>NC_139448.1:28818229-29165796 GCF_963924565.1 Ascidiella aspersa | reverse complement strand
GTATGACGTTTTCGCTTGCTTGAATAACCTAATTATGTACCACCCCCCCCCCAAAAAAAAATTGTTGTGGACACATGTTGATTTTTTTGGCGTTGTTTTTGTTATGTATACATATCGTTCTTCTTTTGCTTTATTTTTCCTTCGCTTTGCTTTGCAGTCGTGCGTAGGGTTGGATTTCAAAATTCTAGTCAAGTTTATACGATGTAAACAATTCGGACATTTCTGCTTCCTTTTTTAATTTTTTCACGATTTTACTTCAAAGTACGGCACCCCTAATTTCGGAATCAAAAATGCATTTATTTTACGGCATCTAAGATCGGCCTTAATCCGATGTTATCAGAAACTTCTAGAAATGAATACCGGTAGTAAATTTAAATGGTGTTTTTGTTTAACCGCCCTTGTTTTAAAAACACAGCTGCTTGCATATCGTGCTTTTCATATTTCAAGTTATATTCATTAAACTCTTTATATGATTGCAATGCAATGTTTTGATGTTTGTCTTTGTTAGTTTTAGATGATTGATATTCATTAAGTAGAACATTATTAATTAATCTATATTTTTTAGGAATGACATTAGGCCGGATTAAACCTTTTTTTGAGGGAGTCTAACCGGGATTTAAAGGATGGTTGGGACTGAACGGAGTTAGCCTAATCGAATTTGTCAAACAAGCGATTTCACCTCGCTTTACGTGTGATATTTTTTTAAAATGTGTAGAAATACAACACACCAAATGCGACAGGAATATCAAAAAGTGAAGAAAAATTATATATCAAATCGCTTATTGGCAATGTTCGGCTTTTTGACACAAATGTATATCAGGAGTTTACCAAGTTGAGGCTAATGGTATTCGAACTTAAGCTAAAAACGCATTTCTACGCGAAAATTCGGAAATGTGTCGTTTGGGTAATGACGATTAAACGTGACACAATAAAGTGACACAGCACGCTGTAAAGTGATTCGCATGACTGTTGCGGGAATAAAAAGCTTGAGAACCACTGATCTAGTATGTTTGCGTTTAAGCGAATGTTTTAAGCCCTTGGAAGACGTGCATAACGTGATTATTGAACAATTAAACCAGCATAGTATACTTCAATACATTTTATACGCTTTGCACGAATTCATTGGGTATTTTATATTCAAACATAGAACACACCTTTTTATTGTGATTGTGTATGACGTCCTGTGGACTCGAATTTAAGCCAAAGAAACGCAATTGTTAACGCCCTTTGCGCGAACTCTGTCTTCTTGAATGTATTTAAACCCAATTTCGATCATAAATTAATTCTAGATCCGCCCAACAAAATGATAAAAATACACGTTTTAACAGCAAAATTGTGAGATAAAATCTATTGCAGCACGCCGACACCTTTCTCAATTTAGTATAGGCCCGCGGCTAAATAAAGCTAAACTATTAGTCTGGTTTAAAACGATGGAAAAGTCCTCTTGTTCAACCTAATAAGTTGCTGTCATTGTTTTTCTGTAAGCTTTATGCGTCTCTGCGTCGCCAGACTTTTGTTGTATTGCTAAGCAAAGTGTTACTATTTCGCATCAACTCCTCGTTCCAGACATGGGAAGCAAAAAAGGTTATTTTGTACCACAACTTTAGAAAACACTCTCTGTTTCGCCGTCAATCAATTTCTTCGTCAGATGATGAGAATTCATTTTAGGAAACGAGGTACAAACAGGCAGGAATTTATTGGTAAAAGAGTGTGAGTTTAAATAAAAGTGATACTGTTATTTTAACAGATAGTACAAGGCAGCCTTTCTTAACCTAGGCTAAATTTACCCCATGGGGTAAATATCCTCGTTTTAGGGGGTAAATCCAAGGCTATATGTATTCAAGCTCTAAATATTGTGGTTCTGTTTTCTTTAACTAACCAATGCGAACTGACTTTTGCGCATTGCTTACTATAAAATCTAAAGCACGAAACCGACTTAACATGTTGAATCTGATATTCCTTGTGCATTATCTACTAATTTACCAGACCTTGAACAACTCGTTGCCAAAAAGCAAGGGTAGCCGTCGCACTGACTTTAACTGATGTAATTTGTTACCTTCGTTTTTTTAATAAATGAGCACCACTTATATATTGGGGGTAAATGTGATGTTCATTTTTGTCCAGTGGGTAAAACATAAAAAAAAGGTTAAGAATTCCTGGTATAAGGTGTTTTATCCCAGAGAAACGCAAGTTGTTATGCAATACTTCAAGCATTATTTCATTTGCGGTAACTAACATTAACTTCGATTTTTTTAATATTCTCAAGATATAGACCAGTTACGGTGGTAATTTTGTTGATTAAAATTACACGTAAACGGGCTTCTTTTATCATTATACTAATTTGTCGCCATTTGTTAGCTGTCTAGCTATTGATGACACAAACCAGTAGACTTCACTAATCTAGTGAACAACACAGTGATAATTTCCCATAGTTTCCTGTATAAAACCAGAATAAACACAGTTCAAGTTTCTTTAGTGACCCAGATTAAAAAGTTTGGAGCGAGTTGCACTTGAATTGCACTTTTAGCCGCGGGCATAGGTCTGAAATGCGTTCAGCCACGCCAAGTAACTATACTATAGAGTTGTTGGAAGTTATCAATATGTTAATATTTATTTTAAGTTGCTCGGTGCATGGTATGTAAGTCGTTAAAATGAGCGGATTTAGATCC
Source organism: Ascidiella aspersa (assembly GCF_963924565.1). Lineage (NCBI taxonomy): Eukaryota > Metazoa > Chordata > Ascidiacea > Phlebobranchia > Ascidiidae > Ascidiella > Ascidiella aspersa. The sequence continues at coordinate 29,163,127 of NC_139448.1, read as the reverse complement.
GACTTTGAAAGCGTTTTTTTGCGACAAAGAATCAAAACTATTTAACCCAATCCAAAAACCAAACCCAAAATCCAACCAAACACAACCAAAAACCACTGTATTCGGCATCTAAGCAAAACAAACCCAACTGTAAAATAACTATTGCTGGCATGTTTTAAGAGTAAAAAATCTGTTTTATCTTAAGATTCTAGACCTAAATCATATTTGCCAATTCTAATAAAGTTATGCAATTTACATTTCATAACAAATGTCGATCCACGAACTTTTTCAGTTCTACTAATACATTACTTCAGTTTAACCCGAATAAGTCTCGTCGCGAAAAAGGTTTGCCGCTAACTGTTTCAATATGCATTTATACAAAAATTTCATGTCGATAACGAATGACAATCTCAAGTTTTCTAAAGTTGCTTGTATTAGGAAATGTAACTGTGTGACGTCATCTCTAACAATTCCTATACGTTAGGTTAGGCTTTCATGCGTTCCTGAAAAATAAAAAATATTCTAGGAGTGCCGCTGGCCTGGACCCAAACCAACTCTTAAATAAACCAAAAAAGTGACCCAACTCAAGAAGTAAACTTTAACCAACCGTATAGCCTAGTAGAAAATCCTAAGCCAACTACTAACTAAGCCACTAACTCTAACTACAATGTAACACCAAACATGTTGTACCGAAATAATTATATTTGCTCGTGTTGTAACAACCCTAAATTGATCTATTTTCGTAGCAGCCTTTGACCTGGTGACACGGGCTTATCGATAAATTATGGAGACCGTCATTATAACGTATTGATACGTTCATCGGACTCCAGGCATAAAACCGAAATAAGGACAACATCAACGTCGCAATAAAACTCAGTTCGGAGTAAGACAAAAATGGGACTAATAACTATAGACGCAATACGGTCTAAGAATAAGTCCTAAATTGTCGGAATAAGATCTAATTGGCCAGAATCAGGCCAATACAATAGTTTACCTATCCCCAAACCCCACCCCCAAGTACATCTAATTCCCCTAATAATTTCAACCCTAACCCATTTTTTAACTCCACCCATTACCCGCCATTAACCACAAACAGGGCCAAAAAATACGGTGCCAAAACAGCGGCGCCCCAACGGCGCCATATAAACTAGCGCGCCCAAACGTCGACAGCAAAACAGCCGATGCCAGACCCCCGATTGTCCCATACCCTCCCCCACAATTTTCGGCATATTTTAAACTTAGGGCCTATTCAGACAGGTTTAGGTATTATTCAGACTAGTAAGTTCTCGTGGATATTACTGCGTATTTAGCTTTATTATGTCGTTGATTTAATAATACGTTTTGATAGATTATTCTGCTTTAGACCTTATTGCTTTTGAGGTCTTATTGTGTGTTTCCAGTTTATCATATTGACGCATGTGATGCTATCGTCAGAGTAAACGCAATTTTAACAAACATTATACTTTCGGTCTACCATGAAAATTTCTTACAACACACTTCTAATTCATTTTTGTAACACAGATTAAATCAGTTTTACAACATTGAAAAAAATCAATGCTTTTAAAGCATTTTAAGTGCTTATTGGCCAGATATGGACATGTTATTGCTCTGACCTGTATGGGCTTTGCTTTGCTATTACTGTACAAATGCTACGCTATCACTGCGGAAGAGAAATTGAAAAGCAATATTGAACATAGCTACAATGAACTTGATGTTGACGCCGCACATGTTTCGCAGAAAGATGTGCTTTTTACTGTGAAATCTAGCAAAAAATTTCATCGGTCAACTGGAAGACTGAAAATGATTCTCAACACTTGGTTCAAGCAAGTTTCAAGAGATTAGGTTTGTGATATGTTATGCATATTTTTTGAAAAGCAGTTATCAGGTCTTGTGTAGAGTTTTTTATGCAAAGTGTTATATGCAGATCTATTTTATAACCGATGATTTTGACGAAGAATATTGACTAAAAACCAATGATCGTATGCACAGCACATCTTGCGGAAATATCACGACAGGTTGGACACTTATTTATCAAATTGAGGAAGTGACAAACCGGTGTTAGGTATAATGGAGCTTTCAGTTGTTTTTAAATATATACTTCGAGAAACAACATGTCGTTAAACATTGTTTTTTTTTACTTTTTGCATTTTAGAGTTGATTTGTGCTGCAAAACAAGTGCAGAGTTCGATTTGTTTCTACCCACAAACAAAAAGTAAGTGACTCATCAAATTTGTTTGTCGTTGTCCAAAAAATGAGACATTTTATAACTTAAAAAAAAACAAACGATAAAACTCAAAAGTTTAAAAACCGAGTGAAACCAGAATCAGACATTTATAAAGGAATGTATATTTCGCTTATACTGGCATCGTCAGTTCTATAAGTAAAGTAAAATACATACAATATACTTATTATAAAATCAAATAAAAAAAATATGTTTTTGACTTTTATATTAATTTTATTATTACTCTGCTATATAACATCTTTACACTCATATATTGTATATGTATTTTACTTTACTTAGGAACTGACGATGCCAGTATAGGCAAAATATACATCCTTTAACAAATATCTGCAGAAACCTTCTGCCAATGGTTTTGGCTTTCATAAAGATTAACGTTTTACATGTTTTTAACTAAACAAAAACTTATGAAACGATATAGCCCAGTGATTCTCAACCGGGGTGTCATTTTTTAATTTTCAAGGGTGCTAAGAGATATTTGAGAATCTTTAAAAATCTGATTTTTGTTAAACTATTACAAATTTTAGTGTTCGATGAGAGTGAAATAAATCCACATCCACTTGTAGCTTCCTACCTTGTATAGATGAGTTTGGTGTGTGTTGCTCCAGTTCTGTTTATTGCGACATTATAGTGAATTACCTATGGTAAAATGCTATAGGGGTGCAGCAATATATTTATTATTGCTGAGGGGTGTTGGTAGCCATAAAAAGCTGAGATGCACTGAATTATAACCTTTTAGTTTTTTGCCGATATGAAAAAAATATTTCGTCATAAAGATGGTGGTATCGCTTCGATGACGACAACTACGTGAATCCTCAAACATTTTGGAGGAACTCAACAAACATCGCTGGAACGAACCCATTTACCTTGGCCGTAAAAGTATGGACCATTGGCAGTTAAATGTGGTAAAATATGTGAGAAAATAGAGGTGATAACGTCAAAACAAAGTACATTATTTGTAGCTTTGTTCAAAGAACGAAACTAATATATTGAGGTGATTTTTTTCGCTGCCTGTATTTAGGTGCAACAGTTTTATGTTTGGTGATGAAAATTTAAAGATTTTTCATCAATTTTGATTAAGCGGTCAATTTAAAGAAATAAGGCGTCATTTAAATTTGTCATCAATGTTAAGATTTTGTCCATCAATGTTGCACTGTGTAACTTAAAATCGCACATTTCGTTTAAACGTGGTTTTAAATAGGGATTCTTTTATAAAGTTCCCATAAATTTTATTTGTTAGAATGTTGTGCCAAAGATGGTTGATCATACTTTACATTCAAAACGGCATTTCTTTAGTTAGGCCGACCTTCATTTTGTTATCTATAGCGATAAAATATCTCCTTAACTGGACAATATCTCCTTTAACTAGACTTGGTTAGCTTTTAAACTGTTTGTCCGGCAGACCTCGTTGTCCTTTGCCCTTTGGTGGATCCAAGAGGGAAACCGTGAGACCATGACCGCCACATTTGTATTTCTTACCTAATTAAATAACCTAAATCTCAACATTTTCTTACGTATATATCTCTATAATAAGATAAATATCTCTAGTAAGTTTTCGCCCGTTTTCCAAAATCTTTTCAGCCCAAAGGCGCCCTATACTTGTCACCGCCCCCTAAAAATAAACATCACAGTTTTGTCAACTTACACAATGAGAGTTTTTTGTCTGTGTTATCAGATGTTGCGTCATTTTAGTGACTGTATCGTCATTGCGAAAGTTGCGGCTTGCGTAGTGCACCACTTGCCTAGGACAGTTGGTTAAAGTTTTTATTAGCGCACCTCTTGATTTATATTGTGGTATGTTTTTAGATACTAATGATGCTTTTAGGAGCGAAATATGTTTATCATAGTTCTGTACTTAGTTCAATATTTAAAAGGGGTAAGCGTGATCCTTATTCGAATTTTATTCTAGAAAATAAATTGAATTTTTTAATATCGTCCGGTTTTCAACAAAAAAAATACGCCCTTTAAAATAGATAAATGGTAAAATTATCGCGGTTCGAAAGAGATTTTTCTCTAATTCTCTACGTAACCGTAGGCCAGGGGGGCCTATGGCTCTTTTTGTAACACCATATGGCTCTTCTTGCTTGCAGACAAATCTAAGCTATCATTTCTCAGCATGATCTTAAATAAAACAGCACGCGGCCACTGTCGCTTTCCTAACTTTATATTACCTTTTTTATTACACATGTAGTAGAACATTTTCGGCACTTTGCGCTAATCCTGTTTGTTGTTCAAAACTGTTATCCCGTTTAAGGGAATCTCTTAAAATTCAATAAAAGGCCCTATTCTTTCAACAGAACTCCGTAATCAAAGTTGTGCAAACTTATAGCTAATTCATTTTCGGTGCATAACATGTTCTGTCCTTTAACTTAGAATAAAATAAACGGCCCGGCTCATTTTACTAGTTTTTGCCAAACTATAACTAGATGTTAAAAAAGTATTATATCGCTCCCATGGAAATACAACCAAGAATATTAGGCTTTTATGGCCCACTTCCTCGTGACCCCACCTTTGACGTAACCTTGTGACGTCACGTTTTGATGTTTGACCGGCGTGAATAAGTCTTCCAGCACGCATAATATAAACTATAGGTAATAATTGTATTAAACATAATCTAAACTTAGTGGGAATACTATATTTACCGGTATATATAAAATATATTTTGCTCTCAGTGCATAGCATGGATATACCATGTCCAACCCCATAGGCCTATACTTCTTTGGACATATACATTAACCTTAAATTGCTATATATACGATTATTTTGAAACTGGACCAGACACCTTAAACTGGCACAGAAATGATTGTTACACGCGGCAGTTGTCATTTTTTGTCCACTTGGTGCTGAATATCATTCTGGAACGTTCATTATTACGTCACAGTTGAACGGAAATCAATTCGAATTTGTGACCGGTGGCGGGGGAACGTGTGTTACAAGACCTCTGGCGCAAAAGATGATTTCGCATGTTGGGTGAGTTAACTTTTAAGGTTTAAAATGCTTGAAAGCCTCCGGCAAGATGAAAACAAAAAGCACTAAAGGAAACTAGAAATAAAAAATCTTATAGGCTAGATAATTTAAGAAGAGTCGCAAGGTATTTGATTTTTGTTTGTTTAATCTCAGATCATAAACGTTATATGTATAATGTGAACTGCTACATTTTTATTATCAACCCGACTTCACTTGATGTTTTTGTGTGATTGGCCAGCTCTGTTAAAATCCAAGTTGATTTGAATTTCAATTGCAATTACCGTCGACGATTAGTTTATTATATAAAGTAAAGCAGCAGATTCCAAAATTTGCGAGAAATCAGTATTGCCAAAGAACGATTGGAAAGCAGTGTTATAAGGACTTAAGTCAGTAAGCCCGTTTATATGCACGTTTAAGCCGGATTCGAATCCGTTAATCTATTCTCTCTCGTTTTGGCGCTGGAATGGATTAAGTTCTCTTGTTTCTCAATCCGTCAAAAGGAGTGGTTTCAATCCGTTCACCGCTTAATCTGTTCGTTTTGTTGACGGCCGAAATCGAGCGAGGAGTATTGTTTTTAACAGTTACAACAGCAAAGTGTAAAGTAGAGTATTTCCGAAGTGAAACGTAGTTGCTAGTGTTTGACATGGGAGAACAACAAATGCACTGGTTAGGCTGCTAAAGTATATCTAGTGTGGTTTTTAGTCTTATTTTTATAGTAAGGAAAATGAAGGCGCTGGTCGAGAATTGTACGACAATGAACATTAAGTTGGCCCACTTTCACCCAAATCGTGTGCATTGCTTTAATAATTGTCTCAACGCTGAGTAGGATTCTATGGCAGCGCCAAATACAGTTTTTATTAGTCATTTTCGGTACATCTTTCCCTTGTTTTGTTCTCTCTGCCTTGTTTATCGTCGACCAGTACACAAAAGCTTAAATTTCCTGCACTTAAATTCTGTGTGCTAGGCAAACTGAAGCACTATACCAGGGGTCGGCAACCTACGGCCCGCCGATGAAATTCATCCGGCCCGCCGCCTCTTTGACAAACTAGGCACGATTCCATTTCAAATAATTTTTAACTATTTTAACTACGTAAGTGCGAAAAATTTTCGCGCTTCGCGCGAATGATCGATTTCCATTCGGCTTGTTCACGTTTTGACGCTGTCTTTTAAAATATAGATCAGCGCTTCTTTACCGTTGGGCCGTGGAAGGCTGACAAGTGCGTCGCGGACAAACGGAAAACGTATTCACAAATATTGGACATATATTTTTCAGAATTTTTTTATTTTTTATTGTCGGCAATGTAGGCTAATGAAAACTTGCAAGAAATGGCGTTATGCCAAATAAAATCGCGCTCGCTTCGCTCGCCAGGTGTGCCCCAACTTTAAAAGGTTGACAAACACTCAACTAGATTAACTATTGTTATTGCTTTTCCTCAAAGTAGTTTTATTACACGACGATGTGTGGATTTTAAATCAAACAAACGCATTTTATACGCGCTTTGCGCCAATACTTTATTACTGCCTCCTTAAATGTAATTAAACACGTTTTTTTAAGATCCGAGGTCCGCCTGATTCACGGTAGTTTTAGCATTTTGATAACAAAATTCTCAGTTAACATTTTGTGCGGCCCGCAGAGACCATTCTGAGGTTGGTTTTGGCCCGCGACTACAAAAAGGTTGCCGACCCCTGCACTATACAATGCAGTCAAGAACGTACTTTATCGGCAAACCTAAAGCAAGTAATTCTTGTTTTACTATTTTCAGGTTATTAAAAACGAACAAGCAGCAATAGATTGCTAACGCAAGGAGTAGGCCTAAGACGAAAAAGCGGTTGTGCGTCATAAGCTTACTGGAATATTATGTAATAATGCATATCAGTGCAGTTTGTACACCTAAGCTCGCTTGAATTTCGCACCGTGTAATTACGATGCTGGAACGGATTACTTTTCCATCCGGATTGAACCTTAATCTAATATGCCCGCGAAAGATGCAAATAAACCAGCTTAATGACTTTAATGACTTCACCTAAGTCATTTGGGTAAAATGATGTAACTTAACTTATTCTTTCGGAGAAATGACTTTGCTTTACTTAAGTCTTTTGGACAAATGACTTGGGTAGAAATCAAGCGTTTTCTTTAAGTATGTTTATATAACATTGAGCTATTTAACCAAATGTTTGCACTTAAAACAAATCTCTAAATTGCTATATCGGTATGTTAAAAGTGTTTAGAGTGTGTTGCTACGGGTAAGTAAGCCGCTGGCCGATAGGGCGAGGGCCGACGGCGGCTTGAGTGTCTCGCACGTCTTTTGTTACACCTGACTCTAAGGAGCAGGCTGCCAAAACACCTGTCCTTAACTTGTTGAACTCTAGACAGAGTTACTTCACTCATATGATATTGCTCATTGAGTATATTCACAAATCTCAGTACACAGGATAACACAGTGATTCAAGCTGTTTTTGGTCACACGTCAGTGGACACCGGTCACGTGCATTGTGACGTTAAGTTGGGCAACGTAGAGGAGTTTTTTCTACTGAAGGCTACAGCAGGGGTCGGGAACATTTTTAGCTAAAGGAGGCATATAAGTCAAAAATTCTTGGTTTTATTTCTATGGGAACCATATAATACTTTTTTAACATCTAGTTATAGGCTTCTTATGTTGTTCACATTTAAACTTTCAACATGCTATGCACCAAAAATGAATTATCTAAGTTTGCGCAACTTTGATTACGGAGTTCCGTTAAAAGAAAACGGTCTTTTGGATATTAAGGCATTTCTTTAAACACGATAACAGTCTCGAAAAACAAATATGATTCGCGCGAAGCGCCAAAATTTGCTATTATGTGTGTTAAAAATGGAAAGTTAGGAAAGCGGTCGTGCCGCGAGCAGTTTTATTTGAGATCATGCTGAGAAATGATAGTTTACATTTTTCTGCAAGCAAGATTCTTTCATCAAAAGAAAAAAACGAACTATATATGACCCGCGATTCGTAGGTTCCCGACCCCTGGGCTACAGTATGTAAAACAAAATTAGGAACAAGAGCAAACATAAAGTGCTTTTAACAACGGAAGAAACTGAACTAAAACTTCTAAACCTAAAAATCTGGAAAAATTTTCTTTAAACGCATCGGGCATCCATGTGAAACAGATATATCAAGTTGTACTTTGCTATCTTATTTAATCGTGTTTTGTTTGCAATAAGAAATATCACAATATGAGTTATAACCAAAGGAACGATAAGATGTTCGTGGCGTAAGTTGTTTTTTCAAGCTGCACAATTAGTTTCAAATAGCGCGCAGTTAAAAACAGACCCTAGGTGTCTTTATTAATACGAATATTTTTGCCATTAAAATGCGGAGAAAAACAATCACAGACGAAAAATGATGGCGACTTCAATCAAAGCTTCTTGTACCTTTAACACATTTGTTTGGATGAAAAGGACTGTAAAAAAGCATTTGTCGTTTGAGAAGTGTTTTGTTCAGGTTTTGCATAATACTAATCAGACTGATGACCAAATCACTTTCAGATGACGAAACAAAAACTGACTATAAGAAGCACGACAAAGATAACTATTAGCATGGACTGGTTAGGTTTCGTAACAGGGTAATGTTATTTTAAAAGTGGTTGCATTATTTACCAGTGAGTTGTAATGCAGGTCATAACTCGACTCCTCCACAGATCTGGTATGTTGCGTTACTGTATACGTGGGCAGAGGAAATCTCGCCAAGCCTCGCTATTTTTATTGTCAGTAAACGTTTGTTAAAGCGATTAGTCAATGTATTGTTGCAACACTTTACCTTAAAATAACACAAGTTGTTGCAACACCTTTCATTATATAACAACATTGCGCACGCGCGACTCATGTATACCCACCTAAAGCTTTTACCGTGTATATAATCGATGCAATCCTTGGAAAATACTCACACTTGAGTTCATACAAAATGGAACAAATATACGAAGAAAGTATGGCGGGTATGTATGACTTGCCGAGAAGCCCGGCCGAAAGAGAAATAGCTGACAAAAGTAAGTAAAAAAAACATCTGTTGCTTTACCGTTTGTTATTCTTGTTTACCATCAAAAACTTTACGGCCTGTGACGTATGATGATACCTGATTAGTTTCTTTGTAAAGACACAAAGGTTTTTATAGTTTTAGGGGTCTGGGATAATAAATTATATTGCTAATTTAATTTTTCTTTTAGCCGAAAGTATCGAAGTGTGTACCAACGATTAGGGATGTCCAATATTATAGGAGTCGTACTCGTACGATAATAGTGTGATATCAATGCCGATCGGATTGGATACGGATATAGAGATTTCAGCTATAGTTCGCAATGAAAACAGCGTTTAGGACAATAAATTACCGATGGAAGGTGACTCATTTTCTTAGGCAAATTGAAAAATTAAGCTGTAGCTTGCAAAACGTTATCTTTCTTTTAGTTTTCGTAACTTTGCCCATTTGATCATGGTACTAATGTTGTTTGGTATCAGGTCGAACGGCAGTAATATTCGTTTAAAATATCGGGTATTGGCATCGAAATACAATACAAAATTTAGGAATTAACTAACTGAAGAAGTCTGCTAATTTTGGATCGATCTGATATCCGATGACAACTGGTATATCAGTAGGCTAATCCGATAGAGGGTTGCACTAGTACAGTGGTCCTTAAACTTTTTTCTTTCGTGGCTCATTTTCGTTGCCCAAAAATTCATCGCCCAATAAATGTTTATGAAAAAAACAACTATGAAATAGGTTTAGAACAAAAAACAGCAGAACATGTTTCAAACAGATATTTCTTTAACCGTGCATTAGTGAGATAGTAGCTGCTTAACAATAAATTTACATTTCTAAATTCCTTCCCAAGCCATTATTTCTGTAAAATTAAGTGTAGTGAAACAAATAAAACTTAATTCTTCATTAAATCTAGCTTTAGAAAATTGGTCTGTGGCCCACTCAAAATGTTCCCATGGCCCACTGGTTGAGAACCGCTGCACTAGTACTAATCCGATAGCAAATTTATTTATTTGTTCAGCCTTGATTTAATATCTGACGCAACGTTTCTAGCCTAAAAAAGTAAGTTTGTCAAAAAAACAATAAATTAACGGTCGAACGCAGCCTAGATTTTTTACGCAATTGTCGCCTAATAACTGCAAAAAATATATTTACACGTTGTAATTTCATCAATTTTGTGGTCTGCCTCAATGCAAATTCAATAGCGGATCGGAAGGCTTTTTGTACAAAATACCTGGTATCCTTTGAAACACAATGCACGTTTTTTTAGTAATTTCAATAAAAATATCAAAGCCATAATATTCGCTTTTACACTGACGATGGCACGATTTATTTCTGAAACGTCTGTAAATTGCGAAATGTCGATTTTATCGAATATTATGGCTTTGAAATTACCTGGTATCAGATTCGAAATGAAATAATTCCTTTTAACCAAACCCACTGGATTTGATTGGTTTATTTTTTCTATACTGTTTTTTATTAAAATACTTTGATGAGTAAGAGAACCTTAAGCGTTTTACGAATAACCGATTTGTTCAAAAAGATATTCGTCCATCATGTAGTTTTCTACACTAGAAAGAGGTTAGATATAATTGTGCGCCCTCGATTAGGCTGAACGGTTTCGAATTTCTTTGCCGCCAAAATAACAAAACCCCAATCCAGATTTTCTTCGACGATCGAAGAAAATTGATTTGATTTATTTATAAGCGACCCATGTATTTGTTGGTAAACCTCATTGGACTTATAGTCCTATGCCAGTGTCGCGACGCCGCGAAAAAAGGTTGAGAAGCACTGTCATATGCAGATCGGTAATACATTAATTCAGTGTTTCTCAACCTTTTTTACTTTGGGGCGCACCTATAGAGACGTATGAAAACGTGGCGGCGCACCTTGCAAGCGAAGCGAGCGCGAAATGTTTGAGGTATACCGGTATTTCTCTTAAATTCCCTATAATTTTTTTATTACATAGGTTTTATAGTTGCATATTTTTGAAGGGACTCCAACCTTTAAGACTAAATCGTTTTTTTGTCCATTTAAGTCTTATTTCGATTAATTTTAGACTTATTTCGACATATTTAGGTCTTATCTGGACTATTTTAGATCTTATTCTGTCGTGATTATTACTGCGAATTTGGCGTTTATGTCGGTGGTCTTAATAGGCCTACTGTGGTAGCCTATTATAGATTAATTATCTGATTTAGATATTGTTGCTTTGTAGGTCTTATTGCGTTTTCTACTTGGAAGGCTTATGAAATCAATGAGCTAAGCTTAATAGGAAAGAAAAATATATATGTTTTATATAATAGGACCTACATTTTTTTTTTTATTTTGCTCGCGGAATAAAGAAAAACCTGGCAGCCTTCCATGGCGCACCATGCAGTGCGCCGCGGCTCACCGGTTGAGAAACGCTACATTAATTTAACAAGATCTATGTTATGCTTAAGACAATATGTCAACTCCAAAGAAGCGAAATAAATCATTGATTGCAATGTACGTGGTCAACGGAGTGTTTCTGCTGATCATTATTGGACTATCTACTGCATTTTACTTGGATCATAAGGTAATTTTTTACCTAATGATATTTATTGATAATTGCAGCAACTCTTTCGTATGATAAATTTTAGTCTTACGTTATTCTAGTATATGAAGTGGTTTCCAATCTTTAGCGAAGCTAGTGTAACTGTACTATAGGGTTTTTGTGTCAAGGAGCGGCATACAAATTTTTAAACATGATGGGACAAAGTTACGTTATAGCATGTCATTTAGCAAAAAAAACATAGGAGAGCTTTTGTTGTCGGTCAAACGTGATAAACTGAAAGTATTTGATTTAATTAATAAATCATAAATTTAAAACAAACGATTAAGTATCAGGCACACAACAAAGATTTGCAAATTGCTCGACATACTGTCATTTGTCAAGATGATTTTTCTAAATCGCAAGATTTGTTAGGGCATTGTGTATGAACCCAACAGCCGTATGTCGACACGTATGACTTAATATAGTTGGGTGTCCTCACTATTAGGGTCGGCCCAAAACAAGCTACGATTGAAAAAAAACATCGCAAAATTCTATTTTGTTTTACCACTTTAAATTTGTTTTGCTTTTTGCAGACTACTATGCACAGTCTTCAACAGAATTGTAAGTTAAGTTAAACCCATTGCGCCAATCATACGTAATTTGGCAAAAAGTTTTAATTAAGCGTAATACAGTTTTGTGTTCTTAACGGTAACAAACGATTTGAAATACAAAACAAAGCACTGTTTATCAAAGGTCCGAACGCGGTTATGGAAAATCCTACAGTGCTTCCGACTCACAAAGCACAGTCAATTCCAGAAGTAACTACCAATAGCGCTCTGGGTCAAAATTACAACGTCACCAGCTCACCACTCTATCAAGAAACCACCCGCAGTACATCTTCGCCAACTGCCACTTGTGCTGTTCCACTTGAATCTTGTCTGGCTCTGAGAAACGAAGGAACGACAAAAAGTGGATTCTATGTAATTCAGCCAAAGGGCTCTAATCAACACATCACTGTAAGTGCTAAATATTAGTATGTGGATCGCTCTACTAAACAGAGGCGTGTAAAATACCATATGTTGTCGAGATAGATTTTTAGGGCTTTGCCGCGGCGTCTTGGCCAGGCAACCAAGCTTTTTTAGTCAGTCAACATTTTCCTGCACTACACATATATTATAGAATGCTGTAATATGTTTAACTGATCCGCTGTTAACCCCGGGACAGACCTGTTGACCTCTGAATATTTGTTGGCGTTTCTTTCGAAAATTTGTTGGCGTTTCTGTTTTTAGTACATTTTGATTAAATAGGCCTCATAGACTTATGGTTGAGTATTATTAAAATATTTCATGATCCAGATCTCAAGGAGAAAAAAAATAATGATTTTGGTTTGCGGTGCACCTCGCAAATTCCTTTCTCGCACCGTGTGCCATATATATGCAAAAAAATGCGGTGTGCCTATATATGCAAAAGCGCTGCGCTAGAGTGATATGCGTTTTGTTTCCTTGTTCAAGTGTGAAAACAAATATTCGCAGGGGCGCCCGCAGAAAATTTTCCAGGTGGGGAACATACTGCGTATAACTCGTTTTTCAGCGAGAAAAAAAGAAATAAGGTTTGACTTAGCGTTGTCAATTGTCGAATACGCACTTGCTAATCAGTCAACCTAATTAAATAACAAAAGAGAAAAACTTCCAGCGTTTACGGTCGACCAAACAAAAGAAGAAAACCGGCGTTTTGCACTCGATTTTGGTTTCGCATTAGATTAGGACGCGTGACCCAATTACAAAAAGCACGCCGCTTCAAACAGTTTGTTAAACCATGACAAAAACGAACAAAATACGATAATATCACTTACAAAATGGGGTACCTCCTGGATACGCTACTGGGGCCAATGGATAATGTATAATATTTTTAACCTTCATAAGTAATATATATTACACTTATAAATAATACTAATAATCGCTTTTTTTTTCATTTTTTTTTTTTAATAGTTTTTTTAACCCCCCGTGTGGGCGCCCATGGTTATTTGGTATATTATTTAGTCACGGACACCGTAAAAACATGGTCATCCTTTTCAACCTTGTTTGTAAAACTGTTCTTCCATGGATACGTTTAATGCAATATTGTAGTAAAATTATTATTAAAAAAATGCTATAAAATGTTGGTAAGAACTGTTCTAGACTTGAAAATATATGTGTAATATGCATTACACTTGCAGGGACAACTGGGTTGTTGTATTAGCATTCAGTCCAGCAGTGGATTGATTAGTAAGCCAAATAAAAAAAGGCTTTATCGTTATTAGTCTTAACCTACTTTTAACTTCACAAATAACCCATCCTAAACCAAGTTCAACAGTACGATGGTGACAAGGCGCGGACCAAGGAGTTTTGTTTGGTGAATCATGACAATATTTTGTCAGAAATGATGTCACAAAATCACGTCATAACGCAACGTTACGTTATACTGCAACCTCACAAAGTTACGTCAAAGTGTTTCGTCATAAAGTTATATCTGCGACGTCAAAAAAGGATCATTACAAACACCACACGTTTAGTTGGTTTTAGTTGTAAATTGGACAGGTGTCACCTTCAATACAAAAGCTACATCAGTGTTATAGATTAGCGCCAAGCGCAAACGCCGTTTATTGTTTTTTTAGATCGTTCCAAACATTTTTTTAAGTGTTTGATGGGAGGCACAACTCCTTTGGGCCAAAACGATTTTTTAATGGGGTAGGATATCCTAGAAACATAATTAGATTCGCGAAAATTTTTGCTTTTACTCAGTTAAATTAAGCAAAAAAAAGTACAGTTTTGGAGGACCATGGCCACATTTTAAACTTTTAAAAACCTCCGACGAATTTAAACAATAAAAAGCATTTTTACGCTCTCCGTGGAATGTATATTCATTTTAAAACTTTGGTTGCGCATTGCAGATAACAGAGAAAGCACATGGCTTTGTAGTTATGAAACATATTATTTGTAGAGGAGAGTTCTATAAATGATTTCAAGTGGGCGAAAGCATTAATGTTTTCGGAGATGACGTAACAAATTGACCTTACGACCTGACGTCATGAGACAAGTTACATTCGAGATGGCGACAAAGAGTGCAGTTATATTGCGCAAAACAAAAATTGCGTTTTAATCCGCGGTTTAAATACCTTTTTTAATTCAAAAAGATACTTTATGCATTCCTACCATGTATAAATCTTTGTAAATCACCATATTTAAATTAACAAATCACTATATTTAGATTACTAATAAATTTTAAAGCCAAAAAGGTCAAAAATATCGACACTATCTTAATTAAGATGTTACGATTTCCGCTTGTATCACCGTCACTTAATGTGACTAAAACAGATCCAAACCTCACTTATAAAAGGTTAGACACACTTATTTTATATCACTTGGAGCAATAATTAGCATCTTTAGATATTAAACAGGTATAGCTGTGTTGATACAGTGTCAACAGAATGTCGAAGGCAAACGGATATCGGATATTTAGGACAATCTACTCTTGCTACATTAGGACTATGCTAGGATTTTAAATAAATTCGAACTGCTCTACTCAGGTTTATTGCGATATGGTGTCAAGTGGTGGCGGCTGGACGTTGGTTGCAATGATCAGCGAAGACAACATAAAAAGTGAATGCTCAAGTGGAGATGTCTGGTTTAGTCATGGGTCATCTTCTGGTACAGGTAAAATTTCAAACAACAAAGTGTAGTTTCAAAAAATATGCGCTGTTCTCATCCATATTTTTGCTTGGTATTGATCGCATATGAAAAACACTTATAATTTGTGAAATACCAGAGCAAAATTTATAAAATTTGACGAGAAAGATGTTAAGCCTGTCTTTAAAGTATTACACTGTACCACACGCCACAAATCTTTGATTTGCTGCTTATTAAGTATTTCGGAAAACAGTGTTTTTTGACCTTTTTTTCGTGGCGACCCAAATATTTAGCGTAAGCATAACAACGAAGCTTTGGCGACCAATGACTCTCCAATCCGCGTATTGTAAGCGAAAAAATCATAAAAAATTATCAACAAATAAGTTCTAATTTAATTACTATGAGCCATATATCTGTAGTGGTATCACCTCCTCAATTTCCGTAAGTATTGGAGAAAAAAATGACAATTTAAGGCACAATCCAAGTCAACACACGTCCCAATCGATTCCCAGTCAAGTCATTAATAAAGCAAGACAAGTCAAACCAAGCCATTTGTGCAAAAGACTTAGTGAAGTCAAGTCATTTACCTAAACGACTTTAATCAGTTAATTTTTTTTAAAACAGTGATTTAAGTGCAACTCAGTCAAGTCGATGAATTAAGTCACTACAACGCTGGCATTATTATTAAGTTATTATCTTATTCGTTCATTTGTATTTTCGCAGATACCAGAAACTGGGAAAATTACAACGTTTTCCAATCTGCCAGTTTTTCCACAAATTTCGATTACAAAAGCCCGGCTTACTTTCAGTTACAAGTATGTAATATTGTAATACTTGAATGTAAAATGTATATATAGTAAATACTTGAATGAAAATCGAGATAATGAGATATGAGATTCTTGTGTACACAGGCTTCCAATGTGATGGTCCAACACAGTATGAAAAACTCTTTAATCAATGAAACGAAACCTTTTATTCAATACGAAACAACCAACAATTTCTTGGATTCCTTTGGAGGCAACTTGTATAATTTATACACAGTTCATTACCCGCTTAATCCGAAACCAGGTGAACCACAATAAGCAAAATAAAGTGTAAACAGTAAAAGTAAAACATGTTTATTCCAGCATTTTACTTTGACGTTGACAAGATTCTAAATCAGTTGGTTTTAAGTGCATCTGAAGTTTCATCTCTTATTCCTGATTTCTATAATTATCAATATGGAACCCATCCCTATCATATTAGAGATACCATGTTCACGGGATATGGAATGCAGGTTGGTTATTTATTTTAGTTTATTCAATAGAAGAAAGAACTCATAGAGAACATCGTAGAAAATATATATAAAATACAAGGTATTCGGAAAGTCACTGTGAACTGCTCTAATATTTATTTTATATATTTTTTTAGTTTCTTATTTTTGTGTTAAGTCCACCAGACTTTGTCTATATGGGGAGCAGCAAAGTCTGCAATGTATCGATATCGTCCGCGCCGCTGAATAACTTACAAGCAGCTATAGTGAACAGCACATTTTCAAACATTCTGTTATACATATATGTAATATCTCTTTTCCGCCGGTATAGTATCTTTGTTGTGCTTTGCAAAGTGTGGTGCGCTGGTGTACGTTTAATATTTTAATTGTTTTTCCATTTGCCCGCGGCGGACCTGACAACATTCCCTGGCATCAGTTTAAGCGTTTGCATTACCAGTTTTTTCTAATTTGCAGATGCAATTTTACGCTGGAAACGAATGCTCTAATTCTATGCAGTATGGAATTGATATGAGGTAAATTTTTTCGGTTAACCTTGACAGAATCAGTGTGCAACACTAATAAAAAGTAGGTTAACAAAACTAAGATTTCTTCGAACCAACGCAAGTCATTGGGAGGAAAAAATATACATAGTATTGCTGCTGTACCTAAAACGTCAAAAACTGCCTATATGGCTTATATGTGAAGGATTATAACTTGTTTCCTGCTGTATACCTTACATCGCCGGGAGGCTTTAAGTTGCATAGTTGTATCACACTAAATTTTCTTCGATAACTTGTATATTTATCCTGTAGGTTGCCTCATTTAACTGATTAAACCGAACATACCTTAATATTTTTGCGGTAATTAATTTTAAGTATAGTCCCTTTTTGCTTTAAAGTCGGCGAATCCCTTACATCAGGCGTAACCAAAATATGTGGCCCGCGGTGTGCTTTGGTTTTTGGCTCGCACCACTAAACATTCAGGTAACTGTTAAAATATTGAAACTTCCTGACTGTTCCTTAGTCTAGGTCACCTTATATAGCATGTACATTTTTAGTTTATTAGAATTAGAATAGAATGTGACCTGCTAACAAAATAAGACTACAAAGTGTGTTTTGGATGCTTTTGCGGAAAGTGTACAACTTTGTGTGAAAGTGAATTGCACTGAGCGCTGCATTTTTTGTTCTTGAAATGCTTTCGAATAGCTACTTATGGTCATGTAAATAAAGGATATTAAAAATGTCCGTTTGATCTTTTTCGCTCATTTGAAATGTAATTATTTTATATTCAATTTCAATGTTCATGTAGGTTGTAGAAAAAGAAACAAATTTCTCTCTGCGCAGCTAAAAAGTAGTTTTTTACCGCGAACATCTCGATCTAGATAAGTTTCCACAGCTGAGAAAATTTGCCGCTTTTACGGTGGCATTGTTCGGTTCAACGTACGTGTGTGAGCAATTTTTTTTTGTGGTAGTCACTAACACAGTGTTAGGCCAACTGTAGACCGCAAGTTATTTTTGAATAGCTTGGTGTTATCATGTACCGTAGTTGTTGGCCGCATGATAGCCGTACAATACATTCATTGCACTTTATTTTAACAATGGTTGTGGCATATAACGTTTTAAATTGGCTCAGCTTGGAAAGACCCACGTGCCAAATGTGGTGTTGTGGGCCTGTAAAACTATATTTTTTGCCAAATTTATTTAATTCTATGCAAGCGCAATTTTTTCGCGCTTCGTGCGTATATTCTGTTTTATATAATGTTTTATATTATAGCATGGCAGTGTTTTAGCCATTAAGCGCCGTAAAGTATTTCACCTTAAAACCAAATATCCCCCTGTATCTGCCACTGTTTTTGTAGTGGGTTTTATGTATTGGGACTTTAAGTAACTCTGAAAAGACTACTTTTGGCCGCAACAAAAGTTTGCCGCCCACTGCACTAACAGGTAGACGACGAGACATGCAAGTGGCCCGTGGTCTAATCCGAATACACATATTTGGCCCGGCAGTATAAAAGGTTGCACGCCCCTGCCTTACACATTAAACTGGCTACATTCCATCCATCGCTTCCCAAAACAGTACGAAATGAAATAAATACCTGCCGGGAATCGGTAAAAACTATTGTTTGTTTCTGTAGTTGAAACCAGGTAGTCGAACCGGAACCGAACCGGAACTTTATGAACTGGTTTTTGTCCATTTTTTCCCGAACCGTAACCGAACCTGAACCGCTTTTTGTGAAATTTTAAGAAGCCGAACCTGAACTGAATCGCATATTTAAAAAAAACCTGAACCTTAACCGAACCCAAACTGGTCAAAAAAGTGGTTCACTCCAGCATGACGCCACAACTCGTATTTTACATAGCCAAGTTATGCCATCTTCGAAATTTTATGAAAAAAAAAAATTTTTTTAATAATACGTCGCTTTTAATTTTTTTTAGATAGACTACTTTAAAAATGGGCTGCTTGTTTTTAATGCGTCACGAAACTTAGTTTTAGTACGAATTACAATTCAATAATTATTCTTAATGTTTAATGACCCACATATTTAGGTTGAACTGAACTAATACCGGAACTTTATAAACCGGTTTTGAAAAGAAATATAGTCGAACCGGAGCTGACCCGGAACTTTTTAATTGCTCCAAACAAAAATCAGAACTGAACCGGATTCCGAAAAAATATTTGAACCCGAACCGAACCTGAACCGGAAAAGTCAAACGGTTCGACTCCCTGGTTGAAACTACAGTTTGTTTCTGTAGAATTACAATACTTAATTACGCTACGTGACAGCTACTGCGATCTAAAAGCATTGCTCTTCATAGAACA
The DNA here is from genome assembly GCF_963924565.1 of Ascidiella aspersa. Lineage (NCBI taxonomy): Eukaryota > Metazoa > Chordata > Ascidiacea > Phlebobranchia > Ascidiidae > Ascidiella > Ascidiella aspersa. The sequence goes on along the minus strand of NC_139448.1, from coordinate 29,143,680 downwards.
CGTCAAATATATTTTAAGTTTTTACACTTTTGTTTAAGATGCCAAAACTACAACATCGCATTTTCAAGCAGAAAATCGCACCCGTTTTTTGCTCTTGGAGCAATTGGAAACATTGGACGAGTATCCCAAACAATGTACTTGAGGGTATGTTCTCTGAACTATGTTACCTTCTTTCTATTGTGTACACATACAATGCAAAACGATTTCCAACCCGGGGTTTAAATATACGACGAATTTTACTAAGGAGATTGGTATTTCGGGGAAAGCGTCACAACATAAAGTCATATGAAAAAATTCAAATTTAGCCCGCATTAACCGCTAAGAAAAGTATTTTATTGGAACCAACCAACCTGGTAAAATAGCGTGACAAGAATTTTATTCCAGTACGTTGTTTTTTGTGTGAATAATTCGACATCTTCATATGGGTATAGCGGAGTCAAAAAGAATTTCGATTAAAGCAGATGGGTTGTTATTAAAATGTTATTTTTGCAACTAAATTAAACTGAGGATTTATCAAGCTCAAGTAACACCTAGTTTAAGGACAAGTTGAACTTGAAATATTAACATAGAATATGTGCTAAATGAAACATTAACCTTAATACGCTCAAGTAGAAATGAACTTTTTAACAGATGCACGATGGTTATTTATATTAGGTCATCAACTTTAGGCCAAACACAGACGAAGTGGCATCATACAATGGAAGTATTAGTCATGGGAACTTTGTGATGTACTACAAATCCGATTGTCGTTACAACACGACTTTGCCAAGCGTTTGTGATGTATTTTTCACCATAAGCAACAAAAAGGTAAGAGAATAAAAAAAAAAATCAAGACACAAATAAATTGGTTGTATTTGTAGGAATGGTTTTCTGGGGACGACGTTAGGGTAGATCGCAGCTCTGTTCAAACTCGGTCTAACTACTACTTGTCCTATTTGTATGCACAACACGAAACATGGTCCAACATTTTAGTGGGCTACACAATGTTTTCAAGGTGCGCACAATAAATTAACGAATAGTAATTATAATCAATCAGTTTACGATGAATCTAATTGCTTTCTTTTAAGAACTGGTGGTCGACTGGTCACGGAAGTTCAGCTGAGGAACGCAATGAACAAGATCTTGGCGATTGTAGCAGGAGTTGGCGATATAGGTACTTTAGTTCAAGCCTAATGAGCAGGGCTGCGAAGTCGGTTGAAAATAACCGAGTTCACCCCCCGAATCCGATAAAATACACCCGCATCCGACTCTCTAATTCAACGTCCGACTCCGGCCAATTGTGCGGTTTCGTCAAGTCCAGAGTCCGGTTGCGCTTATAAGGCCTGTATTTCATCCATTTAAGTATATAATAATTTAAGGTGGCTTTTCAGCAATCCTCTCATAGGGGTGTCATATAATTAATCGACTCACAATGCACATGATCGGAAAATTTCTACCTCATGCTATTCCGTCTTTACAACTTACAGTTTGCCGCCTAATCTGTTTCAAACAAAATTTGTTACTGCGCATGCGCATGTCGGAGTCGGGACTCGGGTAGTATTTGTAGTCTTACTCGTGTTCCGAGTGGAGAGTCCGATTCTAGCAAAACAAACGGACTCCGACTCCGGCTTCGTAGCCCTGGTAGAACTTAGTAATCGTTAATAACAATTACCTTTTGCATCCTAAACCCAGTCCCAGGGTGTAAATCTACGGATGGCTTGGTTGTTCCCATAACCTTCTCGGTCGGCAAAAATGCCCTGAACTCTTCTATTCCACCTTCGATTCCTAAAGCTACCTCTGGCTATCTTCAGTTTAGGAGCTATGGAATGTCGGGAAGCGCCTATGCTATGTGCCCCGGTGTAAAGTAAGTTTCAATAAATTACCCAACATGTTTAAATTTAATCACAAACCATGGACAGCATATAGATCACCATAAAATAGCGATTTGGTTTACGTCTTACTTTTTCAAACTATCTGTTTTTTTAATGCTAATCGTAATAAAATATTCCTCAAACAACGCAATTTCCATAAAATAATTGTAAACATTTTCAGAGCAATGGTTTTACTCAATATTTGCTCAAATAAACACCTTGTAAAGCAAAATGGCGCCGCGACAGTAGAACATTAACTAAAATAGGCTTGGAGAATATTTCATACGTTAAACAAAAATGGTCTATTATAATTGTTCCCACAAATATATTTTACCCTTTTATTGAGAATTTGTCATTTTGACATTAAAAGCATCTTTACCAGAAACGCAGCAATATTATTATAATAGTTTACCCTTGGGGCCGAAAGGATTTAGACCAGGTGTTCTTAACCGTTTCCCCATTTTCCCATTTCTGTCCAGATCCTGAAATTATCCACATGTGGGTTATTACCCATAGGTTAAGAACTGCTGTTTTAGACTGTTCGTATTGCACCAACGTAATCGTCTATATTCCCCAGGGTTAATAACTGTTATGGAGAATTCGCTTGCATCGGAGGCGTGATGAACAGCACTTCAACTTACAAAAGTGATTGCAACGATTTTCTAAGTAAGTTAAAAGTTGTTCGTTTTAACAAATATAAAGATATCGGTATAGAAATGTAAACTAACATACACGCGGTTTCCATATATAATTTTACTCAAAATTGGGTAAGAATTTTTCTTTATTACAAACTTTAGTTTAAAATCATTTGATGCATCTATATTTTCAAATTTAATATGCATAGCTACCTTACAGATTGGGACGGATTTAATAGTAACACCGTTCTCAATTCATCACCAAATGACTTTGCACACTCGAAAAATGACATCAACTCTACCATTATGATGTTTTATAAATAAAACTTGAATCTTTGGGTTGTAATTACTAAGTATATCTGTTGTTTACTTTTCTCATTTGTATATGCTTAGCTCATGTAGCCTACCTTTTGTTACATTGTTACGTTATGTCTTTGTTATAAAACTCTGATAACATTCTTGCTAAGTTCCAAAGTTCTGAGTAAAATTTTACGAAAACACAGTAGGCCACACAAAAATTTCTTACAGGCATTAGATGTCACGTTCCTTGAAGTTTTAAACCCCGCAGCCTTTTTCATACTCAATGTAGATTCTTGTCGCATAATTTTGTTTTTAAAAGCTTCACAAGTTTGAACACAGCATTACATTATAACATTTCCGAGTCTACTACTACACACCGACCACGTTTTTTATCGTGTTTTTCAGTTCGGCCTAGAAAGGCGTAGATTGTCAGCTAGTTTTTGCTCATGCTCGGAAATAATTAAGGTCGATTAATTTGTGTCTCATGCTGTCCAAATATGTATGACGTTTTCGCTTGCTTGAATAACCTAATTATGTGCCCCCCAAAAAAAATTTTTTTTGCACACATGTTGATTTTTTTGGCGTTGTTTTTGTTATGTATACATATCGTTTTTATTTTGCTTTATTTTTCCTTCGCTTTGTTTTGCAGTCGTGCGTAGGGTTGGATTTTAAAATTCTAGTCAAGTTTATACGATGTAAACAATTCGGACATTTCTGCTTCCTTTTTTAATTTTTTCACGATTTTACTTCAAAGTACGGCGCCCCTAATTTCGGAATCAAAAATGCATTTATTTTACGGCATCTAAGATCGGCCTTAATCCGATGTTATCAGAAACTTCTAGAAATGAATACCGGTAGTAAATTTAAATGGTGTTTTTGTTTAACCGCCCTTGTTTTAAAAACACAGCTGCTTGCATATCGTGCTTTTTATATTTCAAGTTAAACTCATTAAACTCATTATATGATTGCAATGCAATGTTTTGATGTTTGTCTTTGTTAGTTTTAGATGATTGATATTCATTAAGTAGAACATTATTAATTAATCTATATTTTTTAGGAATGACATTAGGCCAGATTAAACCTTTTTTTGAGGGAGTCTAAGCGGGATTTAAAGGATGGTTGGGACTGAACGGAGTTAGCCTAATCGAATTTGTCAAACAAGCGATTTCACTTCGCTTGACGTGTGATATATTTCAAAAATGTGTAGAAATACAACACACCAAATGCGACAGGAATATCAAAAAGTGAAGAAAAAATATATATCAAATCGCTTATTGGCAATGTTCGGCTTTTTGACACAAATGTATATCAGGAGTTTACCAAGTTGAGGCTAATGGTATTCGAACTTAAGCTAAAAACGCATTTCTACGCGAAAATTCGGAAATGTGTCGTTTGGGTAATGACGATTAAACGTGACACAATAAAGTGACACAGCACGCTGTAAAGTGATTCGCATGACTGTTGCGGGAATAAAAAGTTGCGGGAATTGATCTATTTTCGTAGCAGCCTTTGACCTGGTGACACGGGCTTATCGATAAATTATGGAGACCGTCATCATAACGTATTGATACGTTCATCGGACTCCAGGCATAAAACCGAAATAAAAACAACATCAACGTCTGAATAACACACAGTTCGGAGTAAGACAAAAATAGGACTAATACTTATAGTCGCAATAAGGTCTAAGAATAAGTTCTAAATTGTCAGAATAATACTTAATTGGCCAGAATCAGGCCAATACAACAGCTTACCTATCCCCAAACCCCACCCCCAAGTACATCACTAATTTCCCCTAATAACCCGCCATTAACCACAAACAGGGCAAAAAAATACGGTTCCAAAACAGCGGCGACCCAAGGGCGCCATATATACTAGCGCGCCTAAATGTCGACAGCAAAACGGCCGATGCCAGAAGCCCCGATTGCCCTATACCCTCTCCACAGTTTTCGGACTATTTTGGCCATTTAGGCCTGATTCCGATGAACTTCGGCCTTATTCAGAGAGGTTTAGGTATTAGAGGAGTAAGTTCTCGTTGTATCGTAGATGTTACTGTGTATTTGGTTTTATTATGTAGTTGATCTTAATAATACGTTTTGATAGATTTTTCTGCTTTAGATCTTATTGCTTTTTAGGTCCTGTTGTCTGTTCCCAGTTTATCATATTAACGTGCTCAATTTTAACAAACATTATACTTTCGGTCTACTGTAAAAATTCCTTACAACACACTTCTAATTTATTTTTGTAACACAGATTAAATCAGTTTTACAACATTGAAACAAATCAATGCTTTTAAAGAATTTTAAGTGCTTATTGGCCAGATATGGACATGTTATTACGCTGACCTGTATGGGCTTTGCTTTGCTATTACTGTACAAATGCTACGCTATCACTGCGGAAGAGAAATTAAAAAGCAATATTGAACATAGCTACAATGAACTTGAAGTTGAGCCCGCAAATATTTTGCTGAAAGATGTGCTTTTTACTGTTAAAACTAGCAAAAAATTCCATCGGTCAAGTGGAAGACTGGAAATGATTCTCAGCACTTGGTTCAAGCAAGTTTCAAGAGATCAGGTTTGTAATATGTTATGCATATTTTTTTAAAACAGAGTTTTTTTATGCAAACTTTATATGCAGATCTATATTATAACCGATGATTTTGACGAAGAATACCGACTAAAAACCAATGGTCGTATACACAGCACATCTTGCGGAAATACTCACGACAGGTTAAAGACTTGCTTATTAAATTAAGGAACTGACAAACCGGTTTTAGGTAAAATTGAGCTTTAGCTTGATTTAAATATGTCCTTCGAAAAGCAACATGTCGTTAAACATATTTTTTTCACGTTTTGCATTTTAGAGTTGATTTATGCTGCAAAACTGGTGCAGAGTTCGATTTGTTTCTACCAACAAACAAAAAGTAAGTGACTCATTAAATTTGTTTGACGTTGTAAAACAAACAATAAAACTCAAATGTTTAAAAACCCGATTGAAACTGAGTAAAATACATAATATACGATATAAAAAGCAAATTGATCATAAAATTGATAAAAAATATGTTTTTGACATTTTTAGTAGTGTTATTATTACCTTGCTATGTATATGTATTTTACCGAACTTATAAAGGAACTGACAATGCCGGTATAGGCAAACTATACATTCTTTAAAAAAAATATTTAATCCTGGTTTCACTCGGGTTTTAAACTTTGAGTTTTTTCGTTAATATATATCGGTCGGCGGAACAGTGATCGACAAGCAGAAACTTTCTGCCAATGTCTTGGCTTCCATAAAAATAAGCCCTTTTATATGTTTAAACTTAAAAATAAAATAATGAAACGATAAACCCACTGGTCCTAAACCGGGGTTCCGCGGCACCATGAGGTGCCATTTCTTATTCTTAAGGGTGCCGAGAGATATTTGAGAATCTTTAAGAATCTATTTTTTATTTAACTTTTACTATTTTTGTGTACGATTAGAGTTGAATAAACCCAATTGTAACTTACTCCCTTGTATAGATGAGTGAGTGTGTGTTGCTCCGGTTTCGTTTATTGCGACATTATAATGAATTACCTACGGAAAAATCTTATAGGGGTGCCACAATCTATTTATTATCGCTGATGGGTGCCGCTAGCCATAAAAGCCTGAGAAACACTGATATAACCTTTTAGTTTTTTACCGATATGAAAAAATTATTTCGTCACAAAGGTGGTGGTGTCGCTTCGATGACGACAACTACGTGAATCCTCAAAATCTTTTGGAGGAACTTAACAAACATCGCTGGAACGAGCCCATTTACCTTGGCCGTAAAAGTATGGACCATTCAGAGGTAAAAGTGGTAAAATATGTGAGAAGATATAGATGATAACGTCAAAACAAAGTCCATTATTTGTTGCTTAGTTCAAAGAATGAAAGTAATATGTTGTGGTGGATATTTTCGCTCCTTGTATTTAGGTCTCAACAGTTTTATGTTTGGTGATAAAGATTTAAAGAATTTTCATCAATTTTGATTAAGCGGTCAATTTAAAGAAAGGCCTCATTTAAATATTTCATCAGTTTTAAGATTTTGTCTATCAATGTTGAACGGTGTAACTTAAACTCGCACATTTGTTTAAACGTGCAGCTTTCAAATAGTTATTCCTTGATAAAGTTCCGATAATTTTTATTTGTTGGAATGTTGTGCCAAAGATGGTTGATCATCCTTTATATTCAAGACGGCATTTCTATAGTTAGGCCGACCTTCATTTTGTTATCTATAGCGGTAAAATATCTCCTTAACTGAACAAGCTTTTAAACTGGTTGTCCGGCAGACCTCATTGTCCTTTGCCCTTTGGTGGATCCAAGAAGGAAACCGTGAGCCCATGATCTGTATTTTTTACCTAATGAAACAAGCTAAATCTCAAAACTTTCTTATGTATATATCTCTATAATAAGAAAAATATCTCTAGTAATTTTTCGCTTGTTTTCGAAAAGCTTTTCAGCCCAAAGGCGCCCTATACTTGTCATCGCCCCCCTAAAAATCAATATGACAGTTTTGTCAACTTAAACCATGTGAGTTGTATAAAGAAATAAGGCGCTATTTAAATTTGTTATCGGTGTTAAGATTTTGTCTATCAATGTTAAACTTAATATGTTACTTAAACTTGCACATTTTGTTCAAATGTGCTTTTGAGTATTTCGAAGACTTTTATAGGTAAAGTTGTTTTGTCAACCTAAACCCTGTGAGTTTTTTTATCTGTGTTGTCAGATGTTACGTCATTTTAGTGACTGCATCGTCACTAAGTTGCGGCTTGCGTATTGCACCACTTACCTAGGACAGTTGGTTTAAGTTTTTATTAGCGTACATCTTGATTTATATTGTGGTATGCTACTAGATCCTTATGATGCTAAAATATATTTATCACATAACTAAGTCCTGTACTTAGTTTAATATTTAAATCATATTAAGGCGTTTGGTTCGGGGTAAGCGTGAACCTTATTCGTCGTTTATTTTAAAAGTCTGGTATTCAGCCAAAAAAATACTCTTTAAAAAAAATAAACAAATAATATGGTTTCCAAAGGGATTTTTCTCTACTTTTCCATGTGAACGTAGGCCAACCATTTAAAGCAGTTTACTTGGGCCTTGCGCGAATCTTACCATCTTTATGTGGTTTGTATTGCAAAGAACACCTTGTCCAATTTTAAACTTAATTATCAACCCATCGTATGGTGTTCTTAAGGTTACTTCCTCGTTACCCCACGTTTGACGTAACCTTGTGACGTCACGTTTTGATGTATGACCGGCTTAATTTCTCTAGCACGCATAACATTAAATTTCATTTAAAATCTTGTCGAAAGTTTTAAACTAAATTTTAATGAAATTCAAACAGAATGATAATTTAATAAAGCTAATAACAGTTTGACTTGAATAAATATTTATGCAAGTCAATAAAGTTTGGCCCAAAATTAAATATTCTGATCACGATCGTCAATTAAGTTTGGTGACCCCTAAAGTAAACTAAAGCCAACAAAATAGAAAAAAAAATACTTTTGTACTCATCGCCAAACAGGCTTAGCAGAACCTTGTCCACTATCTAAAAGTGGTAATTGTATTAAACATAGCCTATTTATAAAATTACCGGGTAAACTGTATTAACTGGTATATATTAAAGATATTCTGATTTCAGTGTATAGAATGAATATACCATGTCCAACCCCATAGGCCTATACTTCTTTGGGCATATACATTAACCTTAAATTGCTATAGAAACGCTATTTTAAAACTGGACCAGACACCTTAAACTGGCACAGAAATGATTATTGCACGCGGTAGTTGAGATTTTTTGTCCACTTGGTGCTGAATATCCTTCGAACATTTATTATTACGTCACAGTTGAATGGCAATCAATTCAAATTTGTGACCGGTGGCGGGGGAACGTGTGTTACAAGACCTCTGGCGCAAAAGATGATTTCGCATGTTGGGTGAGTTAACTTTTAAGGATTAAAATGCTTGAAAGCCTCCGGCAAGATGAAAACAAAAAACACTAAAGGAAACTAGAAGTAAAAAAGAATCCTATCGGCTAGATAATTTAAGAAGAGTCGATGTTGTACAATTAAGTGCAAGCAAGGCATTTAAACGTTATAGGTATAATGTGAAGTGCTAACACATTGCAAAAAGAAATAATGTCACAAACATAAAATTAGTTTGATGTGTTTGCTATTTATCTGTGTTCATAATTACATGATTTTTGATATCGCTGTATGTCAAGCTCTGTGGCCCACTGAAAACAGCGCCATGGCCCACTTTGAAAACCTCTGGTATAAATAGAATGTCATATTTAAATTAAACTTTTCGTTTCAGTAATATTTGCCATTGTGTTATAAAGCCTCTTTATGTTTGATTTTTAACGTGATATATATTATCATTTTAATTTTCAACGTAAGAAAGGGTTTGTTGGATCGCCAACTTCTTTTTTAGAAATGGGAAATTCACTGAAGCTTGTCGAGAGAATATAATGGGTGAAGACGCCAATCTTGGATATATAATTACATGCAAGCTTAAGAATCCCGTTGTAGAGTCACTTCGGTTTTACCACCCGTTTAAAAACCTAAACTTGGGCACAATGAACATTTCTACCTGGATGAATGCGGTAAGTCTGAAATGTGCTAAACCTAAACATTGCGGGTATAGCGTTGATATTTGAAGAACTTGAATTTCTTGTTTAGAAGTCTTAACATTTCGTAACTTGATTCTAAAAACTTAACTGCTGTATTTCGTCGAAATAGTCTGTATTTTGAAGCGAGGCCAAGCTTCTGGGTTTTATGGAAAACAATTTTTACATTTTAAATATACTCAATAGGTCCAGTAGTCCACCTTCCTTCAGTTTGGTGGTCTTCTTTTCCTTTTTTAAAATCTTGGACCATTCTTTATATAATACCTACCCACCCAATATTTAGAAAATTTTGGATTATAAATTTCGGTGTTTTCTTCTCTATTTTTTGTTTGGCTTAAAAATAGATTTTGTTAACCCTCATTTTTTGCTTAGCCAAGTCTATAACGCACACCTTCGTTTTTGATACAGGCGGTTATTTGCTACCTCGGTAAAGGCAAGCTTGACATTCCACCGTCCATCAACACTTTTAGCTTGGAGAAAGATCCAACAAGATTTATCTCTGTTTACTGCTGGCAGCATTCTGGCGATCCAATGTGCGCTGCTTTGAGAGAATGATCAGGGAACCTGGTTGCTTATCATATGACAACGCTTTAAAAAACATGGCAATTTGATCTGAAAATCGAGTAAATATCTTTTTATCCTACCGACTCTTTGCGATCATAGCATAACAAAGCAGGCAATAAAAAAATTTGATTAACAATATAATAAAAAGTAAAAATAGCTAGGTTTCCAAGACCACAGGAATAACGTCGTTTGAATATTCAGAATTTATTAATTAGGAATTGTCGGGTTCCTATAGTTTTATTTTTTATAATCTTCAAAGCGCCACCAGAAGTTTCGACTTAAGTCTTTGCGGAAGCCAGGTTTGAGGAAAAAATATTGAAAACAACTGACTTGAGCGTAGAAGGCAAGCTCTAAATTCATTTTTTATCACCGCTTTTCTACCACCATTTGAAAAGTAAAATGTTTAGGTTAATGCAAATTTACACTTCAGGAAAACTTTTAATAAAATCCGTTGTAAATTCACAGTTTATATTTGTTTAGCGTGTTGCTGATAAAACTGAACGTGAGAAATAGGAATTTCCTTCAACAGCTAAACGGAGCATATAGCCAATATCAAGTGATATTGCAACTGCTTGTCTTGGGGCGTTTTTGGTATTGATATTTTGTTATTGGTTCGTTTTGACTTTTGTGAATACAGTAGTTAAATTGCAGAATTACCTTGATCAGGTGATTGGTCGTGTTGGCAACTTTTCGGTCCAGTTGTCATTCGTCGAAGTTTTACTTGCTCGTACCGAGGTTCCTGGTTAACATACGCTTCTTCTTCTGCCATTATCAAGATTGAAACATAGCAGAGATGATTAGCACTAGAAATATCACAAGTGGTTGAAGGAGAGCAATGTCCGCGTAAAATATTTTTCATAAAATAGGTAGGTGTTTCTACTGTGGGTGTATTCATACGTCACGTTTGTTGTTGTATATACGAAGCACATACGACCGTGGCTGAAATAGTATAATTGTAATCATTTAATCGGCATAATACGTCAATTGCAGTCTTGGGATTTTAGGAAAATCAATCAGCGTCGTTCATCCATTATGTCACAGTTGGGCGCACAAACGCTTGACGTCTATACCGCAGCTGCAGTCTGGGGGAGTTTCTACTGCTCTGTTGTGAAATGATCTTTGGTTGGCTGCATTATCTTGAAACAGATGCCTGGCCGCCCCGAACAGACACCGCGTATCGCAATATAATTTCTATTTATTGTCGTGTACAAACTTAAGTGATGTGGTTCTAGTGACCCCCAATGCAGACAGGGAAACGAAAATACGTAACGAATAGTGAAACATACTAAATTTGTGAACTATGTCGCCAGATTTGACCATGAGTCAAAAACGCCTGAAAATTTTCTTGAAGGTAAAGCTTTCAGGCGGCAAGTGCGGTTTGTCATTGTCTTTGGGAATGGGATTTTTGTTTTAAAGCGCCAAAAATAAAAATTAATCAATGAATAAAATATTTTGATTGCAAAACGATTCTAAAATTAATTTTGCATAATCTTTAACAAACTAACGTACAATAAAATGAAACCCTGGCAACTACCCCTTTCGCATCTTAGACATAAGAAGGCTGGGCCCTTTAATTGGGGGGTAAAAAACCTAAAATATTGTGACGTCATCGTTTTAGCTCTCTGTAGTTATCGAACATATTTTACCGACGCAAATTTTAATGCGAAATCTGGTGGCAATATACACCTCTCTATTTGCACCTGTTTCGCATGTTACTCCAATCCAACATATCAACACCAGGCCTACACAATTTTAAGTTGTGTAGGCGTGGTGTTGATATGTTGGATTGGAGTAACATACGAAACAGGTGCAAATAGCAAATATTCTACAAATCCGAATTTTTTAAATATTCTTCAAATTGTATTTCATTTATTGTCGCGGTAATACACAAAGAGGTAAGGCCGTGAATAAACTTTCACCCACCGTACAATTAACGCAGGGAAGCAGTGCGAGTAAGTATGTTCACAGAATATCGGCGACATCGGACGACCAATTAGTTTGCGATAAGCTTCGCCTAATAATCAAGTGTAAATAGGGTGTTATTGGGCAAGCGAACATCTAGTTCTACTTGGTCTACAATACAAAATCTACATCAGTTTTCGACTAGTTTCTAAATAGGATTGACACTTACTGTGCTGTACAACAGCAAGTCGTCGCGATAGAATTAGAACGATGCTACTTACAGCTAAAGGGAAGTCAAGACACTGCCGACTTTTTATTAAGAACACACTAAAAAAGGTTGGCATTTCAGCGTTCCGGTGACCTACTCTGTTCGTCACGCTTAACTCACCAGGCGACTAGTAGGTAGGTCGTTTTGAGATAACTTGATATCTTTTATAAGCTGTTTTCTGACTTTAAATATGCTTTTTGGGTACAGAAATTAAAAGATGTCAGAGCAAACGTCGGCCCAGATCTAGATAAGTTTCAGTTTATCGGGGTTTCGTAAAAGTAAAAGAGAGCTGCTGCGAAAAATTATAAAGTTGTTGTGTCTAAGTCTAAACTGGGAGCAGAAAGCGGCGGTTTGAATAGCCTATTTGAAGGCGTTTATGATTGGTTGTTGCCGACTTAATAAACTAAACTAAACAAAGCGCGAGACAGGCAGAAGACCATTGTTTTTAAACACTATTTATTTGTTTTCTACGTTCTTTTTGGCGCACATTTTGTCACATTTGTTATTGAGAAATTACCAATGGTAAACGAGCATGTTGTGACACAAACAGTCGACTTGTTTTTTAACAGCATGGGATCATCTCTCCAAGTTTCTTGTAGAATACCAGAATTAAAAATAGTATATTTATAGTGTTTTAAGTTAATCACGAGATGATTGTAGGAGACGATTATTAGTTTTTTTACTACGTTCGGGTTGCTGAGTAAAAGTTAATAAGGTCTTAAATTGAACGCCTGCGTTCGAATGTTTAAAATCGCTAGAGTTTTTTTTGCGACAAAACTCAAAGAAATACTCATCCTAACCCAAAACCTTGGTGAAACCTTATTGCTACCTCTAATCTGGCCTCAAGCCTCAACAAAACCTATTCACTAACCCAACACAGACAAAGGAATTTCAAAATGCGATTATAAGTATTATTTATAAGTGTAATATGTATTACTTATAAAGGTTAAAAATATTATACATTATCCATTGCCCCCAGTGGCGTATCCAGGGGGGCGGGAGTTCTTACCCCCTTTTTGTAAGTGATATTATCGTTTTTTGTTCGTTTTTGTCATGGCTTAACAAACTGTTCGAAGCGGCTTTTTCAGTAATTTGGTCACGCGTCTTAATCTAATGCGAAACCAAAATCGAGCGCAAAACGCCGTTTTTCATCTTTTGTTTGGTCGACCGTAAACGCTGGAAGTTTTTCTCTTTTGTTATTTGTTTAAGTTAACTGATTGGCAAGTGTGTATTCGACAATTGACAACGCTAAGTCAAACCTTCTTTTTTTTCTCGCTAAAAAACGTCGAGTTATACGCAGTGTCGCAGTATGTTCCTCGCTATTCGGTCTCTGCGCTAATATCCGATGTTGGTGTAACATCGACATTTGTTTAACTGAAGCAGATTCTTAAAAGGAGGTATAATGGTGACTGTCGTGCGCGTTTCAAAGTCTCCATTTTTAAGTAATGATGGTTAACGCAAAATTATGCTCTTTAGCATACTCTAAGACCACGTGCTAAGTGTGTGCAATGGACACACCTTATTTCTCCTCATCCGCAGCTTGTAATTTAGCTGCACATAGCTCGGCGCAGATGTTGCGCTAATCTAATAACACCCGAATAAACATTCTTTGTTTAGTATTGCAGGTGGCGAAAGACGTGCTTGTAATTTAGCGCTCGTTCCGTTCATGGAACTTGAAATTTGCGCTGCTGTTAGTCGAATTATGTGTGATTCTACCACAATTAATCACATATACTTCACGGTCTTGGTTTGTTTTTTTGCCTGAAGTTAACGATTGTACACCGTGATTTTGCAGCTGGCGCCTGACAGGATTGTCGATGACGCACGTGGTCGCTTTTGCTGGACGTATTTGGCTGTTTCTGATTAGTTTTTTTCTCACGTCTTGCTATCACCATTCTATGACGTCATACTGTCACTGTTTTATGACGACATTATTCATTAACGTCAGACGAAAAATAGGGGAATTCCCTAAGTTAAAATTCAGAACTTATAACTTTGTAAAAGTCAAAAGTGAAGTGTGCTACAGCACCAAGATTGTTTCAGTGAGAAAAATGATGAGTTGGTTTAGACCAGGGGTTGGCAACCTTTTTCTAGTCGCGGGCTAACACCTAACTCAGAAAGGTCTTTGTGGGCCGCACAAAATGTTAACTGAGAATTGTGTTATTAAAATGTTAGAACAACTTTTAATCAGGCGGACCTCGGATCTTTGTTTTCACTTAAAAGCGTGTTTAATTACATTTAAGGAGGCAGTAAAGTGTTGGCACAAAGTGCGATAAAAGGCGTTTATTTGGTTTAAAATTCGAGCCCAACCGTCGTCATCCATACTATTATTGAAAAGTGTAATAAAACTACTTTGAAGAAACGCGATAACTTTAATAGTCAATCTTGTTCAGTTTTTGTTAACCTTTCTAAATGAGGGCGCACGTGACGAGCGAAGCGAGCGCGTTTTTTGAGTATACCAGCATTTCTTTTGAATTTCCTGAAAAAAATGTTAAAAAATATATGACCAATATTTTTGAATACGTTTTCCGTTAACGGCAACGAAGCGCCGATCAAGTTCAAAAGACAGCATCTAAAAAGTAAACAAGTTGGACGTAGAAAGATCATTCGCGCAAAGCGCGAAAAATTTTCGCACTTACGTATAATTAAAATAGTCAAAAAGTAAGTATTTTATTTTTTCAAGACTACATTAGAAGATCCGCACAAAACGTTGAAAAGATCCGGAACCGGATCACGATCCGCCATTTGAACATGACCGCTATAGACAATGTCGTACAACTTTTTGCCTATTCTAATCACGTAAAATAAATTTAGCCCCAATAGTTCGATCAACAGGCGAATTTTTTTTCAGTTTCAATTCGTTTCTGAATTATGTTTTTTTTGGCCTTAAAACTTAATAAACGAGTTTTCTCGTCGCCGAAATATTTTGACGCCAACTCCAACGGATTTAGACTAAAATTGAGAACCAGATCAAACGATAACCAAAGGTTTTTTTTTTTTATGACGTCCTGATATAACGTTACTTTTTGACGTCACCTCTAAATTTTTCATGCAAATAAATTTTTTGTTATATTTGTTGGTGTAAGAGGAAACTTAATAAAAGTACCATTGCGTACGGCAGCGTTTGACTATGTGGCTCATCCGCTTTCGCAATAGATATTATGAAGTGAATGATATTAACGCATTACTTTAAATGCTACGCGTTCAAGCAGCACATTTTTAATTAAAATTTTAATCATAAAGAAGTTTTTGCAACGCGCGCCTAATTCATTTTTTTAATACAGAAAATGATAATGCTTGTAAAGAATCTAAGGTCTTTGTTCGCCAGCTATAGACATGTTTGTGCGACGACCTGCATGGCTTGTACGTTGCTCTTACTGTACTTTTGCTACTACTTCACGGTGGAAAATAAGTTTAACATTAACATTGAACCTACTTACGATGAACTTGAACTTGACCCCGCACGTACGGTGTTGAATGATGTGCTTTTTACCGTTAAAACTTGCAAAAAATACCACCGTTCAATTGGAAGACTGGAAATGGTTCTCAGCACTTGGTTCAAGCAAGTTTCAAGAGACCAGGTTTGTGATAGGTAATGCATGTTTTGTTGTTACTGGATAAGAATGTTCCGCAAAATTTATTATGCTGGGAATTGTACAGACTATTTTTTGCAAACTTTATATGCAGATATATTTTTTAACGGATGATTTTGATGAAGAATACCGATTGAAAACCCATGGTCATATGCACAGCACATCTTGCGGAAATTCTCACGATAGGTTAAATACTTTAAATTTTCCAAGGGATTTTACAAATCGTTTTTAAAACTATTAAAATTTAGCCGAAGTTATTTCAAAAATACACTTCGAGAAACAACTGTCGTTCAAATCTTATTACCGTTTTGATGTTTTGTTGTTTAGAGTTGATTTGTGCTGCAAAACTGGTGCTGAGTTTGACTTGTTTCTTTCCACAAACAAAAAGTAAGTCACTCTTCAGTTTAGTTCGTCATTTTCACAACGAGTCTTTTTTTTACTTTTATAAATAAAATGAAAAAGTATCCAAAATTTATTCAACAAATAACTTGTCTTTTTATGACGGTAATAAAAAAAATTCGTCATAAAGGTGGTGGTGTCGCTTCGATGACGACAATTATGTAAACCCCCAAATACTCTTGGAGGAACTGAACAAACATCGTTGGAACGAGTCCGTTTACCTCGGTCGTAAAAGTATGGACCATTGGGAGGTAATAATTGGTCTACAAATGTGATGACGTAAAATCTACAGGTGATGAGTTAGAACGAACTTCTTAATTTGTATAATTTGATACAATGCTTTAAAACAATGTTTTCCAACCAGGGACCAAGGGGTCCGTGAGAAGGTCCCAGGGGGCCGCTAGTGCACTGAAAACTGTCCAAACTTTTTAAGTGTGTGGTAATAACTTGTTGAGACTTAAATAAAATAGAGCGGCGAAATGTATTAACTATTTGAATACATATTGTGAATTTGTTTATATTTTTACTGATTGCTACGTCAAAAAATTCAGAGATTGAGATTACTTATTATATTGAACGATCGTCCCACACCCTATCCTTACAGTTTCCAGCGGCGTTATTTTGGCAATTTAGGCCTTATTCCGATGAATTTAGGATTTATTCCGACAGGTTTACGTCCTATTCAGACGATTACGTTTTTATTCTGTCGTGGATATTACTGCGTATTTCGTTTATTATGTCGTCAGTCTTACTACAATGAAGTTATAGATTTTTGTGCTTTAGCTAATGTTGCTGTTAGGTCTAATTATGAGTTCCTCCGGGAAACATTTCTCGTTGATGAGAATCAAAAAGTTTGTGACCATTTTTTGCATGTAAAACGAATTTCTTTATAGAATATCCACATTTCCCTTTTAAAGGTTTAATTTGGTACCTTGAGTATTACATTTGGGTATAGCTTTAAGCGTGAAGTATAGATTCAAAAACATTTTCTAATTGACTTTAACCGCGACAAAATATCCTTTTAAAGAAGACCTTGTTTATTCAACTTTTACACATTGAATTTAGTGTAAACGTTGAAAAACGGAAATCGCAAGGACGATCAACATGAAATGCGTGCGGCTTCATCGCAAACACAACCTTTTTGATATGGTTAGATGTAAGATTTGGCATGGTTAGATGTAAGATTTGGTATGGTTAGAGGATTTGGTATGGTTAGATGTAAGATTTGGTATGGTTAGATGTAAGATTTGGTATGGTAAGATGTAAGATTTGGTATGGTTAGATGTAAGATTTGGTATGGTTAGATGTAAGATTTGGTATGGTTAGATGTAAGATTTGGTATGGTTAGATGTAAGATTTGGTATGGTTAGATGTAAGATTTGGTATGGTTAGATGTAAGATTTGGTATGGTAAGATGTAAGATTTGGTATGGTTAGATGTAAGATTTGGTATGGTTAGATGTAAGATTTGGTATGGTTAGATGTAAGATTTGGTATGGTTAGATGTAAGATTTGGTATGGTTAGATGTAGGATTTGGTATGGTTAGATGCAAGATTTGGTATGGTTATGTAAGATTGTGTATGGTTAGATGTAAGATTTGTTATGGTAAGATGTAAGATTTGTTAAGGTTAGATGTAAGATTTGGTATGGATAGATGTAAGATTTGGTATGTTAAGATTTGGTATGGTTATGTAAGATTTGGTATGGTTAGATGTAAGATTTGGTATGGTTAGATGTAAGATTTGGTATGGTTAGATGTAGGATTTGGTATGGTTATGTAAGATTGTGTATGGTTAGATTTAAGATTTGGTATGTTTAGATGTAAGATTTGGTATGGTTAGATGTAAGATTTAGTATGGTTAGATGTAAGATTTGGTATGGTTAGATGTAAGATTTAGTATGGTTAGATGTAAGAATTGGTATGGTTAGATGTAAGATTTGGTATGGTTAGATGTAGGATTTGGTATGGTTAGATGTAAGATTTGGTATGGTAAGTTGTGAGATTTGGTATGGTTAGATGTAAGATTTGGTATGTTTAGATGTAAGATTTGGTATGGTTAGATGTAAGATTTAGTATGGTTCGATGTAAGATTTGGTATGGTTAGATGTAAGATTTAGTATGGTTAGATGTAAGAATTGGTATGGTTAGATGTAAGATTTGGTATGGTTAGATGTAGGATTTGGTATGGTTAGATGTAAGATTTGGTATGGTAAGATGTGAGATTTGGTATGGTTAGATGTAGGATTTGGTATGGTTAGATGTAAGATTTAGTATGGTAAGATGTAAGATTTGGTATGGTAAGATGTAAGATTTGGTATGTTTAGATGTAAGATTTGGTATGGTTAGATGTAAGATTTAGTATGGTTAGATGTAAGATTTGGTATGGTTAGATGTAAGATTTGGTATGTTTAGATGTAAGATTTGGTATGGTTAGATGTAAGATTTGGTATGGTTAGATGTAGGATTTCGTATGGTTAGATGTAAGATTTGGTATGGTAAGATGTGAGATTTGGTATGGTTAGATGTAGGATTTGGTATGGTTAGATGTAAGATTTGGTATGGTTAGATGTGAGATTTGGTATGTTTAGATGTAAGATTTGGTATGGTTAGATGTAAGATTTAGTATGGTTAGATGTAAGATTTGGTATGGTAAGATGTAAGATTTGGTATGTTTAGATGTAAGATTTGGTATGGTTAGATGTAAGAATTGGTATGGTTAGATGTAAGATTTGGTATGGTTAGATGTAGGATTTGGTATGGTTAGATGTAAGATTTGGTATGGTTAGATGTGAGATTTGGTATGGTAAGATGTGAGATTTGGTATGGTTAGATGTAGGATTTGGTATGGTTAGATGTAAGATTTGGTATGGTAAGATGTAAGATTTGGTATGGTAAGATGTAAGATTTGGTATGGTTAGATGCAAGATTTGGTATGGTAAGAAGTAAGATTGAGTATGGTTAGATGTAAGATTTGGTATGGTAAGATGTAAGATTTGGTATGGTAAGATGCAAGATTTGGTATGGTAAGATGTAAGATTTGGTATGGTAAGATGTAAGATTTGGTATGGTTAGATGTAAGATTTGGTATGGTAAGATGTAAGATTTGGTATGGTTAGATGCAAGATTTGGTATGGTAAGATGTAAGATTTGGTATGGTTAGATGCAAGATTTAGTATGGTTATGTAAGATTGTGTATGGTAAGATGTAAGATTTGTTAAGGTTAGATGTAAGATTTGGTATGGTTAGATGTAAGATTTGGTATGGTAAGATTTGGTATGGTTATGTAAGATTGTGTATGGTTAGATGTAAGATTTGGTATGGTTAGATGTAAGATTTGGTATGGTTAGATGTAAGATTTAGTATGGTTAGATGTAAGATTTGGTATGGTTAGATGTAAGATTTAATATGGTTAGATGTAAGATTTGGTATGGTTAGATGTAAGATTTGGTATGGTTAGATGTAAGATTTGGTATGGTTAGATGTAAGATTTGGTATGGTAACATGTGAGATTTGGTATGGTTAGATGTAGGATTTGGTATGGTTAGATGTAAGATTTGGTATGGTTAGATGTAAGATTTGGTATGGTTAGATGTAAGATTTGGTATGGTTAGATGTAAGATTTGGTATGGTAAGATGTAAGATTTGGTATGGTTAGATGTAAGATTTGGTATGGTTAGATGTAAGATTTAGTATGGTAAGATGTAAGATTTGGTATGGTTAGACGTAAAATTTAGTATGGTTAGATGTAAGATGTGGTATGGTTTGATGTAAGATTTGGTATGGTTAGATGTAGGATTTGGTATGGTTAGATGTAAGATTTGGTATGGTAAGATGTGAGATGTGGTATGGTTAGATGTAGGATTTGGTATGGTTAGATGTAAGATTTGGTATGGTTAGATGTAAGATTTGGTATGGTTAGATGTAAGATTTGGTATGTTAAGATGTAAGATTTGGTATGGTTAGATGTAAGATTTGGTATGGTTAGATGTAAGATTTGGTATGGTTAGATGTAAGATTTGGTATGGTTAGATGTAAGATTTGGTATGGTTAGATGTAGGATTTGGTATGGTTAGATGCAAGACTTGGTATGGTTATGTAAGATTTAGTATGGTTAGATGTAAGATTTGGTATGGTAAGAACGAATTCAGATAAATCCCTGGAACATTCGATTTGCCTGCTTATTTAAACGAATCGAACTATTTGTAAAAAAAGAAAAAAATTCGAAAAATTACAAAGTAATGATTGTTAAATCAGGCAGGTTAATAACCATACACGCGATGCATATATTTTTTTATATTATGGAGTTCTTGCATAATTTATCAAATGGAAAAAGCACGCTGCTCTCTTTTCTTTAGAAATGGGAAATTCACCGACGCTTGTCGAGAGAATGGGATGGGTGAAGATGCCAATCTTGGTTATATAATCACATATAAACTTAAGGTTCCACTTGTTGAGTCTCATCGGTTTTATCATCCGTTTAAAAACCTGAGCTTACTGAGCGCATCTACCTGGATGAACGCGGTGAGTTCAAAACAGCCTAAAATTAAACATCTGCGTATTTCAGGGTTTCTAGTTATTACGTAATAACATTCCGTCTTATTGTTAAATGTCGAAAACATTACTATAAATTCTCACTGTGACTTCTCACTATGATGAAAATGAATAAAGAATTATTCGAAACGTTTAAAATGATACCTATACTTCTGTATGGGCTTTGATATTCTTATTATACGTATTACTAAAAAGGAAACTGCTGTGTTTGGTCAAACTTATTCTAACTGTCTGTTTTTTTCAAATTTTATTTTGTTTACACTTTTTCACTTTTTTGGAATAACATGGTATATTTTAATTTTAAGGACACATCCAGTAAGTCCACCTTCCTCTATGTGGTGACACCCCATCTCCTTCTTAACTCCGCTTGTTTAACGTTTTCACAACCTTAAAATATTATCTTTAAATCCTGTATACCCCCCATTTTTACAAATACTTTTAAATTACAATTTTGGTATCATTCTGCCAATCTTTTGTTTTAAATTAAATTTTAAAATCGTTGTTGTGCTCAATAAAGGTGATAATGCAAACCTTTCTCTCATGTAGGCGGTTATTTGCTACGGGGGTAAGAGCAAGCTGAACATTCCGCCGTCAATCAACACTTTTAGCTTGAAGAATGATCCGAGCAGATTTATCTCTGTTTACTGCTGGCAACACTCTAACGATCCAATGTGTGCGTCTTTGAGGGAATGATCATTAGGTCTGACTGTTTCTTAGCTTTAATAGAAACCTGGTAAGCTTGCTCAGGAAATAAAAAATATACCGTATATATATCCGTATATATATATATATATATACAATATACATATTGTAACCACAACCCTACTAACTGTTGAGTTTGTAACATAACTAGAGCTGCAATGAAGTTAGAGCCTGTAATTAAGGTTAGGAGCCGATACCCGATGTCAGGTCGTGGTATAGGGACCTATATGGAGTGGCATGGATTGCACAGCAATGTGTTCTATACCCATTCACATAAGTTAAATTTGGCTGGATATAGAGAAGCCCGTTAATAGAGTTCTGTGCAATCCATTCCACTCCCTGTAGGTCCCGTTAATAGATACTACTCAACGCCCGTTAATAGATACTACTCATCCACCCAATAAATTAGTAACCATCACGTGTTATTCCATTATTACGAATTATAATGTGCAGCTTTTCCGAACTTGCTACTGCCAACGCGAGTGTCTCGAGTCACGTGTCCGGCTACAAATTATCCGACTCCGTCGACTCCGGTGGCCTGCGTCTACAACTGAACCTTAGTTGTTCTATTTTTACCACCCTGTGACTTTCTGCCTAATAATACTGCAGTTGTATTTGTTGAATATTGCGTGTCTGTAATTTCGCGGTTGCTGCTTTCATATAGATAGTTACAAAAATCACAATTTGAGCTGTAACGTTTGGTTGTATGACGCTTTTGTCAAATCTTTTTAATCAAATCTTGAAGTCCGATCCAAAGATATTTAGATTTCCCAGTTTCTGGTGAACTTTGGAGCCAGATGCAGTGAAACAAATTAAACGCGAGAGCGATGTATTCTTTTAAGCTTCCGGTTGACACTAATCTAAAAACAAAATCTACTACGACATTTACTGTGCTATATCAAATTGATTTTGGCAGAACAATCAGTAAATGGAATGATTTTTTGAACTAAATCGTGCGTTAAAATAAAAAAATTTGTATTGAATATAGGCAAGGACAAAAATTAATCATCAAAGTATATATAAAACCTATATTTCCTAGTCTACAAACAAAGCAAAAAATAAAAACATAACTTACGGTTTTCTGAAATAGTGTTCTGCAATCAATAAATCTAGGTAAAACAACCCAAAATCTCTTGTCAAGTTAAAAAACAAATAATCGACACCGCCACTATATTTATATGGTATTCTTACTTTTAACAATATGTTCCAGAGAAACCATGAATTGATTAAAATTGTTACAAGGGTTAAGCCTCACTTTAAATCGTAAACAATGTGTTAAGTGATAACACTAAGAAAACCTACAATCGTCGATGCCACTTGCTCCATAATAAACGTATAGGAAGCTTATAGAAAACATGACCTTATTTATCTTAAGTAGGCCTACCTACACCAATGCATGTCTGAACTACCGTACGCTTTTTTATTGGCAACCTGCTTAATATTGGCATTACCCGATTTTGGCATGTCTTTTATATGTAAGGATTGTTTTAAATGTTGAATGAAATAATAAGCAAATTTTGCGTGCGTGCGTGCGTGCGTGCGTGCGTGCGTGCGTGCGTGCGTGCGTGCGTGCGTGCGTGCGTGCGTGCGTGCTTGCGTGTTTGTGTATGTGTGGGGATGTGCGATTGTGTGTTTGTGTATGTGTGGGGATGTGCGATTGTTTGTTTGTGTAAGTGTGGGGATGTGCGATTGTGTGTTTGTGTATGTGTGGGGATGTGCGATTGTGTGTTTGTGTATGTGTGGGGATGTGCGATTGTGTGTTTGTGTATGTGTGGGGATGTGCGATTGTGTGTTTGTGTATGTGTGGGGATGTGCGATTGTGCGTGTGTTTGTCTGTTTATGTAATATATATGTGTGTCTGTATCTGTGTGTGTTGTTAGGCAACGAAATGATTTGAAACTTTAAGAGCAAAATTAATATTGATATATGTCAATAAAAAAAATTTTGCGCACTGTAGATTATTTTTTTTGATCATATAGTGTTTTTCACAGAAGATAGTTGAGCTGGGTCGGCAATAAAATGTCAAAACCCTGATTTGTGGTGTACCAATTTCAAAAATTGCAATTAAACGTCACCTTTTTGCTACACATACCTTACGAAAAAAAAACATATAGCTTACGAAAAAAAATCTCTTTTTTGACTACTTCAGACATATTCTTCGTGCTTGGATAATGGATATACATATGCCATGTTTGCCCACCGTGGAATGCAGGTTGGTAATCATAGAAAACATATTCACTTTTATCATGTTTTGTACAAACTAAAAAAAATAACTGATTTGTGTTCGACCGGCAGTCAGTAAATTATCAAAACGAGTGGTTAACAACGCCAAGACACCAATGCAGTACTCCGAACAACAATATGTTGTGTAAACTAATGTATTGCTATTAGGTCAAACTTTGGCAAATAATTATTTTTTTAAGGACAAAAAATAATCGCCCTACTGATGATCAACAACATATACCAGAAGGAGAGCTTTAAGCACGTGAGAGTGACTCTTTGAGTTATAAAGATTGGCATGATGCTGAGTTCATTTTCAGTGCAATACACAGCCATAAGTGGAGAGACATAACCAAACCCTTGACTGTGTGCATAAGCAGCGCATTCCAAGTCTTCATACTTGCGGATGAGATTAGGTGTCAATCCTAGTCTTCGCTACAAAGCTGGTAGTAGCACTTATGATTGCTGGAAATGCTTTGTTGACAACTCTATTTTAACAACTATATAAACACATACAATGAGAGAATCTACCAAAATAAGTTCAACTTCCTATTTACAACGGAAACTTGAAGCCTTAGCTCTCTTGCAGTATGCAGGCGTGATTTACGACAAAAGTCATTTCGTTAACTTTTTATGCGGCGGAAAAAATACGGCCCTCCTATATTCAGAAAAACTTGTTCTAAAAGAGCTGACTTTGTAGATGTAAAAAGATTTATAAGATTTAAAAGCAAGTGTCAAAAGTCAGAGGTTGGTGGCCGATAAGTTTATTCACATCGTTAGCCTATGGAAGCATTAGACGTTTTTTGAGCAAATTGCGAGAAAATATACAACCCATGCAGCAAGTAGACGATGCCTATTTGGCTGAATACCTATTAGACATAGCAGCACTGATCTCATGTATTTTATACAGAAAATGTCCGGTAGCCACATCAGCCGATGAAGGTTCATACTCCAGCTAGAGATAATAACGTGGCAAAGCGGAAACGGGTGGACGGATGTACGTGGCAAAGGCTTCAAATAACAATACAGCTACAATTGGCAGACTTAGACCTATGGAGTGTATGGTAACGGCGATTGTAAGCAAGAATGCAAAAAGCCTACTGCACGACGGTCATGAACAACATGAATCGTGATATAAACTTACAAGAGTAATCATATTTTGTGTAGCAAGTTTTGGAGTAGTTAGCAATTTGTAATGATACTTTCTTATAGCTAATTATCTGCGTAACGGCATTAAAGTTGACTTGCTGTAGTCTTGTTACATTTCCTAATAAATAAGTAAATCTTTGAGGATGGTGTCGATTTTGCCACCACCGGATGTTGGAGGTAAACTTTGTTTTCTGGCTTTTAAGGACCTCTTGCTAGCGGGATTTTAGGTAATTACAAATAAAAGCTGGTTAATTACATTAACAATAAATCAAAACTGACTCACGCAACGCCTCTTAACTTAGCACCACGAAAACGAAAGGTAGTACACATACACGGCTGTAAGCAATTTCGGTGACTCACTCTGTTTGTCACGCTTAGCCACCAGGCGACTTAATAACAAGCGAAGTCATTTAAACTGTTTGAGACTTTTATAAGCTGTTGTTAGAGGCCTAGTTAACCTTCAGTTTATCGGCATCAATTTGAACAAAAGTTAGACAGAGCTGCTTTGAATAAGTTATAAAACTTGGTGTGTCTAAGTATGAGCAGTAAACGCCCGTATAAAAATAGCTTAGTTAAATTCGTTTTTTATCGTTTGTTGCCGCACTCAATAAACTAAACCAACTAAAGCGCGACACAGGCTTTTTGTATTTCATTTTTTTTATTTGTTTTCTACGTGCTTGTCGGCGCACATTTGTTACGGACCAATTACAAATTGCAAAAGAGCATGTTGTGACACAAACCAGTCGACTTATTTTTGAACAGCATGGTATCATCTCTTTAAGTTTCTTGTAGAAAACCAAAATTAAAAAAAAATATTCAGTTTATTAAGACTATAATCTCCGACGATAATTCGTTTTTATTAAGTTCTGGTTGCTGAGTAACAGTAAATTAGGTCGTGACATGAGCGTCTTCGTTCGAATGCTTAATTCGCAAAGGTTTATTTGCGACAAAAGTAAGCGAAATATTCATCCTAACCCCCAAACTCAACCCACCGTCTAACCAAAACCTAACACAAACCCTTGAGAAACTTTTACTATCGCCTACGTTTCCTAATGGCCAAACAAAAACTAATCACTAACCCAACACAGATAAAAGACTGAACTATAGTGATTAATGTAAGCCCGAACGGTCCGCAACGCCGTACCCTTCGCTTTAACTAAAACTTATGGATTGCATAATATTAACGCATTACTCTAAATGCTATACGCGTTCAAGCAGCACATTTATAATTTAATTTAATCTTAATCTCGCATTAAGAGTTTTTACAACGCGTCTAATGCATTTTTATTACAGAAAATTATAATGCTTGTAAAGAATCTAAAGTGTTTGTTGGCCAACTATAGACTTGGTATTACGACAACCTGTGTGGCTTGTGTGTTCCTCTTACTCTTCTTTTGCTACAACTTCACGGTGGAAAATAAGTTTAAAAGTAACATTGGACCTAGTTACGAGAGACTTGAAGTTGACCCCGCACGTATTGTGCTGAATGATGTGCTTTTTACCGTTAAAACTTGCAAGAAAAATCATCGTTCAATTGGAAGACTGGAAATGATTCTCAACACTTGGTATAAAAAAGTTTCAAAAGATCAGGTATGCATTGGGTTATACATATTTTTAAGGCTGGAAATTATACAGAATATTTATTGCAAACTTTATATGCAGATCAATTTTTTAACGGATGATTTTGATGAAGAATACCGACTAAAAACCAATGGTTGTTTGCACAGCACATCTTGCGGAAGTACTCACAATAGGTTAAACACTTATTTTTCCTGGGGGATTTTTGACAAATCGTTTTTGAATCTATTAAAATATAGCGCCAGTTCTTTTAAAAATACACATGTCTTTCAAATCTTTTTTTTATTTTAAATACTCTCGTTTTTACTTTATATTTTTAAATTCAGCTTGTTGTTGTTTAGAGTTGATTTGTGCTGCAAAACTGGTGCTAAGTTCGACTTGTTTCTTCCCACAAACAAAAAGTAGGTCACTCATCGTTTTAGTTCGTGATTTTCAACAATGAGCTTTTATTTTGACTTTTCAAAGCTATTCCTAAATTTATTCAAAAAAAAAAAAATTTATTCAGTAAAAATAATTTGTCTTTCTTACGGTGTTCGTCACAAAGGTGGTGGTGTCGCTTCGATGACGACAATTATGTAAACCCCCAAATACTTTTGGAGGAACTCAACAAACATCACTGGAACGAGTCCGTTTACCTCGGCCGTAAAAGTTGGGACCATTGGGAGGTAATAATAGGTCTACAAATGTGATGACGTAAAATCTACAGTTGATGAGACAAAATGAACTTCTTTAGTTGTAGTTTGGCAGGCAGTGTTGTCCAACAGTGGCTGAAGGGGTTCGTAAAAAGGTCCCAGGGATCCGCGAATGCACTGAAAATTGATCAAACGTTGAAGTGAGCGGCAAGAACTTGTCGGGCACTAAAATAGAATAGAATCGCGAAATGTATTACCTATTTGGATACATATTGTGATTTTTTCTGATTACCAAGTTTACAAAAATCCCGAAATTTAGAATAGTATTGCCTTTGTTATGATGTCACAATGCATTCTTATTTTGATTGACGCATTAGCAACGGATCAGATTTTAACCTTAACAAGGACCAATTGTTAAAGAGCAGGTGTGGGCAATTAGTTTTAACCGCGGGCCGCATGAGGAACTTAAAATGTTCTGGCGGGTCGGGTCAAAAATATGATTCAAAAACACGCAATATGACGTCATACTCTGATCACGCTATAAAACAAATAGGCTAACGAGCTTGCTATTACGTTAGGAAATGTGTGCAAATGTGCAATTTAAGTCGAATTTAAAAATTGCGACGTTTTGGCTTTAAAAAGCAAATTTTAATGTCGACTTAGAGGGGTACGTGACGCATTGGGCACAGATAAACAATGTACATTACTTGATATATTGGCGTTAACTAATTTATTGGGCACGTTGACTTAAATATTAAAGGTAAAATACATTAACAACTCGCACAAAAAAACTTACAATGTATGTTTACTTTTGAAGGTTTAACTTATAGGATGTGTTACTTGCGGTACAATGGTCATATTGCAAAGACGGTATAAATCGGGAGAAACACAAACATGGCCTTAACCAAATTAGGTTGACAAAATGTGAATCGGTATCTTTCAGATTTTAGAAAACGGCCGGTATTTCGTTTACATTTTAATGACGGAATACATTGGACCGAAGCGCAAAAAATACATAAATATAACTGGTTCACACAATTTTTCTTGCACAAGGTTTTTCAACTGATTCTAGTGTACTTTGGGCGACAGATTGCAAATCCGTCATTACTTATTTTGCTATCACATCAAGTTTAAGAGTTATGAAATTTGAACTATTTTAGTGAAAACTTCTATTTTAGGCTCTAAGGAAAACAATGTTCTAAATCCGAAATACTCTATAGTATATAAGCCTAATTCTCATTGAATTTCCTAATCATCGTTAATTTCCCGTTTAAATATGTTGGGTAACCATTATTCTCGCCATAACGACAGAAAAAGGGCACAGTATCTTCTTTTATATTGGGCTTTCGATACATCGCTTATTAAGCTTCCGCAGTAATTAGCGATCATATAACACTTCCAGTTTTCTTGATATCGCTCCTCCGTCATTAATATCCTTATAAAATCGTTCACTTTGCTCCTCACCAACGTCGCCAATTAAATTTTGCGGTAACATGTTGAGGTGACTTTGGAGGACTTACTTCTCATGTTGCACTCCAAGGAAGCGGAGGAAGAGTTCGTCTATAATCTCTCGGTAGTTGTGAGACTTTTTCCATGAAGTATTTGACCTCACCAAGGCTGGGTACTTTAGGCCTAAGGTTTCTACTTGAGAAGGGGCTAATTCACTAGAGAAAGGCATAATTACCATAACTTTTATAAGCCTAGAGCCCTAGACCTAATTAAAAAACACTCTAACTCAGTGGTTCTTAACGGCTAGTCCGCGTTAACTTCCCTGCCAGTCCGCCGAATATAATTTTATATCTTAATTGCAAAACGCAAGATGTTAAAAGCTTGACTTGTTATTTACGTTATTGCCAAAACTTGATGTGAGAGGACACTTTTTGTCTGTAAATATGCCATAAAATCGCAGAAGATTAGACTAAAAATAGAGTTTGGCGGGGTCATCACTAGATCCGTTCCTGGAAAAAGTGTTTATGATATAACCAGACATGTGGAAACTCGTTCTTGTTTTTTAGATTATGTATTTTAAGAATAAAACCCGCTGGCCGGATTAAAGTGCTTAGTCTTAAAGCAGTCGGAAAAAATTAAAGTTTATATACAACATTTTACCTAATATCTAACGACACCCCTAAGTACACTACTAAGTCCCTAATAATTTCAACCCCACCGATTACCCATCAATAGCCCCAAACAAGGGCCCAAAAAAAACGGTGCCAAAACAGTAACGTCCTAACGGCGCCATTTAAATTAGGGCGCCCAAGCGTTGACACCAAAACGGCCGATGCCATACCTTGGCCCACCATTCGCGTTATACCCTTTACTTGCAGTTTTAGTTATTTTGGCCATTTAACCCTTATTCCGATTCATTTACGACTTATTTTTACAGGCTTATATATGAATTAAACGATTGCGTTCTTTTTCTGCTGTGGATATTACTGTGTATTTGGCTTTATTATGTCGTTGGTCTTAATACTATTGCTTTACACATTTTTTCTGCTTTTAGTTATTGTTGCTTTTATAAAGGTTCAGTTGGTAGCTTGGATATTTTAATTTGGGTAGCTTAAAGCGTGAAGTACGGGTTCAAAGTCAATTTTTAATTGACTTAAACTGTGACAAGATATCCCTTTAAAAAATAAATTGTTGATTCAACTTTTACACATTGAAATTAATATAAGCGTTTAAAAACGGAAATCGTCAGAAAGATCAACACAATATGTCTACGGCTTTATCGAAAACTTAACCACATTTGCATGATTTGGTATGATTATAGTTGTAGCTAAGGGATCCGGCAACGACTAAGGCACTGAAATGATTACTCTTCCCGTTCACTCCGATCACTTTTCTTTATATTCTTGGGACTTAATTGCATTCAATATACCGTCACAGAGGAACGGTAATCAGTTCGATTTCGCGACCGGAGGCGGAGGAGTATGTGTCACAAGGCCTCTCGCGCAAAAGATGCTTCCTTTTGTCGGGTGAGTTAGGATTTTAAAATTAGTAATTCTCAAAATATTTTTTGTTTTATTTTTGTTAGTAATGGGATGTTGTTTTCTTCTTGTTAGAAATGGGAAATTCGTTGACGATTGTAGAGAGACTGGGATGGCTGATGACATCAATCTTGGTTATATAATCACATATAAGCTAAAGGTTCCACTTGTTGAGTCTCATCGTTTTTACCACCCGTATAAAAAACTGGCCTTGTTGAACGCATCGACCTGGATGAATGCGGTGAGTTCAAAACAGTCTAAAATGTAACATCCGTGTGGGTTTCTACCTGAAGAACATGAGTTTATAGTTATTACCTATTCTAATAACATTACGTCATAGGTTAATGTCGATAAGCATTACTTAAATAAAAACTGCTGTGTTTAACTTTACAGTTTTATGGCAAAACTTATATATTCAAACCTTTGTTTACTTTGGCGACAACCTTTCTCCTTAAAACCACTTACACAACATTACAATATACTCCTTACTAAAGCCCGTATGCACATCCTTATTTCACCCGGTGCGATTTGTTTTGACGCTTGTAGCGTTCGTATTGGGATAATTCGGGGCTTTGAAGCGTCTGTGGTAGAACATGTGTTAGAAATTTTACGCTTGAAGCGGACTGTATTAGAACTGGATACAGGCGAACAGCGAATGCGCAGACAAACATGCATAACGAAACGTTGCAAACTATAGATTTTTTATCCTACAGGTTTGCATATTATAAATGTTTACAATTTTACCCAGTTAATAGCAGTGTTGCACTGAATATGTGAATAATAGAAATCACCTTGACCCTTGCAAGATAAATGTCGACCTTAATTCCTGATCAGTAACAGCAAAATAATCTAGCAAAGCTAGCAATAAGATTCATTCGAATTAAGATATACTGACGATGCCTTAGTTGGCGAAATATATATATATCTTTTTAAGATCTGGTTAATGTGTCTGACCTGAATTGCTAGCTTTGCTAGATTATTTTGCAGTTAATAGCAGGTTAGAGACTTTTATGGTTGCTAAAGCATTGCTAATTCAAAATAAGTAAAATCACGTAGGGAATGGCTTTATTTTTCGGTTCAGGAAATATATTTAATTATACGTGTTTGCTGTACTGGTGAATAATGCGGATCCTGGCTATTATCTTTCACACCAAAGGATGATTATTCTGCGCATTCGCTGTTCGCCTGTATCCATGCAGTTCTAATACAGTCCGCTTCAAGCGTAAAATTTCCAGACGCTTCAAAGCCCCGAATTATCCTAATACGAACGCTACAAGCGTCTAAAACAAATCGCACCGGGTGAAATAAGGATGAGCATACGGGCTTTAGTAAGGAGTATATTGTAATGTTGTGTAAGTGGTTTTAAGGAGAAAGGTTTTTTTCGCTGTTCGAATGCGCAGACTAAACATGCACAACGAAACGTTGCCAATCTATGCAGACTACAGAACACATTTACTAAAAAAACAAAAAAAAATTTGAATTACAATATCGGCATCATACCGCCTATCTTGCGTTTTAAATTAAATTTTAAAAAACAATGTTGTGCTCAATAGAGGTGATAATGCAAACTTTTCTTTCGTGCAGGCGGTTATTTGCTACAGTGACAAAAGCAAGCTGGACATTCCGCCATCAAACAACACTTTTAGCTTGAAGAAGGATCCGAGCAGATTTATCTCTGTTTACTGCTGGCAACATCCTGACGACCCAATGTGTGCGTCTTTGAGGGAATGATCATTAGGCCTGACTGTTTCTTAGCTTTAATATAAACCTGGTAAGCTTGCTCAGGAAATAAAAAAATACCGTATATATATTGTAACCAGAGATACCTGATGTCAGGTCGTAGTATATTGACCTACAGGGGGTGGCATGGATTACACAACACTGTGTTCTACCCATTCACATAAGTTAAATATGGCTGGATATAGAGAAGCCCGTTAATAGAGGTGTGATACTACTCATCCACCCAATAAATTGGTAACCACCCTACGAATTATAATGTGCAGCTTTTCCGAACTTGCTGCTGCCAACGCGAGTGTCTTGATTCCCGTGTCCGACTGCAAATTAACCGACTCCGTCGACTCCGGAGGCCTGCGTCTATAACTGAACCTTGTTGTTCTATGTTTAGCACACGTGACTTTCTGCCTAATAATATTGCAGTTGTATTTGTTCTATATTGCGTGTCTGTAATTTCGCGGTTGCTGCTTTCATATTGATAGGTATAAAAATCACAAATTTGAGCTGTAATTTTTGGTTGTATGACGCTTTTGTAATCAAATCTTGAAGAAAGAAAGGCCGATCCAAAGTTATTTTGATTTTCCCAGATTCTGGTCTCTAGGACACTTCAACTTCGGAGTCAGATGCAGGGGAAAAAATTGAACGCGAGAGCGATGTATTCTTTCAAGCTTTCGGTTGACACATATCGCTAATCTACAAAACAAAATCTACTACGACATTTACTGTGCTCAAATTGAATATACCTCCCTTTTGTAGTGTTCGCCAATATGCTATTTATGTAAATCAAATCGCTAGTAAACCATAAAAATGATACTACGAATCCCTTGTTTGTTTTCATTGGTTAACAACCCAACAATCGGGTGGTTGTATGACAAATTAATACAAAAAGTTGATTTATAAGAAACTGTTGGTTGTTCTTAATTCGAATTTAGACCAAAAAAATGATCAAGAAGCTTGTAGATTTTTGTGATTTGGGCCCAAGGGTTAGGGGTGCATTTTTGTAAAGGGGGGTTGAAAAAAAAATTAAAAATAGTGTTTTGTTAATGAAATATTTTCTTCCGGGTGGAGACTAGGGTTCTTCTCCGGGAATGTTTCGACGGGAAATTCCCGGGATTTCCCGCGAATTAACAATCCTGAATCCCGGGAAATTTTTTATATCCATGTTATTCGGCAACATAGAAAAACTTAAAAAATATTGTCGTTTTTGACTAATATAAAGAAAAAAATAGTACCAACCATGTTAACGTCGTTGCCTGAGTTGCTTTATTTGCGCTTACCAGCGGAAAAACTTAATTAAATTTATTCTACCAATAAAACTGCATGCGCTTTTTTTCGAATAAAAACATATAAGGGTCCTGACTTTATTACGAGAAGGTCTTGTACGATTGCAGAAGCAATACTACAGAACATAAATGGGCGCTTCTTCAGTTATGAACGTATAAATTAATAAAAAATACGGTCTTCAAATACCGCATACCACAACGCATATTATTTGGGTTAGGGTGCGGGTTAGCGTTTGGGTGAGGGTTGGTCAAGCGTTATTATCAATAATAAACATAATAATACTTGATCAACCCTCTCCCTAAACACTAACCCAAACAATATGAGTTGTGGTATGCGGTATTTTTTTTGTTTTGTTTTCCACGTACATAGGTTTTTTAACTTTCCACGTACATAGGTGAAAGAACGCCCATAAATGAGCTTTATTAAATGTTTGAAGCTAAAATAAAAAAAATTCAAACGTCATAATGACATAAATTTATGCATAATTTTTTCGTCGGGTTCCCGGGATTCCCGGGAAGTTTCATTTTTCAATCCCGTTTCCAGGGAGTGAAAAAATCCGGGAAAAAGAGGAACCCTAGTGGAGACTGTTTTTTGTTTATTGCTTCAGGGGCATCAAACATATAGTATTTTAATTGATTGTAGGTTTTTTATTAATAGGGGAAAATAATTTGTTTTTTTTATTTGGTTAGAGCAGTGTTTCTTAACCTTTTTTACTTGGTGGCGCACGTAGAGACATTTGAAAACGAAGCGGCGCACCTTGCGAGGGAAGCGAGCGCGAAATTTTTGAGGTGTACCGGTATTTCTTATAAATTGCTTGCAATTTTTTGTTATATAGGCTTTAGAGTTGCATATCTGTAAAGGAAATCTAGCCTTGAGACCAAAATAAGAACAACAGCAACTTCGGAATGAAAGTCAGTTAGGAATATGGCGAATATAGGACTAATACCTAATATCCCCCCTATAACTATCACTAACTCCCCTAACATTTTAGACCCTAACGCAATTGCTAACACCACCAACTAACCGCCCACAAGCCCAAACAGGGCCAAAGCAGCGGCGACCAAGAGTCGACAGCAAACGGCCAATGCCAGGCAGGTCCCCACAATCATCCCATACACACTTTCCCTACAGTCTTGGACGTTATGTTGTCCATGTAAGTATTTTTCCGATTAACTTTGGACTTATTTCGACATGATTAGGTCTTATCCAGACTATTTAATATCTTATTCTGTCGTGGTAATTACTGCGAATTTGGCATTATTATGTCGATGGTCTTACCACTATGGTATTATAGATTATTATTAGATGCTGTTACTTTGAAGGTCTTATTGTGTTTTATATTTAAAAAAGTACTGTGGAATCAATGAGCTAAGCTCAATAGGAAACATATCACAATATTTTTCCTTTTGCTCGCGGCGCACCTGGCAACCTTCCACGGCGCACCAGTGCGCCGCGGCGCACCGGTTGAGAAACGCTGGGTTAGAGGCCAAGGGGGAGAGAGGGTTAAAACACTAAGCGTTTTTTTATGGAAAAATATTTGCATTTACATCGGAAGGGATGTCAGAGAATTTTCGGCCCATATCTGTTTTTGCTTGCAGAAACAAGTCAAGGAAAAGTTTTGGGATTTGTATATGTCCATCAAAAGTTCTTATTCATCTGTAAAGTCATAGGCGAAGGCAAAAAAATTTTCGGCCAAGAGAAAGTAGCCTACAACTTAATATAAACCGTAAAACGAAAAAAATTAACCTGGTAAATACAAAAATTAACCTGGTAAATAACCTTATTTATAATGACCCAATTATTAAGCCTTACATAAAAATAAGTCCCTGAAAAATATCCCCTGACAAAGCATAGAACAACCGCAACCCTGTCTAGTTTTTTTATGTTTTTTTTTTGGTTTGTTTCAGACCGTTTTTTGTCCAGAGTTTTGCAGTAAAACTATATTTCGGAAAGACTTTAAATATCCAGACACGATGGAAGCTTATATGTAGATGACGTTTTAAGGGTTTAGAAGTCTATTTACCAAGTGGCCTTCAGCTGGGGTGCAAATTGCAAACAAAATATGACACGAAATGTTCGTGCAGGAGACTTTTTTTATTAACAAGCCAACGAGTTTGCCTGCTGGTTGAATAAGGTGAAGCTGTTGTGTTCAGCCAAGCACAGCCCAGCGTGAACTTCACTGTGACAAAAAATAACCCGATGTTTCCCTTGACGAATATGTTTGCTGCTTGGTCGACAATCGAATATTTTTTTCGCTACTGCAGAGAATGAAATATGGAACTTTTCTCTGTTCATAGTTGTCAGCCCTAACTCGCCTGTATGTTGATTCAATTTATGTTAATTGGGTTTCGTACTTTCAACTATATGGCAGCATAAGTATTTACGATTTGCTAAAAACTCAGTTTAAATATACCGAATGTAGTTTGCTGTAGAATACGTTTTGTTTGTCCTTATTATTTACGTTCAAAGTTAGTCTAAACCAGCAGTCCAACTGGGTCTGTACAGCAGTTTCAGACGATTCGCAAGGAGAACTATTCTTTAAGTTTTTCAATATTAGGCTTTAGCCAATGTCGTTAAACGTTAGTCTATATTTAAACATTATCTGATCATTATTGTCTTTAGTTATGCTTTATTATTCGATCATATAGCTTGTTTTATGGTGTCTCTTGTGACATTGTAAAGCATCCATTATGCTGTAGTACCTGTTATCAGTGAATCGATCGCATTAGTTAGAAAGTTGTTGCATTAAAGAATAGTGACTGCACTATATAGTGTACTGCAAGAAACATGGCTGAACTGACCGCGAAATATCAAAATAATTGCAATGTGTTCACCAGGCATATTTATTTGCAAAGTTAGGAAACCGCTGGTCTAAACAGAAGCAATTTCTGTTTTTATATTTAATTCGTACGAATTGTTTTCTAGTTATATTCTAACAGCAAAAACTTTATTTGCAAACCTTAAGTTAGGGCGTTGTGAGTTTCCTACTATAACTATGTAAACGCTAAGACATAAAAATAAATGTTTAGTCATTGGCGATAAACAAATGGTAGAACAAAAATTCGCAGACGGCGTGCAGATGTCTTTGGCAAATGATATTTTGTTTGTGTTAGTGCTGATTGGATAGCGCAAATAAATAGTTAATATTAACCCTGGTTCAATGACGTAGCCAGGTATTTTGCGCACGGACGCAAACTATAAAATTTGCGCCCCCTTCTCGTTTAATCACATTTTTTTATTACATTTCCGTAATATACCTTACTTTATACGAAAAAACAATTCAAAATTTAATAGAACAATTGTATTTAAAGAATCAGTCTCATTTTGGCTTTTGTAAGCCTCATTTCGGCGCTTTGGGATATATGTACCTAACCGACTCCGTAGCTCTGCCCTGGGTTATAATGCGGCAGTCAAGCACAACCCGACCTGTTCAGTTGGCGCTATAATTGAATGGGCGAGGTTTATGAGTGACCTTAAATCAGCCAGACGTTATTTAGATGACACCATGTGTGAATGAGGTTGTTGTGCAGCAGCCGAGCACAGCCGAACGTGAACTTTACCGTAACAAAGAAGAATAGGATATTTTGTATGGGCTTGTCGAGGGATATATTTTCCTCTCGCTCGACCCTCATAATATTTCGTCAGAGAATGAAATTAGAAAATGGTCTGTGGAAGACAAGCTTTATATTTCCAGCCCTAACCCGCCTGTATATTGATTGAGTTGTAGTTAAATTTAGTTCCGTAACTTCAGCAAAGAAATGAATACATTTACGATTTGCGGTAAACTCGGTTTAAATATACTGAATGTATAGTAGACGGGGATGCAAACGTCTTGCAAAAAAAGTCAAAGAAAAGTTGTCCATTAAAAGTTCTTTTGCATCTGTAAAGTCATAGGTAAATGCAGAAAATATTCGGCCCATATCTGTTTTTTCTTGCAGAAACAAGTCAAGAGAAAGTACAACTTAATATAAACCGTAAAACGAATAAACGAAAGTGCAATATATAATATTACAAAGATTAACTTGGTAAATAACCCTATTTATAATGACCCAATTTTTTAACCACCCATGAAAATAAGGCCCTGAAAAATACACTCTGACAAAATATACAACAACCTCAACCCGTCTACTTTCATTTGGTCTTGTCTGCCTATGTGCTTTTTAGATAAAGGGTTAGAAAAATATATCAAAGCAAACGTCGGCCTAGAGTTCTAGACATAGATAGCCTTTAGTTTATCCGGTTTTCATTTGAGTCAAAGTGAAAGTGAGCTGCTGTGAAAAAGTTTTTAAACTTGGTGTGTCTGAGTTTGAACTGGGAGCAGAAAGCGCCCGCTTGAATAGTTTATTTGAAGACGTTTATGATTGTTTTTTGTCGCCCTCAATAAACTAAACTTTCTTAATCGCGAAACAGGCGTTTTGTATTTGACCTTTTAAATTTGTTTTCTACGTGTTTTTAGCGCACATTTCTTATGGAGTAGTTACAAATTGTAAAAGAACGTGTTGTGGCACAAACAAAAACCACATATTTTTTGTGTTGTGACCAGGGAGTCGAACCGTTTGACTTTTCCGGTTCAGTTCCGGTTTAGGTTTCGAGCAATTTAAAAGTTTCGGTTCAGCTCCGGTTCGACACTTGTTATTTCAAAACCGGTTCATAAAGTTCCTGTTCAGATACAATATAAGTTCTTTTGAATCTAAAAAAGTGGGTCAATAAATGTAGAGTATAATCTTTGAATTGTAAGTCATTTAATCTAAGTTACGTGACGTATTAAAAACAGCAACTCATTATTCAAATATCTGAAAAATAATAAATTCCACGTTTTATTTAATCAATATTTATATATTTTTTTCATAAAATATCGAACATGGCGTAACTCGACTCTGTGAAATGCAAGTTGTGACGTCATACTGGAGTGAACCGCTTTCGTTCGGGTTCGGTTCAGGTTCAGTTTCTTGTAGAATACCAAAAATACAAAAATAAACTTATGTATAGTTTCTTGAGATAATCACGAGATGGTTGTAGGAAGCAATTATTAGATAATTATTTCAGGCTGCTGAGTAAGACTTAATAAGGTCTTGACACGAGCGTCTTCGTTTAAATGCTTTAGGAGTTTTTTTGCGACAAAAGTGAAAGAAATACTCATCCTAACCCCAAACCTTGGGGAAACCTTTGCTACCGCCAACCTGGCCTCAAGTCCAAACAAAATATATTTGATAACCCAACACAGACAAAATACCCAGCTGTTAGTGATTAAAGTAAGGCGGAACGGTTCGTAACGCCGTATTTGTAAAAATATGTTTGTTTTTTACAACATCCTAAAGCAATTTTTGCCTAATATAATCATGTTATTGCAAAATAAATGTAACACCAATATTTCGATCGACAGGCGAATGTTCCAATTCTTTTCTAAAATATTTTATTTTTTTAATATTTTGACGCCCATTCGTTAAAAAGATTTAGACTAACATTTAGCGCCAGAGCAAACGATAACCAATGCTTTCTTAAGATTTTTATAA
Source organism: Ascidiella aspersa (assembly GCF_963924565.1). Taxonomy (NCBI): domain Eukaryota; kingdom Metazoa; phylum Chordata; class Ascidiacea; order Phlebobranchia; family Ascidiidae; genus Ascidiella; species Ascidiella aspersa. The sequence continues at coordinate 29,105,168 of NC_139448.1, read as the reverse complement.
CGTCCAAAATAGTGTTACCTTGTGACGTCACGTCACATATTTTTATCCGTATGATTTTTTGTCTAGTAAAGCTCGAATAACCAAGACCCTAAACTTAACGCAATAGCTATACCAAAACTGAGTGCATCAAATTATTATAATTAACTTGCATTTGTTGGAGTTATAGCAAACTTAATAAATGTACCATTTCGCTGCGTGTCAGCTTTTGACTTGCTGCCTCCGCTTTAACTTCAAATTATGGAGTGCATACTACTAACGCATTACTTGAAATGTTACGCTATTAAGCAGCACCTTTTTTATTAAATCTTATTCTTGCATCAAGAGTTTTTACAACCCGCACCTAATGCATTTTTCACTACAGAAAAAAATTATAATGCTTGTAAAGAATCGAAGGTGTTTGTTCGCCTGCAATAGACATGTTACTAGGACAACCTGCATGGCTTGTGTTTTCCTCTTGCTCTTCTTTTGCTACAACTTCACGGTGGAAAATAAGTTTGAAAATAACATTCGACCTTATAGTTACGAGAAACTTGAAGTTGACCCCGCACGTATTGTGCTGAATGATGTGCTTTTTACCGTTAAAACTTGCAAAAAAAATCATCGTTCAATTGGAAGACTGGAAATGATTCTCAACACTTGGTATAAAAAAGTTTCGAGAGATCAGGTATGCAATAGGTTATACATATTTTTATGCTGGAAATTGTACAGACTATTTATTGCAAACTTTATATGCAGATCTATTTTTTAACGGATGATTTTGATGAAGAATACCGACTAAAAACCAATGGTCGTTTGCACAGCACATCTTGCGGAAATACTTACAAAAGGTTCAACACTTTACTTTTCCTGGGGGATTTTTGACAAATCATGTTTTATTTAAATGTATCTCCAGTTCTTTCAAAAATACACTTCAAGAAACAACATGTCTTTTAAATATTTTTTTTTATTTTAAATACTCTCGTTTTCACTTTAATTTTTTAAATACATCTTGTTGTTGTTTAGAGTTGATTTGTGCTGCAAAACTGGTGCTGAGTTCGACTTGTTTCTTCCCACAAACAAAAAGTAGGTAACTCATCCTTTTAGTTCGAAATTTTCCACAATGAGTCTTTATTTTGACTTATATAAACAATCTAATAAAAAAAGTATTTCAAAGCTATTCCTAAATTTATTCAGTAAAAATAACTTGACTTTTTTCGGTATTCGTCACAAAGGTGGTGGTGTCGCTTCGATGACGACAATTATGTAAACCCCCAAATACTTTTGGAAGAACTCAACAAACATCACTGGAACGAGTCCGTTTACCTCGGTTGTAAAAGTATGGACCATGCGCAGGTAATAATTGGTCTACATATGTGATGTCGTAAAATCTACAGGTGATGATATAAAACGAACTTCTTTATTTGTGTTTGGCACAACGCTTGCAAGCAGTGTTTTTTTTAACCAGGGGTCAAGGATGCAGCCTCAGGTTCCAGCGAATGTTGCGAACTGCGAACCGGCTGAATGTCATCCCGGCTAACAGCCACAGTCAGCCACACTAAAAAGCAGCAGCTGTCTCATGACTTGTACTTATGATGCAACAATTACATTTTTAGACAAACAATCACACAAAAAAATTACTACAATTATAGCAATTAACTCAAAATGTAAAAGTGTTACGTGCGACCTTGACCATTGCGCATTTGAAAAACCGAACAAACACGTGGGCTACTTGGATCTTAAAATTAATGCATGAAATAAGATGCAAAAATCCATTGACACTAACCAGTAATGCTAACCAGTTTGCTGATCTCATAAAATTTCGCCACCGGTGCGAACCGGCTGAATCCCACCACTGAGCTGAACCGAATAATTTGAAAGAACCTGAACCTTAACCGAACCCGAACCTGTAAACAAAAGTGGTTCACTCCAGCATGAAGTCACATATTGTATTTTACAGAGTCAAGTTACGCCATTTTCGAAATTTTATGAAAAAATATGAATAATAATAATTAAATAAACTTGTTATTTTATTTTTTAGATATTTTATTAATGAGTTGCTGATTTTTAATACGTTATGCAACTTAGATTAAATGACTTACAATTCAAAGATTATTCTCTAGGCTATATTTATTGACCCACATTTTTAGATTTAACGCAACTTATATTGTATCCGAACCGGAACTTTATGAACCGGTTTTAAAATAACCAAGGTTAAACCGGAGTTGAACCGGAACTTCTAAAATGCTCGAAACCGAAACCGAAACTGAACGGGATTCCGAAAAAATCCTTGAACCCGAACCGAATCTGAATCGAAAAAGTCAAACTTCAACGGCAATAACTCGTTGGGCGCTAAACTAAATTAAAGCCGTGAAATGTATTAACTATTTGTATACATATTGCGAATTTTCTTTCAGATTTTAGCGAATCAGATTTTAACCTTTAGCAAGGACCAATTGTTATGGACGGTAAAAAACAAAACTATAATCAAGCGTAAATATTAAACAGGTTTAGTATTGCATTGGATCGCAATAGTACAAAGGAAACTCAGATTTTCTCTGTGGAAATATTGGCTGTAGTGGTATTAAGTCAGTAAAATTAAAGCAAGATTCAATTGCTAATTGAAAAAAACACTCCAGTCAAAAGATCGAAATAAGGAAAACATCAAAAATCAGGACTATAATACCTATAATAGCCGTAATACGGTCTAAATCAGAATAAGTCCTAAACCAGAAGCAGGCCTATACAACATTTTACCTACCCCAAACCACATCCCTAAGACCCTAAGTGCATTAGTTACTAACTCCGCCAATAATTTCAACCCTAACCCATTTTGTAACCCAATCTATTACCCATCAATAACCCCAAACGGGGACAAAATAGCGGCGCCCTGACAGCGCTATTCAAATTAGGGCGCCTAAACGTCGACTCCAAAACGGCCGGTGCCAGACCAATGGTCCCCGATCGTCCCGTACCCCCTCCCATAGTTCCAGACGTTATTTTGGCCATACGCCTTATTCCGATGAATTTAGGACTTATTCAGACAAACGATTACGTTTTCATTCTGTCATGTATATTACTGTGTATTTGGCTTTATTATGTCGTTGGTCTTAATACAATGGCTTTATAGATTTTTGTGCTCTAGGTATTGCTGCTTTTAGGTCTTATTGTGTGGTCCCGTTTATGAGAATAAGAAAGATTGTTGCATTTTTATTTGAATGAAATACGAATTGCTTGATATAAAATATTCCACAGTTCTTTTTTAAAGGTTTAATTTGGTACCTTGGATATTTCAATTTGGGTATGGCTTTGAGCGTGAAGTATGGTTTTAAAATTGTTTTCTAATTGAAATAAACCGCGACAAAATATCCCTTAAAATAAGACCTTGTTGAATCAACTTTTACTTATTGAATTTAATATAAACGTTTAAAGACGGAAATTACCAGGATATGATATTTCTACGGCTTTATCGAAAACTTAACCGTGATTTGGTATAGTTATTTTTAAGTTAGGGATACCTTAAAAAATCCGATGTTGGTGTAGCATCGACATTACGATCATCTTAATTTAGTATTGCAGGTGGTGAAAGACGTGCTTGTAATCATGGAACTTGAAAACTGCGCTGCTGATAGTCGAATTATGTGTGATTCTACCACAATTAATCACACATTTTTCACGGTCTTGTTTTTTTTTTGCCTGAAGTTAACATGTACACCGTGATTTCGCAGCTGGCGCCTGACAGGGTTGTCGACGACGCACGTGATCGTTTTGCTGGACGTATTTGGCTGTTTTTGATTAGTTCTATGACGTCATACTGTCACTATTTTATGACGTCATTATTCATTAACGTCAGACGAAAAATAGGGGAATTCCATAAGTTGAAAATTCAGGACCCCCGTTTTGATTTTCTGGTTAAGCCCCTGATTTCCCCACCTGGAAAATTTTCTGCGTGCGCCCCTGGATACGGCAATGGCTAAGGCGCTAAAATGATCAATTTACCCGTTCACTCCGATGCCTTTAACTCCTTGTTGGTGCTTAATTGCCTTCCAAACCCTTTTTTACGTTACAGTGGAAGAATAATCGGTTCGAGTTTGGGACCGGAGGCGGGGGAGTATGTTTCACAAGGCCTCTCGCGCAAAAGATGCTTCCTTTTGTCGGGTGAGTTAGGCTTTTATCATTAATGTTTAGTTAGAAGTCTTTGAAGAATTTAATCACATATATGTCAGATCATTAACCTAATTTTGGTTATTATTGTCCTAATTCGGAATATTCTCTTATACGTTAGGTTTAAGTGTTTGGATTTAGGTTAATCATAACAAAAAATTGAATTAATTTCATTAAAACCCTCATATTAGGGACTAAAACTTCTAAATCGTAACAAACTGCCTTCAAAGCGAATTCAGATAAATTCCCTGCAACATTTACAATATGCCTGCTTATTTAAACGAATCAGTAGAATTGTAAAAATCAGGCAGGTTAATAACCATATATGCGATAGATATCTTTTCTATATGCAGTTCTTGCATAATTTATCAAATAGAAAAAAACACGTCGTTTTCTCTTTGTTAGTAATGGGAAATTCGTCGACTTTTGTAGAGAGATTGATATGGGCGATGATGCCAACATTGGTTATATAATCACATATAAGCTTAAGGTTCCACTTGTTGAGTCTCATCGATTTCATCACCCTTATAAAAACCTGAGCCTCATGAGCGCATCGACCTGGATGAACGCGGTGAGTTCAAAACAGCCTAAAATTAAACATCTGTGTATTTACATGGTTTCTATATACCTGAAGAACATGAGTTTCTAGTTATTACCTAATAGCATTACGTCATAGGTTAATGTCGATAAACATTACTCAAAAGAAAAACATCTGTGTTTAACTCTTTTAGCTACAGTTTTGTGGTAAAACATGCTATATTTTAACATTTCTTTACTTTGGCATCAACTTCCTCCTTAAAACCACTTATATAACATTAAAAACTTTAACCATTCTTGTTAAAACCCGTATGCGCACCCTTTTTTTGCTAATTCAATTGAATTACCATATTGGTATCAGTCCGCATATCTTTTGTTTTAAATTAAAGTTTAAAAACAATGTTGTGCTCAAAGAAGGTGAAAATGCAAACTTTTCTTTCGGGCAGGCGGTTATTTGCTACAGTGACAATAGCAAGCTGGACCTTCCGCCGTCAATCAACACTTTTAGCATGAAGAATGATCCGAGCAGATTTATCTCTGTTTACTGCTGGCAACATTCTAACGATCCAATGTGTGCGTCTCTGAGGGAATGATTATTAGGCCTGACAGTTTCTTAGCTTTAATAGAAACCTGGTAAGCTTGCTTAGGAAATCAAAAAAAAATACCGTGTATATATATATATATATATATATATATATATACAATATACATATTGTAACAAGAGGTTTGGCCCAGACCACAACCCTACTAACTGTTAATTTTGTAACATAACTAGAGCTGCAATGAAGTTAGAGCCTGTAATTAACAAAATAGTCAGATTTATAGTTTCCGATAATATCGGTAAGGAGCCGATACCCGATCAGGTCGTGATATACGGACCTACAGGGAGTGGCATGGATTGCACAACACTGTGTTCTACCCATTCACATAAGTTAAATTTGGCTGGATATAGAGAAGCCCGTTAATAGAGGTGTGTGCAATCCATTCCACTCCATGTAGGTCCCGTTAATAGATACTACTCAACGCCCGTTAAAAGATACTACTCATCCACCCAATAAGTTGGTAACCATCCTATGTTATTCCATTTTGTACGATTTACAATGTGCAGCTTTTACGAATTTGCTACTGCCAACCCGAGTGTCCCGATTCCCGTGTCCGACTGCAAATTAACCGACTCAGTCGACTCCGGAGGCCTGCACACGTGACTTTCTGCCTCATAATATTGCAGTTGTATTTGTTCTATATTGCGTGTCTGTAATTTCGCGGTTGCTGCTTTCACATTGATAGTTACAAAAATCACAAATTTGAGCTGTAATTTTTGGTTGTATGACGCTTTTGTAATCAAATCTTGAAGAAATATAGGCGGATCCAAATATATTTTGATTTTCGCAGTTTCTGGTGTCTAGGACACTTCAACTTCGGAGCCAGATGCAAGAAAAAAAAATTACACGCGAGAGCGATGTATTCTTTTAAGCTTCAGGTTGACACATGCCGCTAATCTATAAAACAAAATCTACTACGACATTTACTGTGCTATATCAAATTGATTTTGGCCGACCAATCAGTAAATGGAATGATATACGTATTTTTTGAACTGAATCGTGCGTTAAAATAAAAAATGCTGTATAGCCAGGATCGTTGAATATAGGCGAGGACAAAAAGTAATCATCAAAGTATATATAAAACCTATATTTCCTAGTCTATAAACAAAGCAAAAAATAAAAACGTAACTTTCTGAAATAGTGTTCTGCAATCAATAAATCTAGGTAAAACAAAGTAAAATCTCTAGTCAAGTTAAAAAAATAAATAATCAAACACTGCTACATTTATATGGCATTCTTACTGTTAACAATATGTTCCAGAGAAACCATGAATTGATTAAAATTGTTACAAGGGTTTTAGCCTCACTTTAAATCGTAAACAATGTGTTAAGTGATAACACTGAGGAAACCTAGAATCGCCAATGCCACTGGTTCCATGATAAACGTATAGGAAGCTTATAAAGAACATGAACTTATTTATCTTAAATACACCAATGCATGTCTGCTCTACCGTAGGCTTTTTTATTGGCAACCTGCTTAATATTAGCATTTCCCGATTTTGGCATGTCTTTTATATATGCAAGGATTGTTTTAAATGTTGAAAAAATAATAAGCAAAATTTGCATTCGCACTGACCAGTGGTTCTTAACCAGGGGTCGATCGAACCCTTGGAATCGACGCAGCTGTTTCAAGGGTTCGGTGAGAACGTTCCCTGAAACATCAATGCTGTTATTTCAAGTTAAATTCGAATCTCTTTTATGTGCCAAGGTGTCACGTAACGTTATAAATTGAAAGTTTGGCCAATTAACCTTTATAACTGCAAGTTTATAATTTGATTATGCACATTTTAAGCTGCTAGGAGGAAGTAACGAATACTGAGTTTTGGCGTTTGAAAAAGAGAAAATTATTGCACATGCAACAAGAAAAAGATTAGCGATTGGGGCACTTCCAACATTGCTCCTGCCTACAAATTCTCATTGCAATAAAGAAAAGGTAAATATATTTTGTAAGTGCATCTGAATGTTGTATTAGTGCTCTATGCTGGCACTGATTTACAAACCAATTATGATTTAAGGATTACAAAATGACCAATGGATTGGCGGTAGTTTGTTTTGAAAAGTATACATTATGTCACATTATTTCAGTCGAACGCACATTCTGCCTAAAACTAGTTTGCAACAAAATATTCTTGGACCTTTAAAACGCTGAAAAGCGCATCAGTATCACTCATCACGTGTACGGTGTTTATTTTTTAATTATAGTTATATATACGTTATTGGTAGGTAGAGTTACCTTGATTAGGTGATATGTCATGCTGGCAACTTATTGCTCGTACCAAGGTACCTGGTTAACATACGCTTCTTGTGCAATTTTATCAATAAACCAACACACTAAAGACGAGAAAAGCTTGTCTGAAAGTCAGGCATTCCGGCCGATATAACCCTGATATATTCGTTATGGAGTAGATGTAGGTGTTTCCTATTGAAGGCGCATTGATATACTGTACATGTCTTTGTTTTTTGCCATAACATAAACACTAAACAGCTTGTTGGATTAAGTCACTTAACCTCTTTACCTTTACATTCCATTAACAAATAGTCAACAAACGAACTTTGTGTGTTTCTTTTTCCATGGTACTCCGCGGTTTATTCAACTAAACAACTATAATTTTTATTTTACATATAAATGTAGTTCCTTTAGAATTTCAAATTTGCATTAAAATGTTTAATTTTTATTTCAATGCACAAATGTCCAAAATAAGTTAAAAATTTCAGTCATCATATAATTCTTGACTTATATATATAGTTTGTAAATAGTAGATCTTAAAGTGGAGACACATGGAACCGTTTCGGTGCTTAAATTATTCTGCTTGAAACAAAAGTGTAAAACAACCGGAGGCCAATGCTGAAATAGTAATATGCGCATTCAGGTTATGATCGAAATATATATTTTTTAGACAAAACTAATTCGGTTACTGCTCTGTGTTCAGTGACTGATTAATACCAATCTCTCCTAAACGCAGAGTTTCAACCAAGTTGAACATTATTCGTTTTGGGTGTGGTTCTATTTAAAAGTTAAAACAATTCTGCCGAAATATGACTTTCTACATTGATCTTAGTTCTTTATTTCACGGAATATCTCTGACATGCTACGCCGTTTTGTATTAAACCGTCATACACTGGTTACAACAGAAATTGAATTTGCTGCGTATAAATATTTTCGATCAAAAATATTTAATAAATAATGAAATCCTGCGTTGGAGGCATGTTTGGAATACTATAATTTAATTACGAGTTTACTACGTTTTATATTTACCACCCACATACGAACGTAAAGTGTGATATTCGTTTAACTGCATGCGCCAAATATGTCTGACTTTACTGAAAACAAATATAACAGTGTTGGTTTTGTCTGTTTGTTTGTGATAGTGTGTGTGTGATTGTGTGTCTATGTGTGTGTTAGTTTGTGTTTGCTTGTGTGTGTATGTGTGAGTGTTTGTGTGTGCGTGCGGGGTGTGCGACTGTGCGTGTGTTTGTGTGTATGTGTCTGTGTGAGTGTGTGTTGTTAGGCAACAAAATGGTTTGAAACTTAAGGAGCAAAATTAATATTGATATATGTCAAAAAACAATTTACGCACTGAAGATTATTTTTTTCGATCATATAGTATTTTTTACTGAAGATAATTGAGCTGGGCCGGCACTAAATGTTAAAACCCTGATTTGTGGTGTAGGCCTACCAATTTCGAAAATTGCAATTGAAAGTCACCTTTTTGCTGCACATAGCTTACGAAAAAAATAGTAGTCTCTTTTTACGACTACTTCAGATATATATTCTTCGTGCTTGGATAATGGATATACATATGCCATGTTTGCCCACCGTGGAATGCAGGTTGGTAATTATAGAAAATATATTCACGTTCACCATGTTTTGCACAAACTCCAAAAAAATTATTAGGTCAAACTTTGCCAAATAATTATTTTTTTCGGTCAAAAAATAATCGCCCTACTGATGATCAACAACATATACCAGAAGAGGAGCTTTAAGCACGTGAGAGTGACTCTTTGAGTTATAAAGATTTGCATGATGCTGAGTTCATTTTCAGTGCAATACACAGCCATAAGTGGAGAGACATAACCAAACCCTTTACTGTGTGTATAAGCAGCGCATTCCAAGTGTTCATACTTGCGGATGAGATCAGGTGTCAATCCTAGTCTTCGCTACAAAGCTGGTTGTAGCACTTATGACTGCTGGAAATGCTTTGTTGACAACTCTATTTTAACAACTATATAAACACATACAATGAGAGAATCTACCAAAATAAGTCCAACTTCCTTTTTACAACGGAAAAACTTGAAGCCTTAGCTTCCTTGCAGTATATGCACGCGTGATTTACGACAAAAGTCATTCTGTTGACTTTTTATGCGGCGGAAAAAATACGGCCCTTCTGTCTACAGAGAAACTTGTTAAGAGCTGACTTCGTACATGTAAAAAGATTTATAAGATTTGAAAACAAGTGCCAAAAGTCAGAGTTGGTGGCCGATAAGTTTATCCACATTCGTGAGCCTATGGAAGCATTAGACGTTTTTTGGGCAAATTGCGTGAAAATATACAACCCATGCAGCAAGTAGGCGGTGGCCTTTGTGGTTGATTAGACAAACCTATTAGACATAGCAGCACTAAACTCCTGTATTCTATACAGAAAATGTCCGGTAGCAACATCAGCCGATGAAGGTTCATACTCTAGCTAAAGATAATAACGTGGCAAAGCGGAAACAGGTCGAAGAAAATACGTGGCAAGGCTTCAAAACACAATACAGCTACACTTGGCAGACTTAGAATTTGTGGAGTGTATGGTAACGGCGATTGGAAAACAGAATGCAAATACTGCACGACGTACATGATCAACACGAGTAGTGATATAAACTTTCAAGAGTAATTATATTTTGTGTAGCAAGTTTTGGAGTAGTTAGCAATTTGGAATGATACCGACCATCAGAATGTGTTTTTTTTTTTGCTTTCTTATAGCTAATCATCTGCGGAACGGCATTAAAGTTGACTTGCTGTAGTCTTGCTACTTTTCTAAATAAATAAGTACATCTTTGAGGATGGTTTCGATTTTGACACCACCGGCTATTGGAGGTAAACTTGTTTTCTGGCTGTTAAGGACCTCTCGCTAGCGGGATTTTAGGTAGTTACAAATAAAAGCTGGTTAATTACATTAACTAAAAATCAAAACTGAGTCACACAACGCCTCTTAATTTAGCATCATGAAAACGAAAGGTATAGCAGACATAATACAAGGCTGTAAGCAATTTCGGTGGCATACTTTGTTTGTTACGTTTAGCCACCAGGCGACTTGATAACAAGCGAAGCCATTCAAACCGTTTGAGACTTTTAGAAGCTGTTTTAAAACAGATGTCAGAGCAAACATTAGAATAGGCGTAGATAACCTTCAGTTTGTCGGCTTTCAATTTGAACAAAAGTTAGACAGAGCTGCTTTGAATAAGTTATAAAACTTGGTGTATCTAAGTATGAGCAGTAAACGCCCGTTTAAATAGCTTATTTGAAGTCGTTTTTTATCGTTTGTTGCCGCACTCAATAAACCAAACCAACTAAAGCGCGACACAGGCTTTTTGTATTTCATCTTTTTTATTTGTTTTCTACGTGCTTGTCGGCGCACATTTGTTACGGACCAATTACAATCAGCAAAACAGCATTTTGTGACACAAACCAGAGGACTTATTTTTGAACAGCATGGGATCATCGCTTCAAGTTTCTTGTAGAAAACCAAAATAAAAAAAAACTATTGAGTTTCTTAAGACTATATAATCTCTAGAAGGCTGGTTGTAGGAGACGATAATTTCGTATTTTTTTATTAAGTTCTGGTTGCTGAGTAACAGTTAATTAGGTCGTGACATGAGCGTCTTCGTTCGAATTCTTAGTTCGCTAAGGTTTATTTGCGACAAAAGTAAACTTAATAATCGTCCTAACCCCAAAACTCAACCCACCGCCTAACACCAAACATAACCCATATCTCAAACCTAACCCAAACCCTTGGGAAACTTTTACTGTTGCCTACGTTGCCTCATGGCCAAACCAAAACTAATCACTAACCTAACACAGATAAAAGACTGAACTATAGTGATTAATGTAAGCCCGAACGGTCCGCAACGCCGTACACTGTCATTCGATTAAACACCTGAAAGGGGCGAAATGTCAGCACGTTTAGAATTAAACATGTTTAAATTCCAGGTGTTTAGGCTTTTGCCGTTTATTCTGCCAGGTGTTTAATGCTAGTATTCAGTGTTTCCAAACAAATTTCACAATATATTATGAGGTATACAACTTTATTATACCAAACAAAACGAGTAATAATATACATATCGCATTTTTAATACAATGCAGGTGTTTATGCAAACAAAAATGCGTATGTGATAAAAAGAAAAACAGAGAAAAAGAAGATATTTTACAAATTTGAAACCTTTTGTTAATATTTATAATTGCTATGTTTGGCAAATTTTCAAGGTGGGGCCTTTTGTACATTGTTTAAAAACATATAAAAACACAGAGCAACAGGATGGATAACTTAAATCCCGTGTATATTAACAGGCTCGAATATCAATGAAATATAATTTAACAATTTGTTCAACAAGTGTTGTTCTTCCACAAATTTAATGTCCATTCCATCCACTAATATACCAATGCAGAAAAGCTGCTGTGCCGTCCACTCCAAAGGTTTGCCCAATAAAGGCCTCAAAGAGCTTTTCTTTTTAGAAGACGAGTTGAGCATGGCTGCCTAAGAAATAAAATTTAGATCAATATAATACACTGCAGTGATTAAATTATACGCTATCACTGAACAACTCTTTATTCATTTGCTCATAGTAAATTTTTCAAGTTATTCACCAGAACCACTACATGTCATGTCATAAAAATATGTTTTAGTTTGTCACCAATCACTACAAAAGCATATTATTATGACATGTACTAGGTTTGGTGGCAATGTACTCTTGAGCATAGCATTAGAAAATGTATTATTTATGTTACACTGTAACCTAAAGACATCGCAATGATTACAAAACAAGTTCATTTTTATTGTTTTAATATCTTTATGACCCACTAAAATTAAAAAAAAGGTTCACCCTACTATGAAAACCCAATTAAATCATTAAATAATTTCAGATAAAAAGTAAATATGTGAGCCAGAATATTGCATTGGCCATATTGCTTAAACTAGTGATAAACAATCTGACCAAAAAAAGTCGCCCATTACTGGGACATGCAGACCAAACATTATACACAAGTTATGGAATACAACACATAAATTAAATATCTATTCAATTATATGTATTTACCACAAATTTTAAGGTTCGATAAATGAACTTGGGAAGAAGAAAATTTTAGTTTGTTTACCTTGTGTATCAATTTTAGTAGATCTATACTCTTTTGTTGTTTTCCACTTGAACTTTGTCACAGACTTTTATTTTACCATCTTACACTGCAGTTAAAATTCCTGTAAATAAATAAAAACTCTAATTATGTAAACTATATCACTTTATTAAAGCGTCAGTAGCATACCAAAAGTACTACATATTAGATTTTACATTTAAAGCTTCAATGTAAGATTTAAACTATGGAAATGATAAATTAAAACTAAAACACATATTAAAGTACTTCAGAAAATTTACAGAGATAAAAAAAAAATAATTTGCTGGCTGCTACTAACAAAATAAAAGCCAAATGGGAATAAACTATCTTAATGTAAAACATGTAAGTAAAATTTACTTACATTTTTAACCTAATCTTCTGTGAACCAAGTTTTTCTGAAGTTGAAAAGAGCAAATGGTTTGCTGTCATTGATTGCCCTGAAACAAAGCAGTGTAATCTAAATACCTTTAAAAATAATGATTTAATAAAAGTATACTTGATTGTTAACAGAATAATTAAAGTGCTACTTTAGACAAGAAATAGCTTACAAACCTGTTTCGTTTAATTTTCCATGTCTACATGTGTATGGCACCAAACTATTATGAAGTAGTCTTTTACAACTTTCATTGCTTTTGGATTTATGAATGAAATACCTAAAATTCTGAAACAAAAATCCAATTTCAGACATTTCGTTTTCGCTTGGAAAACTTTTTTTAAACATAAATTTCACACTCTAGACCTGCCCGTCTTCAAGCGTCTTGCACAGCTAATAAAACATTATCACTACACATTTATGAAAAAGCAAATTAAAATAAATAATATATATATAAATCACCACTATACACATTAGTATTTGTTTTACCTCAATCTTAGTAACTCGAAAGCCAAAAAATACGCAAAACCGTCTTTAACTGTAATGTATAACTTGTACTGGTTAAAAGTCAAACTTTTTTTCGGCATTTTGAATTCCCGCGTTGGTCACATATGCTTTGTTGATGTTCATCGGACCGAATCAATTTCAAATAATTTCAATCATGAGTTGATTTATTGAATGTACCAAAGAGATTTAAAGTCTCTTTGAATGTACTTAATATGTACAATATGACAAAAACTTGTTTTATAACAAAACAAAATTTACAATAAATAGTTAAAATATATCGTAAATCAAACATTTAATAAATAATACTTACTATTCGTCATACGTTAAACAATTTAAATTTGAAAAATATATAAGCTTCACGGCGATACAGCATTGCCCTAGAAAAAAATCATTCCCAATGATTGTTTTCGTCACGCGTATTTTATTGCTGGCGCAATTTAAGTAGGTCATGGCGGCGCAAGACCGCACAGCTTCGCTTTTTACTTGGGTGGTACAAAGTTATTCGCAAGCTACATAATGAAATCAAATATTGGATTTAATGGCACGTCAAGAACAAAAACCCGTATTTTCATGATTGTCGTTATATTTAAAAATTGAAATGACGCCTAATAAGCCGTACAGATGTTAAATGAAACCATGAATTAAGTCATTCCGTTTATTGTGATCTGTTACGATCAATCGATCATACATGCAAACTTGTATAGTTAAATATTTGACGAAATCGTACATAAAACAACTGTTCAGTGCTTTAAAATACCAATACCCCTAATCAACATCTTATAACTTCAACATAAATGACTTGAGCTATTGCTTTACAAGAATGTATCGAATTAAACATGTCTAATAATTGACGTGTTAAATTATGAAGTGTTTAATCGTAAACATGTTTAAATTCGTCAATTGTGCTTAAAATCACCCAATAATCGTTGTTAAACACTTCAAAATATCAGGTGTTTAACATAAAATCGTTCAGGTGTTTATAATTTAAACACCAAAACTAAAATTAAACACAAAGGTGTTTAAATTAGGTGTTTAAGTGTTTAGATTTTAAACGTGTATAGACCGTTTTGGTGTTCAAATTTAAACATCGTTCTGACAGTGTACCCTCCGCTTTAACTACAAATTATGGATTGCATAATATTAACGCATTACTCTAAATGTTAAGCGTTTAAGCTGCACATTTTTAGTTAAAATTTTAATCTTAATCTCGCATTAAGAGTTTTTTACAACGCGCCTAATTCATTTTTTTAATACAGAAAATTATAATGCTTACAAAGAATCTAAGGTCTTTGTTCGCCAGCTATAGACATGTTTGTGCGACGAACTGCGTGGCTTGTGTGTTCCTCTTACTCTTCTTTTGCCACAACTTCACGGTGGAAAATAAGTTTAAAAGTAACATTGGACCAAGTTACGAGAAACTTGAAGTTGACCCCGCACGTACTGTGCTGAATGATGTGCTTTTTACCGTTAAAACTTGCAAGAAAAACCATCGTTCAATTGGAAGACTGGAAATGATTCTCAGCACTTGGTATAAAAAAGTTTCGAGAGATCAGGTATGCAATAGGTTATGCATATTTTTTATGCTGGAAATTGTACAGAATATTTATTGCAAACTTTATATGCAGATCTATTTTTTAACGGATGATTTTGACGAAGAATACCGACTAAAAACCAATGGTCGTTTGCACAGCACATCTTGCGGAAATAGTCACAATAGGTTAAACACTTCACTTTTCCTGGGGGATTTTTACAAATCGTTTTTGAATCTATTAAAATATAGCGCCAGTTCTTTTGAAAATACACATGTCTTTCAAATCTTTTTTTATTTTAAATACTCTCGTTTTTACTTTAGATTTTTAAAATCAGCTTGCTGTTGTTTAGAGATGATTTGTGCTGCAAAACTGGTGCTGAGTTCGACTTGTTTCTTCCCACAAACAAAAAGTAGGTAACTCATCCTTTTAGTTCGTGATTTTCAATAATGAGCCTTTATTTTGACTTTTCAAAGCTATTCTTAAATTTATTCAGTAAAAATAATTTGTCTTTCTTACGGTGTTCGTCATAAAGGTGGTGGTGTCGCTTCGATGACGACGATTATGTAAACCCCCAAATACTTTTGGAGGAACTCAACAAACATCACTGGAACGAGTCCGTTTACCTCGGCCGCAAAAGTTGGGACCATTGGGAGGTAATAATTGGTTTACATATGTGATGACGTAAAATCTACAGTTGATGAGAAAAAATGAGCTTTTTTACTTGTAGTTTGGCAAGCAGTGTTTTCCAACGGGGGCTGAAGGGGTTCGTAAAAAGGTCCCAGGGATCCGCGAATGCACTGAAAATTGATCAAACTTTTAAGTGTGCGGCAATAACTTATCTTGTCGGGCACTTAAATAAAATAGAATCGCGAAATGTATTACCTATTTGGCTACATATTATAATTTTTTCTGATTGTCACGTTTACAAAAATCCCGAAATTTAGATTCGTATAGCCTTTGTTATGATGTCACAATACATCTTATTTTGATTGACGCATTAGCAACGGATCAGATTTTAACCTTAACAAGGACCAATTGTTAAAGAGCAGGTGTGGGCAATTAGTTTTAACCGCGGGCCGCATGAGGAACTTAAAATGTTCTGGCGTGTCGGGTCAAAAATGGAATGTCAAAGCAATATGACGTCATACTCTGACGCTACAAAACAAATAGGCCAACGAGCTTGCTATTACGTTAGGAAATGTGTGCAAATGTGCAATTTAAGTCGAATTTAAAGAAGAAAAAATTTGCGATGTTTTGGCTTTAAAATGCAAACTTTAATGTCGACTTAGAGGGGTACTTGACGCATTGGCCGCAGATAAAAAATGTACATTACTTGATATATTGGCGTTATTAAAGTTATTGGGCGCGTTGACTTAAATATTAAGGTTAAAATTTGTTAACAACTCGCACAAAAAAACTTACAATGTATATTTTTACTTTTGAGGGTTTAACTTATAGGATGTGTTACTTGCGGTACAATGGTCATATCGCAAAGACGGTATAAATCGGGAAAAATACAAACATGGCCTTAACCAAATTAGGTTGACAAAATGTGAATCGGTATGTTTCATATTTTAGAAAACGGCCGGTATTTCGTTCATATTTTAATGACGGAATACATTGGGCAATGAAATACATAAAAATAAAATACATAAAAATATAACTAATTAACACAAATTTTCTTGCACAGGGTTTTTCAACTGAGTCTAGCGTACTTTGGGCCACAGATTGCAAATGTGTCATTACTTATTTTTCTATCAAATCAAGTTTTAGAGTTATGAAATTTAAACTATTTTAGTGAAAACTTCTATTTTAGGCTCTAAATAGAAAAAAATACTTCAGGAAAACAATGTTCTAAATCCGAAATACATATAAGCCTAATTTTCATTGAATTTCCTAATCATCATTAAATTCCCGTTTAAAAATGTTTGGTAACCATTATTCTTGCCATAACGACAGAAAAAAGGCGCAGTATCTTCTTTTATATTGGGCTTTCGAAACATCGCTTATTAAGCTTCCACAGTAATTATAGCGACCTACAACACTTACAGTTTCCTTGATGTCGCTCCTCTATCATTAATATCCTTATAGAATCGTTCACTTTGCTCCTCACTAGCGTCGCCAATTTGATTTTGCGGCAACATGTTTAGGTGACTGTGGAGGACTTACTTCTCATGTTGCACTCCAAGGAAGCTGAGGAGGAGTTCGTCTATAATCTCTTGGTAGTTGTGAGACTTCTTTTTCCATATGGTATTTGACCCCACCAGCGATTGCGTTCCAATATCAAACTTCAAGATAGGTATCGTTGTAACAAAATGGCGGTCTCTAAGCAATGTAAATCTTCAGTCCATCGACTATCCCAACTCTCTTCTGCTCGTCGCTAATCCCAGGGGAAAAAATGTAAGCAAAACAGTATGAATCTTGATCTGAAGATTTAACTACGTCCTTTATCAATCCGAGTTTGATGTGCATCGGTGGGACTGGTGGTAGAGTGATGTTTTTGTGGTCAGCCAGTGGTTGTTATTTAGGTTATTGTTCCTGGGTATTAAATTGATCTTTGAGGGTCATTACTGTTCCACGAACTGCTCCTTCTAGGCTCTACTACCCCAGTATGACAAGAAGTATAAGTATTTGGAAAGTCTCCGTTTCGCACCACAATAAAACTAACCATTTTTCGGTCTACACAAATCAACCATTCGATAGCCTAAACTTGATGAGAGATGACGCTTATTGTCTGTAAATATGTCATAAAATCGGAAGAGATTAGGCTAAAAATAGAGTTTGGCGAGCTCATAACTAGATCCGTTCCTGGAAAAATTGTTTATGATATACCCAAACATATAGAAACTCGTCCTTCCTTTTCAACTCAGGCCTGCGGGCCGTATGTTGCCAAGGTCTGTTATAGAGAGTAAACAACAAAAATACCACGAATAATTCATAACAAGGGTATTTACTGTTGCACTGGATTGCGACAGTATAAAGAAAACTCAGTATTTCCTTAGTGGAAAAGTATTGGCCAATATTAGCATGAAATCAGTAAAATTAAAGGAAAACAAACCCCTTAATTGTCCGCAAAATGGTCTCCAGCCATAAAACCGAAATAAGAACAACATAATATAAAAAAGTAGGACTAATACCGGTGCGTAATAGTTGCAATACCGTTTAAATCGGTATAAGTCCTAAAACAGTCGGAAACGACGGAAGCTCTGTACAACATTTTACCTAACACCTAACGACACCCTTAAGTACACTATACTTACTCCCTAATAATTTCAACCCTAACCCATTTTCTAGTCCCGCCCATTACCCATTAATATCCCGAAACACGACCACAAACTGTGCCAAAACAGTAACGCCCTAACGGCGCCATTTAAATTAGGGCGCCCAACCGTTGACGTCAAAACGGCCGATGCCAGACCATGGCTCACCATTCGCATTATACCCTCTACTTACCGTTTGAGATGTTTTTATGGCCATTTAACCCTTATTCCGATTCATTTACGACTTATTTCGACAGGTTTATATATTAATTAAACGATTGCGTTCTTCTTCAGCCGTGAATATTACTTTGTATTTGGCTTTATTATGTCGTTGGTTTAATACTATTATTTACAGATTTTTCTGCTTTAGTTATTGTTGCTTTTTTTGAAGGTTAATTGGTAGCTTGGATATTTTAATTTTTTTTTTAATATTTGACTTAAACCGTCACAAGATATCCCTTTAAAAAATAAATTGTTGATTCAGCTTTTACACAATGAATTCAGTATAAAAGTTTAAAAAGCGGAAATCGTCAGAAAGATCAACCTAATCGTCAGAAAGATCAATGTCTACGGCTTTATCGAAACCTCAACCTCATTTCCATGATTGGGTATGATTATAGTTGTAACTAAGGGATCCGGCACTGACTGCGGCACTGAAATGATTACTCTTCCCGTTCACTCCGATTACTTTATATTCTTTGTCCTCAATTGCCTTCAATATACCGTCACAGAGGAACGGTAATCAGTTCGATTTCGCGACCGGAGGCGGAGGAGTATGTGTCACAAGGCCTCTCGCGCAAAAAATGCTTCCTTTTGTCGGGTGAGTTAACTTTTTAAAATTAATAATTCTCAAAAGACTTTTTGTTTTATTTTTGTTAGTAATGGGATGTTGTTTTCGTTTTGTTAGAAATGGAAAGTTCGTTGACGATTGCAGAGAGACTGGGATGGCTGATGACATCAGTCTTGGTTATATAATCACATACAAGTTAAAGGTTCCACTTGTCGAGTCTCATCGTTTTTACCACCCGTATAAAAACCTGGGCTTATTAAACACATCGACGTGGATGAATGCGGTGCGTTCAAAACAGCTTAAAATGTAACATCTGTGTATTTCGGGTTTCAACCTGAAAAACGAACGTGAGTTTCTAGTTTTACCTATTCTAATAACATTACGTCATATGTCTATGTCGATAAACATTACTTAAAAGAAAACTGCTGTGTTTGACCCTTTTTTCTGCAGTTTTATGGTAAATAATGCTATATTTTAACCTTTATTTATTTTGGCGACAACCTTCCTCCTTAAAAACACTTATACAACATTACAACATCTAATTATCCTTATTAAAACCCGTATGCCTACCCTTTTTACTAATTCATTTGAATTACAATATCGGAATCATTTCGCCTATCTTGTGTTTTAAATTAAATTTAAAAAAACATGTTGTGCTCAATAGAGGTGAAAATGCAAAGCTTTCTTTCGTGCAGGCGGTTATTTGCTACAGTGACAAAAGCAAGCTGGACATTCCGCCATCAAACAACACTTTTAGCTTGAAGAAGGATCCGAGCAGATTTATCTCTGTTTACTGCTGGCAACATTCTAACGATCCAATGTGTGCGTCTTTGAGGGAATGATCATTAGGCCTGACAGTGTCTTAGCTTTAATAGAAACTTGGTAAGCTTGCTTAGGAAAAAAAATACCGTGTACCTATTCATATATATACAATATACATATTGTAACAAGAGGTTTGGCCCAGACCACAACTCTACTAACTGTTGAGTTTGTAACATAACTAGAGCTGCAATGAAGTTAGAGCCTGTAATTAACAAAATAGTCAGATTTATAGTTTCCGATAATATCGGTTAGGAGCCGACACCCGATACCCGATCAGGTCGTGGTATACGGACCTTCAGGGAGTGGCATGGATTGCACAACACTGTGTTCTACCCATTCACATAAGTTAAATATGGCTGGATATAGAGAAGCCTGTTAATAGAGGTGTGTGCAATCCATTCCACTCCCTGTAGGTCCCGTTAATAGATGCTACTCAACGCCCGTTAAAAGATACTACTCATCCACCCAATAAGTTGGTAACCACCCTATGTTATTCCATTTTGTACGATTTACAATGTGCAGCCTTTACGAACTTGCTACTGCCAACCCGAGTGTCCCGATTCCCGTGTCCGACTGCAAATTAACCGACTCAGTCGACTCCGGAGGCCTGCGTCTACAACTGAACTTTGTTTTTTCTATTTTTAGCACCATGTGACTTTCTGCCTAATAATATTGCAGTTGTATTTGTTCTATATTGCGCGTCTGTAATTTCGCGGTTGCTGCTTCCACATTGATAGTTACAAAAATCAGAAATTTGAGCTGTAATTTTTGGTTGTATGTCGCTTTTGTAATCAAATCTTGAAGAAATATAAGCGGATCCAAATATATTTTGATTTTCGCAGTTTCTGGTGTCTAGGACACTTCAACTTCGGAGCCAGATGCAAGGAAATAAAATTACACGCGAGAGCGATGTATTCTTTTAAGCTTCCGGTTGACACATGCCGCTAATCTGTAAAACAAAATGTACTGCAACATTTACTGTGCTATATCAAATTGATCAAATTGAATATATCTCCCTTTTGTAGTGTTCGCCAATATGCTATTTATGTAAATCAAATCGCTAGTAAACCATAAAAAATATACTACGAATCCCTTTGTTTTCATTGCTTAACAACCCAACAATCAGGTGGATGACAATTTAATACAAAAAGTTGATTTATAAGAAACTGTTGGTTGTTCTTAATTCGAATTTATTCCCCAAAAAAGATCATGAAGCTTGTTGATTTTTGTGGTTTGGGCCCAAGGGTTGGGGGTGCATTTTTGTAAAGGGGGTTGAAAAAAGAAATGAAAAATACTGTTTTGTTAATGAAATATTTACTTCCGGGTTGAGACTGTTTTTCGTTTATTGTTAAGGGGCATCAAACATGTAGTTTTTTAATTGATTGGAGTTTTTTTATTAATAGGGGAAACTAATTTGTTTTTTTTATTTGGTTTGAGGGCGAGGAGGAGAGAAAACACTAAGCGATTTTTTAAGGAAAAATATTTGCATTTACGTCGGAAGGGATGTCAGAGAATTTTCGGCCCATATCTGTTTTTGCTTGCAGAAACAAGTCAAGGAAAAGTTTTGGGATTTGTATATGTACATCAAAAGTTTTTATGCATCTGTAAAGTCATAGGCGAAGGCAAAAAAATTTTCGGCCAAGAGAAAGTAGCCTACAACTTAATATAAACCGTAAAACGAGTAACCCAAAGTGTAATATATAATATTACAAAAATTAGCCTGGTAAATAACCTTATTTATAATGACCCAATTATTAAGCCACACATAAAAATAAGTCCCTGAAAAATATCCCCTGACAAAGCATAGAACAACCGCAACCCTGTCTAGTTTTTTTATGTTTTTTTTTGGTTTGTTTCAGAACGTTTTTTGTCCAGAGTTTTACAGTAAAACTATAATTCGGAAAGACTTTAAATATCCAGACACGATGGAAGCTTATATGTAGATGACGATTTAAGGGTTTAGAAGTCTATTTACCAAGGGGCCTTCAGCTGGGGATGCAAATTGCAAACAAAATATGACACGAAATGTTCGGGCAGGAGACTTTTTTTATTAACAAGCCAACGAGTTTGCCTGCTGGTTGAATAAGGTGAAGTTGTTGTGTTTAGCCAAGCACAGCCCAGCGTGAACTTCACTGTGACAAAAAAGCCCCCGATGTTTCGCTTGACCCGATGTTTCGCTTGACCCGATGTTTCGCTTGACGAATATGTTTGCTGCTTGGTCGACAATCGGATACTTTTTTCGCTACTGCAGAGAATGAAATATGGAACTTTTCTGTTCATAGTTGTCAGCCCTAACTCGCCTGTATGTTGATTCAATTTATGTTAATTGGGTTTCGTACTTTCAACTATATGGCAGCATAAATATTTACGATTTGCTAAAAACTCAGTTTAAATATACCGAATGTAGTTTGCTGTAGAATACGTTTTGTTTGTCCTTATTATTTACGTTCAAAGTTAGTTTAAACCAGCTGTTCCCAAACCAGGGTCCGCGGACCAACTGGGTCTGTACAGCAGTTTCAGACGATCAGCAAGGAGAACTAGTCTTTAAGTTTTTCAATATTAGGCTTTAGCCAATGTCGTTAAACGTTAGTCTATATTTAAACATTATCTGATCATTATTGTCTTTAGTTATGCTTTATTATTCGATCATATAGCTTGTTTTATGGTGTCTCTTGCGACATTATAAAGCATCTATTAGTGTAGTACCTGTTATCAGTAAATCGTTTGCATTAGTTAGGAAGGTGTTGCACTAAAGAATAGTGACTGCACTATATAGTGTGCTGCATGAAACATGGTTGAACTGGCCGCGAAATATCAAAATAATTGCAACGTGTTCACCAGGCATATTTATTTGCAAAGTTAGGAAACCGCTGGTCTAAACAGAAGCAATTTCTGTTCTTATATTTATTTCGAACGAATTGTTTTCTATAGTTATATTCAAACAGCAAAAACTTTATTTGCAAACCTTAAGTTAGGGCGTTGTAAGTTTTATACAATAAGTATGTAAACGCATAAAAAGACAGGTTTAGTCAAAGACATAAAAAGACAGGTTTAGTCATTGGCGATAAACAAATGGTAGAACGAAAGTGTTAGTGCTGTTTGGAGAGCGCAAATAAATAGTTAATATTAACCCTGTGTCAGAGGCGTAACCAGGTATTTTGCGCACGGACGCAAACTATAAAAAGCCTCATTTCGGCGCCACTATACCTCGGCGCTTTGGGATATATGTACCTAACCGACTCCGTAGCTACTCTGCCCTGGGTTATAATGCGGCAGTCAAGCACAACCCGACCTGTTCAATTGGCGCTATAATTGAATGGGCGAGGCTTAGGTGTGGCTAGTAAATCAGCCAGACGTTATTTAGATGACACCATGTGTGAATGAGATTGTTGTGCATCAGCCGAGCACAGCCGAATGTGAACTTTACCGTAACAAAGAAGAATAGGATATTTTGTATGGGCTTGTCGAGGGATGTATTTTTCCTCTCGCTCGACCCTCATGATATTTAGTTTCATCCGGCAGAGAATGAAATGAGAAAATGGTCTGTGGAAGACAGCTTTATATTTGCCAGCTCTAACCCGCCTGTATATTAACTCAGTTGTAGTTAAATTTAGTTCCGTAACCTCAGCTGAGAAATGAATGCATTTACGATTTGCGGTAAACTCGGTTTGAATATACTGATTGCAGAAACAAGTCAAGAGAAAGTACAACTCAATATCAACCGTAAAACGAATAAACCAAAGTGTAATATATAATATTACAAAGATTAACTTGGTAAATAACCCAATTTATAATGACACAATTTTTTAACCACCCATGAAAATGAGGCCCTGAAAAATACACTCTGACAAAATATATAACAACCGCAACCACGTCTACTTTCATTTGGTCTTGTCTGCCTATGTGCTTTTTAGATAAAGGGTTAGAAAAATATATCAAAGCAAACGTCTGCCTAGAGTTCTAGATCTAGATAGCCTTTAGTTTATCGGGTTTTCATTTGAGTAAAAGTTAAAGTGAGCTGCTGTGAAAAAGTTTTTAAACTTGGTGTGTCTGAGTTTGAACTAGGAGCAGAAAGCGCCCGCTTGAATAGTTTATTTGAAGACGTTTATGATTGTTTTTTGCCGCCCTCAATAGACTAAACTTACTAAAGCGCGAAACAGGCGTTTTTGACCATATTTTTTATTTGTTTTCTACGTGCTTTTTGGCGCACATTTCTTATGGAGTTGTTACAAATTGTAAAAGAACGTACTGAAACAGAAACCACATATGTTTTGTGTTGTGACCAGGGAGTCGAACCGCTTGACTTTTCCGGTTCAGTTCCGGTTCGACCATTGTTATTTCAAAACCGGTTCATAAAGTTCCGGTTCAGATACAATATAAGTTGTGTTAAATCTAAAAATGTGGGTCAATAAATGTAGAGTACATTCTTTGAATTGTAAGTCATTTAAAATAAAAAAAATGCTACGTGACGTATTATAAACACCAAATCATATTCAAATATCTGAAAAATAAAAAAATCCACGTTTTATTTAATCGATATTTATATTTTTTCATAAAATATCGAACATGGCGTAACTCGACTCTGTGTAATACAAGTTGTGACGTCATGCTGGAGTGAACCGCTTTCGTTCGGGTTCGGTTAAGGTTCAGGTTCTTTCAAACTATTCGGCAAAGTTCCGCTTCGGCTCCTTAAAATCTTACAAAAACCGGTTCAAGTTCGGGAACATTTAAAAAAAATTGACTTAAAACCGGTTCATAAAGTTCCGGTTCGGTTATGGTTCGACTCCCTGGTTGTGACACAAACCAGTCGACTTATTTTTTAACAGCATAGGAGAATGTTCCGATTCTTTTCTGAAATATTTTAGTTTTTTAATATTTTGACGCCCACTCGTTAAAAAGATTTAGACTAACATTTAGCGCCAGATCAAACGATAACCAATGCTTTCTTAAGATTTTTACAACGTCCCAAAATAGTGTTACCTTGTGACGTCACGTTACATATTTTTATCCGTATGATTTTTTGTCTAATAAAGCTCGAATAACCAATGCCCTAAACTTAACGCAATAGCTATACCAAAACTGAGTGCATCAAATTATTATAATTAATTGACATTTGTTGGTGTTATAGCAAACTTTCGCTGCGTGTCAGCTTTTGACTTGCTGCCTCCGCTTTAACTTCAAATTATGGAGTGCATGCTACTAACGCATTACTTGAAATGTTACGCTATTAAGCAGCACATTTTTTATTAAATCTTATTCTTGCATCAAGAGTTTTTACAACTCGCACCTAATGCATTTTTCACTACAGAAAAAAATTATAATGCTTGTAAAGAATCGAAGGTGTTTGTTCGCCTGCAATAGTAATGTTACTAGGACGACCTGCATGGCTTGTGTTTTCCTCTTGCTCTTCTTTTGCTACAACTTCACGGTGGAAAATAAGTTTGAAAGTAACATTCGACCTTATAGTTACGAGAAACTTGAAGTTGACCCCGCACGTATTGTGCTGAGTGATGTGCTTTTTACCGTTAAAACTTGCAAAAAAAATCATCGTTCAATTGGAAGACTGGAAATGATTCTCAACACTTGGTATAAAAAAGTTTCAAGTGATCAGGTATGCAATGGGTTACTCATACTTTTTATGCTGGAAATTGTACAGACTATTTATTGCAAACGTTATATGCAGATCTATTTTTTAACAGATGATTTTGATGAAGAATACCGACTAAAAACCAATGGTCGTTTGCACAGCACATCTTGCGGAAATACTCACAATAAGTTAAACACTTTACTTTTCCTGGGGGATTTTTGACAGATCGTTTTTCAATCTATTAAAATGTAGCCCCAGTTCGTTTAAAATTACACATGTCTTTCAAATCTTTGTTTTATTTTAAATACTCTCGTTTTTACTTTAGATTTTTAATAATAGCTTCTTGTTGTTTAGAGTTGATTTGTGCTGCAAAACTGGTGCTGAGTTCGACTTGTTTCTTCCCACAAACAAAAAGTAGGTAACTCATCCTTTTAGTTCGTGATTTTCAACAATGAGCCTTTAATTTGACTTTTGTAAACAAGCTAATAAAAAAAGTCGTTCAAAGTTATTCCTAAATTCATTCAGTAAAAATAACTTGTCTTTCTTACGGTATTCGCCACAAAGGTGGTGGTGTCGCCTCGATGACGACAATTATGTAAACCCCCAAATACTTTTGGAGGAACTCAACAAACATCACTGGAACGAGTCCATTTACCTCGGCTGTAAAAGTTGGGACCATTGGCAGGTAATAATTGGTCTACAAATATGATGACGTAAAATCTACAGGTGATGAGAAAAAATGAACTTCTTTAGTTGTAGTTTGGCAAGCAGTGTTTTCCAACGGGGGCTGAAGGGGTTCGTAAAAAGGTCCCAGGGGATCCGCGAAAGCACTGAAAATTGATCAAACGTTTAAGTGAGCGGCAATAACTTGTTTTGTCGGGCGCTAAAACAAAATAGAATCGCGAAATGTATTACCTATTTGGCTACATATTGTGATTTTTTCTGATTACCACGTTTACAAAAATCCAGAAATTTAGATTAGTATTGCCTTTGTTATGATGTCACAATGCATTCTTATTTTGATTGACACATTAGCAACGGATCAGATTTTCACCGTAAACAAGGACCATTTGTTATAGAGCAGGTGTGGGCAATTAGTTTTAACCGCGGGCCGCATGAGGAACTTAAACTGTTCTGGCGGGTCGGGTCAAAAATGGAATGTCAAAGCAATATGACGTCATACTCTGACGCTATAAAACAAATAGGCTAACAAGCTTGCTATTACGTTAGGAAATGTGTGCAAATGTGCAATTTAAGTCGAATTTAAAGAAGAAAAAATTTGCGATGTTTTGGCTTTAAAATGCAAACTTTAATGTCGACTTAGAGGGGTACTTGACGCATTGGCCGCAGATAAACAATGTACATTACTTGATATATTGGCGTTATTAAAGTTATTGGGCGCGTTGACTTAAATATTAAAGGTAAAATACATTAACAACTCGCACAAAAAAACTTACAATGTATATTTTTACTTTTGAGGGTTTAACTTATAGGATATGTTACTTGTGGTACAATGGTTATATCGCAAAGACGGTATAAATCGGGAAAAATACAAACATGGCCTTAACCAAATTAGGTTGACAAAATGTGAATCGGTATGTTTCAGATTTTAGAAAACGGCCGGTATTTCGTTCATATTTTAATGACGGAATACATTGGGCAATGAAATACATAAAAATAAAATACATAAAAATATAACTAATTAACACAATTTTTCTTGCACAGGGTTTTTCAACTGAGTCTAGCGTACTTTGGGCCACAGATTGCAAATGTGTCATTACTTATTTTTCTATCAAATCAAGTTTTAGAGTTATGAAATTTAAACTATTTTAGTGAAAACTTCTATTTTAGGCTCTAAATAGAAAAAAATACTTCAGGAAAACAATGTTCTAAATCCGAAATACATATAAGCCTAATTTTCATTGAATTTCCTAATCATCATTAAATTCCCGTTTAAATATGTTTGGTAACCATTATTCTCGCCATGAAGACAGAAAAAAGGCGCAGTATCTTCTTTTATATTGGGCTTTCGAAACATCGCTTATTAAGCTTCCACAGTAATTATAGCGACCTACAACACTTACAGTTTCCTTGATGTCGCTCCTCTATCATTAATATCCTTATAGAATCGTTCACTTTGCTCCTCACTAGCGTCGCCAATTTGATTTTGCGGTAACATGTTGAGGTGACTGTGGAGGACTTACTTCTCATGTTGCACTCCAAGGACTGCAAGCTGAGGAGTAGTTCGTCTATAATCTCTTGGTAGTTGTGAGACTTCTTTTTCCATATGGTATTTGACCCCACCAGCGATTGCGTTCCAAGATCAAACTTCAAGATAGGTATCGTTGTAACAAAATGGCGGTCTCTAAGCAATGTAAATCTTCAGTCCATCTACTATCCCAACTCTCTTCTGCTCGTCGCTAATCCCAGGGGAAAAAATGTAAGCAAAACAGTATGAATCTTGATCTGAAGATTTAAGTACGTCCTTTATCAATCCGAGTTTGATGTGCATCGGTGGGGCTGGTGGTAGAGTGATGTTTTTGTGGTCAGCCAGTGGTTGTTATTTAGGTTATTGTTCCTGGGTATTAAATTGATCTTTGAGGGTCATTACTGTTCCACGAACTGCTCCTTCTAGGCTCTACTACCCCAGTATGACAAGAAGTATAAGTATTTGGAAAGTCTCCGTTTCGCACCACAATAAAACTAACCATTTTTCGGTCTACACAAATCAACCATTCGATAGCCTAAACTTGATGAGAGATGACGCTTATTGTCTGTAAATATGTCATAAAATCGGAAGAGATTAGGCTAAAAATAGAGTTTGGCGGGGTCATAACTAGATCCGTTCCTGGAAAAATTGTTTATGATATACCCAAACATATAGAAACTCGTCCTTCCTTTTTAACTCAGGCCTGAGGGCCGTATGTTGCCAAGGTCTGTTATAGAGAGTAAACAACAAAAATACCACGAATAATTCATAACAAGGGTATTTACTGTTGCACTGGATTGCGACAGTATAAAGAAAACTCAGTATTTCCTTAGTGGAAAAGTATTGGCCAATGTTAGCATGAAATCAGTAAAATTAAAGGAAAACAAACCCCTTAATTGTCCGCAAAATGGTCTCCAGCCATAAAACCGAAATAAGAACAACATAATATAAAAAAGTAGGACTAATACCGGTGCGTAATAGTTGCAATACCGTTTAAATCGGTATAAGTCCTAAAACAGTCGGAAACGACGGAAGCTCTGTACAACATTTTACCTAACACCTAACGACACCCTTAAGTACACTATACTTACTCCCTAATAATTTCAACCCTAACCCATTTTCTAGTCCCGCCCATTACCCATTAATATCCCGAAACACGACCACAAACTGTGCCAAAACAGTAACGCCCTAACGGCGCCATTTAAATTAGGGCGCCCAACCGTTGACGTCAAAACGGCCGATGCCAGACCATGGCTCACCATTCGCATTATACCCTCTACTTACCGTTTGAGATGTTTTTATGGCCATTTAACCCTTATTCCGATTCATTTACGACTTATTTCGACAGGTTTATATATTAATTAAACGATTGCGTTCTTCTTCAGCCGTGAATATTACTTTGTATTTGGCTTTATTATGTCGTTGGTTTAATACTATTATTTACAGATTTTTCTGCTTTAGTTATTGTTGCTTTTTTCGAAGGTTAATTGGTAGCTTGGATATTTTAATTTTTTTTTTAATATTTGACTTAAACCGTCACAAGATATCCCTTTAAAAAATAAATTGTTGATTCAGCTTTTACACAATGAATTTAGTATAAAAGTTTAAAAAACGGAAATCGTCAGAAAGATCAACCTAATCGTCAGAAAGAATGTCTACGGCTTTATCGAAAACTCAACCTCATTTCCATGATTGGGTATGATTAGAGTTGTAAGTAAGGGATCCGGCACTGACTGCGGCACTGAAATGATTACTCTTCCCGTTCACTCCGATTACTTTATATTCTTTGTACTCAATTGCCTTCAATATACCGTCACAGAGGAACGGTAATCAGTTCGATTTCGCGACCGGAGGCGGAGGAGTATGTGTCACAAGGCCTCTCGCGCAAAAAATGCTTCCTTTTGTCGGGTGAGTTAACTTTTTAAAATTAATATTTCTCAAAAGACTTTTTGTTTTATTTTTGTTAGTAATGGGATTTTGTTTTCGTTTTGTTAGAAATGGAAAGTTCGTTGACGATTGCAGAGAGACTGGGATGGCTGATGACATCAGTCTTGGTTATATAATCACATACAAGTTAAAGGTTCCACTTGTCGAGTCTCATCGTTTTTACCACCCGTATAAAAACCTGGGCTTATTAAACACATCGACGTGGATGAATGCGGTGAGTTCAAAACAGCTTAAAATGCAACATCTGTGTATTTCGGGTTTCTACCTGAAAAACGAACGTGAGTTTCTAGTTTTACCAATTCTAATAACATTACGTCATATGTCTATATCGATAAACATTACTTAAAAGAAAACTGCTGTGTTCGACCCTTTTTTCTGCAGTTTTATGGTAAATAATGCTATATTTTAACCTTTATTTATTTTGGCGACAACCTTCCTCCTTAAAAACACTTATACAACATTACAACATTTAACTATCCTTATTAAAACCCCTACTTGCCTACCCTTTTTACTAATTCATTTGAATTACAATATCGGAATCATTTCGCCTATCTTGTGTTTTAAATTAAATTTAAAAAAACATGTTGTGCTCAATAAAGGTGATAATGCAAAACTTTCTTTCGTCCAGGCGGTTATTTGCTACAGTGACAAAAGCAAGCTGGACATTCCGCCGTCAATCAACACTTTTAGCTTGAAAAAGGATCCGAGCAGATTTATCTCTGTTTACTGCTGGCAACATTCTGACGATCCAATGTGTGCGTCTTTGAGGGAATGATCATTAGGCCTGACAGTTTCTTAGCTTTAATAGAAACCTGGTAAGCTTGCTTAGGAAATAAAAAAAAAATACCGTGTATATATATATACAATATACATATTGTAACAAGAGGTTTGGCCCAGACCACAACCCTACTAACTGTTAATTTTGTAACATAACTAGAGCTGCAATGAAGTTAGAGCCTGTAATTAACAAAATTTTCAGATTTATAGTTTCCGATAATATCGGTTAGGAGCCGACACCCGATACCCGATCAGGTCGTGTTATACGGACCTACAGGAAGTGGCATGGATTGCACAACACTGTGTTCTACCCATTCACATAAGTTAAATATGGCTGGATATATAGAGAAGCCCATTAATAGAGGTGTGTGCAATCCATTCCACTCCATGTAGGTCCCGTTAATAGATACTACTCAACGCCCGTTAAAAGATACTACTCATCCACCCAATAAGTTGGTACCCATCCTATGTTATTCCATTTTGTACGATCTACAATGTGCAGCTTTTACGAACTTGCTACAGCCAACGCGAGTGTCTCGATTCCCGTGTCCGACTGCAAATTAACCGACTCAGTCGACTCCGGAGGCCTGCACACGTGACTTTCTGCCTAATAATATTGCAGTTGTATTTGTTCTATATTGCGTGTCTGTAATTTCGCGGTTGCTGCTTTCACATTGATAGTTACAAAAATCACAAATTTGAGCTGTAATTTTTGGTTGTATGACGCTTTTGTAATCAAATCTTGAAGAAATATAGGCGGATCCAAATATATTTTGATTTTCGCAGTTTCTGGTGTCTAGGACACTTCAACTTCGGAGCCAGATGCAAGGAAAAAAAATTACACGCGAGAGCGATGTATTCTTTTAAGCTTCAGGTTGACACATGCCGCTAATCTATAAAACAAAATCTACTACGACATTTACTGTGCTATATCAAATTGATTTTGGCCGACCTATCAGTAAATGGAATGATATACGTATTTTTTGAACTGAATCGTGCGTTAAAATAAAAAACGCTGTATAGCCAGGATCGTTGAATATAGGCGAGGACAAAAAGTAATCATCAAAGTATATATAAAACCTATATTTCCTAGTCTATAAACAAAGCAAAAAATAAAAACGTAACTTTCTGAAATAGTGTTCTGCAATCAATAAATCTAGGTAAAACAAAGTAAAATCTCTGGTCAAGTTAAAAAAATAAATAATCAAACACTACTACATTTATATAGCATTCTTACTGTTAACAATATGTTCCAGAGAAACCATGAATTGATGAAAAATTGTTACAAGGGTTTTAGCCTCACTTTAAATCGTAAACAATGTGTTAAGTGATAACACTAAGGAAACCTAGAATCGCCAATGCCACTGGTTCCATAATAAACGTATAGGAAGCCTATAGAGAA
Source organism: Ascidiella aspersa (assembly GCF_963924565.1). Taxonomy (NCBI): domain Eukaryota; kingdom Metazoa; phylum Chordata; class Ascidiacea; order Phlebobranchia; family Ascidiidae; genus Ascidiella; species Ascidiella aspersa. Next base: position 29,073,315 of record NC_139448.1, on the reverse strand, counting down.
CATGACCTTATTTATCTTAAGTAGGCCTACCTACACCAATGCATGTCTGAACTACCGTAGGCTTTTTTATTGGCAACCTACTTAATATTGGCATTTCCCGATTTTGGCATATCTTTATATGTAAGGATTGTTTTAAATGTTGAATGAAATAATAAGCAAAATTTGCATTAGCACTGACCAGTGGTTCTTAACCAGGGTTCGATTGAACCCTTGGAATCGACGCAGCTGTTTCAAGGGTTCGGTGAGAATGTCCTCTGAAACATCAATGCTGTTATTTTAAGTTAAATTCGAATCTCTGTTATGTGCCAAGGTGTCACGTAACGTTATAAATTAAAAGTTTGGCCAATTAACCTTTATAACTGCAAGTTTATAATTTGATTATGCACAGTTTCAGCTGCTAGGAGGAAGTAACGAATACTAAGTTTTGGCGTTCGACGAACGCTTGCAGCATAACATAGGTGTTCGACAGCTTACCATAGGTTAAAAACCACTGGCACCATAGAGAACTAATGCTAGAGGCGACACTCGTAAATATCGGCAGATCGGTCACGCTTGGATGAACCGGGTAAGATTCGACCTTTCCAATGTCGCTTGATACAACAGTGGACGAAAAAAGTGAACATGACACACTGTTGCATTCCGGGGTGCAATTATACAAACCGATTAAAGTTTGTTAGGTCTTTGTTTGCGATAGGAAGATCAGATTTGGCAAAAAATGAAGAGGAAAAAGCGCACAGGACAAGCTTGCGTCATTTTACTTTGCAGTTTAGAGATCCTTGCCAAAATGACAAAATTAAACAAATGTTACATAAAAAAACGTAGGTTGCTGTTTTTCTGTATATAGGTGCTCGTTTTAAGAAAAAAATAATATATTCAGGGCGTCGATTTGTGAAGCCTATTTTGAAAAAGAGAAAATTATTGCACATGCAACAAGAAAAAGATTAGCGATTGGGGCACTTCCAACATTGCTCCTGCCTACAAAATCTCATTGCAATAAAGAAAAGGTAAATATATTTTGTAAGTGCATCTGAATGTTGTATTAGTGCTCTATGCTGGCACTGACTTTACAAACCAATTATGATTTAAGGATTACAAAATGACCAATGGATTGGCGGTAGTTTGTTTTGAAAAGTATACATTATGTCACATTATTTCAGTCCAATTCACATTCTGCCTAAAACTAGTTTGCAACAAAATATTCTTAGACCTTTAAAACGCTGAAAAGCGCATCAGTATCACTCATCACGTGTACGGTGTTTATTTTTAAATTATTATTATATATACGTTATTGGTAGGTAGAGTTACCTTGATTAGGTGATATGTCATGCTGGCAACTTATTGCTCGTACCAACGTACCTGGTTAACATACGCTTCTTGTGCAATTTATCAATCAAGCCAACACACTAAAGACGAGAAAAGCTTGTCTGAAAGTCAGACATTCCGGCCGATATAACCCTGATATATTCGTTATGGAGTAAATGTAGGTGTTTCCTATTGAAGGCGCATTGATATACTGTACATGTCTTTGTTTTTTGCCATAACATAAACACTAAACAGCTTGTTGGGTTAAGTCACTTAACCTCTTTACCTTCACATTCCATTAACAAATAGTCAACAAACGAACTTATGTGTTTAACTGCATGCGCCAAATATGTCTGACTCTACTGAAAACAAATATAACAGTGTTGGTTTTGTCTGTTTGTTTGTGATAGTGTGTGTGTGATTGTGTGTCTATGTGTGTGTTAGTTTGTGTTTGCTTGTGTGTGTATGTGTGTGTGTGTTTGTGTGTGCGTGGGGGTGTGCGACTGGGGGTGTGCGACTGTGCGAGTGTTTGTGTGTATGTGTCTGTGTGAGTGTGTGTTGTTAGGCAACAAAATGGTTTGAAACTTTAGGAGCAAAATTAATATTGATATATGTCAAAAAACAATTTACGCACTGAAGATTATTTTTTTCGATCATATAGTATTTTTTACTGAAGATAATTGAGCTGGGCCGGCACTAAATGTTAAAACCCTGATTTGTGGTGTAGGCCTACCAATTTCGAAAATTGCAATTGAAAGTCACCTTTTTGCTGCACATAGCTTACGAAAAAAATAGTAGTCTCTTTTTACGACTACTTCAGATATATATTCTTCGTGCTTGGATAATGGATATACATATGCCATGTTTGCCCACCGTGGAATGCAGGTTGGTAATTATAGAAAATATATTCACGTTCACCATGTTTTGCACAAACTCCAAAAAAATTATTAGGTCAAACTTTGCCAAATAATTATTTTTTTCGGTCAAAAAATAATCGCCCTACTGATGATCAACAACATATACCAGAAGAGGAGCTTTAAGCACGTGAGAGTGACTCTTTGAGTTATAAAGATTTGCATGATGCTGAGTTCATTTTCAGTGCAATACACAGCCATAAGTGGAGAGACATAACCAAACCCTTTACTGTGTGTATAAGCAGCGCATTCCAAGTGTTCATACTTGCGGATGAGATCAGGTGTCAATCCTAGTCTTCGCTACAAAGCTGGTTGTAGCACTTATGACTGCTGGAAATGCTTTGTTGACAACTCTATTTTAACAACTATATAAACACATACAATGAGAGAATCTACCAAAATATGCACGCGTGATTTACGACAAAAGTCATTCTGTTGACTTTTTATGCGGCGGAAATAATACGGCCCTTCTGTCTACAGAGAAACTTGTTAAGAGCTGACTTCGTACATGTAAAAAGATTTATAAGATTTGAAAACAAGTGCCAAAAGTCAGAATTGGTGGCCGATAAGTTTATCCACATTCGTGAGCCTATGGAAGCATTAGACGTTTTTTGGGCAAATTGCGTGAAAATATACAACCCATGCAGCAAGTAGGCGGTGGCCTTTGTGGTTGATTAGACAAACCTATTAGACATAGCAGCACTAAACTCCTGTATTCTATACAGAAAATGTCCGGTAGCAACATCAGCCGATGAAGGTTCATACTCCAGCTAAAGATAATAACGTGGCAAAGCGGAAACAGGTCGAAGGAAATACGTGGCAAGGCTTCAAAACACAATACAGCTACACTTGGCAGACTTAGAATTTGTGGAGTGTATGGTAACGGCGATTGGAAAACAGAATGCAAATACTGCACGACGTACATGATCAACATGAGTAGTGATATAAACTTTCAAGAGTTATTATATTTTGTGTAGCAAGTTTTGGAGTAGTTAGCAATTTGGAATGATACCGACCATCAGAATGTGTTTTTTTTTGCTTTCTTATAGCTAATCATCTGCGGAACGGCATTAAAGTTGACTTGCTGTAGTCTTGCTACTTTTCTAAATAAATAAGTACATCTTTGAGGATGGTGTCGATTTTGACACCACCGGCTATTGGAGGTAAACTTGTTTTCTGGCTGTTAAGGACCTCTCGCTAGCGGGATTTTAGGTAGTTACAAATAAAAGCTGGTTAATTACATTAACTAAAAATCAAAACTGAGTCACACAACGCCTCTTAATTTAGCATCATGAAAACGAAAGGTATAGCAGACATAATACAAGGCTGTAAGCAATTTCGGTGGCATACTCTGTTTGTTACGTTTAGCCACCAGGCGACTTGATAACAAGCGAAGCCATTCAAACCGTTTGAGACTTTTAGAAGCTGTTTTAAAAAAGATGTCAGAGCAAACATTAGCATAGGCGTAGATAACCTTCAGTTTGTCGGCTTTCAATTTGAACAAAAGTTAGACAGAGCTGCTTTGAATAAGTTATAAAACTTGGTGTATCTAAGTATGAGCAGTAAACGCCCGTTTAAATAGCTTATTTGAAGTCGTTTTTTATCGTTTGTTGCCGCACTCAATAAACCAAACCAACTAAAGCGCGACACAGGCTTTTTGTATTTCATCTTTTTTATTTGTTTTCTACGTGCTTGTCGGCGCACATTTGTTACGGACCAATTACAATTAGCAAAACAGCATTTTGTGACACAAACCAGTGGACTTATTTTTGAACAGCATGGGATCATCGCTTCAAGTTTCTTGTAGAAAACCAAAATCAAAAAAAACTATTGAGTTTCTTAAGACTATAATCTCTAGAAGGCTGGTTGTAGGAGACGATAATTTCGTATTTTTTTATTAAGTTCTGGTTGCTGAGTAACAGTTAATTAGGTCGTGACATGAGCGTCTTCGTTCGAATTCTTAGTTCGCTAAGGTTTATTTGCGACAAAAGTAAACTTAATAATCGTCCTAACCCCCAAACTCAACCCACCGCCTAACACCAAACATAACCCATATCTCAAACCTAACCCAAACCCTTGGGAAACTTTTACTGTTGCCTACGTTGCCTCATGGCCAAACCAAAACTAATCACTAACCCAACACAGATAAAAGACTGAACTATAGTGATTAATGTAAGCCCGAACGGTCCGCAACGCCGTACCCTCCGCTTTAACTACAAATTATGGATTGCATAATATTAACGCATTACTCTAAATGTTAAGCGTTTAAGCTGCATATTTTTAGTTAAAATTTTAATCTTAATCTCGTATTAAGAGTTTTTTACAACGCGCCTAATTCATTTTTTTAATACAGAAAATTATAATGCTTACAAAGAATCTAAGGTCTTTGTTCGCCAGCTATAGACATGTTTGTGCGACGAACTGCGTGGCTTGTGTGTTCCTCTTACTTTTCTTTTGCCACAACTTCACGGTGAAAAATAAGTTTAAAAGTAACATTGGACCAAGTTACGAGAAACTTGAAGTTGACCCCGCACGTATTGTGCTGAATGATGTGCTTTTTACCGTTAAAACTTGCAAGAAAAACCATCGTTCAATTGGAAGACTGGAAATGATTCTCAGCACTTGGTATAAAAAAGTTTCAAGAGATCAGGGTTATGCATATTTTTTATGCTGGAAATTGTACAGAATATTTATTGCAAACTTTATATGCAGATCTATTTTTTAACGGATGATTTTGACGAAGAATACCGACTAAAAACCAATGGTCGTTTGCACAGCACATCTTGCGGAAATAGTCACAATAGGTTAAACACTTCACTTTTCCTGGGGGATTTTTACAAATCGTTTTTGAATCTATTAAAATGTAGCGCCAGTTCTTTTGAAAATACACATGTCTTTCTAATCTTTTTTTATTTTAAATACTCTCGTTTTTACTTTATATTTTTAAAATCAGCTTGTTGTTAAGAGATGATTTGTGCTGCAAAACTGGTGCTGAGTTCGACTTGTTTCTTCCCACAAACAAAAAGTAAGTCACTCATCGTTTTAGTTCGTGATTTTCAACAACGAGTCTTTTTTTTGACTTTTCAAAGCTATTCTTAAATTCATTCAGTAAAAATAATTTGTCTTTAAGTTGGGACCATTGGGAGGTAATAATAGGTCTACAAATATGATGACGTAAAATCTACAGGTGATGAGAAAAAATGAGCTTTTTTACTTGTAGTTTGGCAAGCAGTGTTTTCCAACGGGGGCTGAAGGGGTTCGTAAAAAGGTCCCAGGGATCCGCGAATGCACTGAAAATTGATCAAACGTTTAAGTGAGCGGCAATAAATTGTCGGGCACTTAAATAAAATAGAATCGCGAAATGTATTACCTATTTGGCTACATATTGTATTTTTTTCTGATTGTCACGTTTACAAAAATCCAGAAATTTAGATTCGTATAGCCTTTGTTATGATGTCACAATACATCTTATTTTGATTGACACATTAGCAACGGATCAGATTTTCACCTTAAACAAGGACCAATTGTTAAAGAGCAGGTGTGGGCAATTAGTTTTAACCGCGGGCCGCACGAGGAACTGTTCTGGCTGGCCGTTGCAAAAAAAGGATGTCAAAGCAATATGACGTCATACTCTGACGCTACAAAACAAATAGGCTAACGAGCTTGCTATTACGTTAGGAAATGTGTGCAATTGTGCAATTTAAGTCGAATTTAAAGAAGAAAAAATTTGCGATGTTTTGGCTTTAAAATGCAAACTTTAATGTCGACTTAGAGGGGTACTTGACGCATTGGCCGCAGATAAAAAATGTACATTACTTGATATATTGGCGTTATTAAAGTTATTGGGCGCGTTGACTTAAATATTAAGGTTAAAATTTGTTAACAACTCGCACAAAAAAACTTACAATGTATATTTTTACTTTTGAGGGTTTAACTTATAGGAAGTGTTACTTGCGGTACAATGGTCATATCGCAAAGACGGTATAAATCGGGAAAAATACAAACATGGCCTTAACCAAATTAGGTTGACAAAATGTGAATCGGTATGTTTCAGATTTTAGAAAACGGCCGGTATTTCGTTCATATTTTAATGACGGAATACATTGGGCAATGAAACACATAAAAATAAAATACATAAAAATATAACTAATTAACACAATTTTTCTTGCACAGGGTTTTTCAACTGAGTCTAGCGTACTTTGGGCCACAGATTGCAAATGTGTCATTACTTATTTTTCTATCAAATCAAGTTTTAGAGTTATGAAATTTAAACTATTTTAGTGAAAACTTCTATTTTAGGCTCTAAATAGAAAAAAATACTTCAGGAAAAAAAATGTTCTAAATCCGAAATACATATAAGCCTAATTTTCATTGAATTTCCTAATCATCATTAAATTCCCGTTTAAATATGTTTGGTAACCATTATTCTTGCCATAACGACAGAAAAAAGGCGCAGTATCTTCTTTTATATTGGGCTTTCGAAACATCGCTTATTAAGCTTCCACAGTAATTATAGCGACCTACAACACTTACAGTTTCCTTGATGTCGCTCCTCTATCATTAATATCCTTATAGAATCGTTCACTTTGCTCCTCACTAGCGTCGCCAATTCGATTTTGCGGTAACATGTTGAGGTGACTGTGGAGGACTTACTTCTCATGTTGCACTCCAAGGACTGCAAGCTGAGGAGTAGTTCGTCTGTAATCTCTTGGTAGTTGTGAGACTTCTTTTTCCATATGGTATTTGACCCCACCAGCGATTGCGTTCCAAGATCAAACTTCAAGATAGGTATCGTTGTAACAAAATGGCGGTCTCTAAGCAATGTAAATCTTCAGTCCATCTACTATCCCAACTCTCTTCTGCTCGTCGCTTATCCCAGGGGAAAAAATGTAAGCAAAACAGTATGAATCTTGATCTGAAGATTTAACTACGTCCTTTATCAATCCGAGTTTGATGTGCATCGGTGGGACTGGTGGTAGAGTGATGTTTTTGTGGTCAGCCAGTGGTTGTTATTTAGGTTATTGTTCCTGGGTATTAAATTGATCTTTGAGGGTCATTACTGTTCCACGAACTGCTCCTTCTAGGCTCTACTACCCCAGTATGACAAGAAGTATAAGTATTTGGAAAGTCTCCGTTTCGCACCACAATAAAACTAACCATTTTTCGGTCTACACAAATCAACCATTCGATAGCCTAAACTTGATGAGAGATGACGCTTATTGTCTGTAAATATGTCATAAAATCGGAAGAGATTAGGCTAAAAATAGAGTTTGGCGGGCTCATAACTAGATCCGTTCCTGGAAAAATTGTTTATGATATACCCAAACATATAGAAACTCGTCCTTCCTTTTTAACTCAGGCCTGCGGGCCGTATGTTGCCAAGGTCTGTTATAGAGAGTAAACAACAAAAATACCATGAATAATTCATAACAAGGGTATTTACTGTTGCACTGGATTGCGACAGTATAAAGAAAACTCAGTATTTCCTTAGTGGAAAAGTATTGGCCAATATTAGCATGAAATCAGTAAAATTAAAGGAAAACAAACCCCTTAATTGTCCGCAAAATGGTCTCCAGCCATAAAACCGAAATAAGAACAACATAATATAAAAAAGTAGGACTAATACCGGTGCGTAATAGTTGCAATACCGTTTAAATCGGTATAAGTCCTAAAACAGTCGGAAACGACGGAAGCTCTGTACAACATTTTACCTAACACCTAACGCCACCCTTCAGTACACTATACTTACTCCCTAATAATTTCAACCCTAACCCATTTTCTAGTCCCGCCCATTACCCATTAATATCCCGAAATACGACCACAAACTGTGCCAAAACAGTAACGCCCTAACGGCGCCATTTAAATTAGGGCGCCCAACCGTTGACGTCAAAACGGCCGATGCCAGACCATGGCTCACCATTCGCATCATACCCTCTACATACCGTTTGAGATGTTTTTTTGGCCATTTAACCCTTATTCCGATTCATTTACGACTTATTTCGACAGGTTTATATATTAATTAAACGATTGCGTTCTTCTTCAGCCGTGAATATTCTTTGGATTTGGCTTTATTATGTCGTTGGTTTAATACTATTATTTACAGATTTTTCTGCTTTAGTTATTGTTGCTTTTTTTGAAGGTTAATTGGTAGCTTGGATATTTTAATTTTTTTTTTAAATTTTTGACTTAAACCGTCACAAGATATCCCTTTAAAAATAAATTGTTGATTCAGCTTTTACACAATGAATTCAGTATAAAAGTTTAAAAAACGGAAATCGTCAGAAAGATCAACCTAATCGTCAGAAAGATCAATGTCTACGGCTTTATCGAAAACTCAACCTTATTTCCATGATTGGGTATGATTAGAGTTGTAAGTAAGGGATCCGGCACTGACTGCGGCACTGAAATGATTACTCTTCCCGTTCACTCCGATTACTTTATATTCTTTGTACTCAATTGCCTTCAATATACCGTCACAGAGGAACGGCAATCAGTTCGATTTCGCGACCGGAGGCGGAGGAGTATGTGTCACAAGGCCTCTCGCGCAAAAAATGCTTCCTTTTGTCGGGTGAGTTAACTTTTTAAAATTAATAATTCTCAAAAGACTTTTTGTTTTATTTTTGTTAGTAATGGGATGTTGTTTTCGTTTTGTTAGAAATGGAAAGTTCGTTGACGATTGCAGAGAGACTGGGATGTCTGATGACATCAATCTTGGTTATATAATCACATACAAGTTAAATGTTCCACTTTTCGAGTCTCATCGTTTTTACCACCCGTATAAAAACCTGGGCTTATTAAACACATCGACGTGGATGAATGCGGTGAGTTCAAAACAGCTTAAAATGTAATATCTGTTTATTTCGGGTTTCTACCTGAAAAACGAACGTGAGTTTCTAGTTTTACCTATTCTAATAACATTACGTCATATGTCTATGTCGATAAATATTACTTAAAAGAAAACTGCTGTGTTTGACCCTTTTTTCTGCAGTTTTATGGTAAATAATGCTATATTTTAACCTTTATTTATTTTGGCGACAACTTCCTCCTTAAAACACTTTTAAGAACATTACAACATTTAACTATCCTTATTAAAACCCGTATGCGCATCCTTTTTACTAATTCATTTGAATTACAATATCGGAATCATTTCGCCTATCTTGTGTTTTAAATTAAATTTAAAAAAACATGTTGTGCTCAATAGAGGTGAAAATGCAAAGCTTTCTTTCGTGCAGGCGGTTATTTGCTACAGTGACAAAAGCAAGCTGGACATTCCGCCATCAAACAACACTTTTAGCTTGAAGAAGGATCCGAGCAGATTTATCTCTGTTTACTGCTGGCAACATTCTAACGACCCAATGTGTGCGTCTTTGAGGGAATGATCATTAGGCCTGACAGTTTCTTAGCTTTAATAGAAACCTGGTAAGCTTGCTTAGGAAAAAAAATACCGTGTACCTATTCATATATATACAATATACATATTGTAACAAGAGGTTTGGCCCAGACCACAACTCTACTAACTGTTGAGTTTGTAACATAACTAGAGCTGCAATGAAGTTAGAGCCTGTAATTAACAAAATAGTCAGATTTATAGTTTCCGATAATATCGGTTAGGAGCCGATACCCGATCAGGTCGTGATATACGGACCTACAGGGGAGTGGCATGGATTGCACAACACTGTGTTTTACCCATTCGCATAAGTTAAATATGGCTGGATATAGAGAAGCCCGTTAATAGAGGTGTGTGCAATCCATTCCACTCCCTGTAGGTCCCGTTAATAAATGCTACTCAACGCCCGTTAAAAATACTACTCATCCACCCAATAAGTTGGTAACCACCCTATGTTATTCCATTTTGTACGATTTACAATGTGCAGCTTTTACGAACTTGCTACTGCCAACCCGAGTGTCCCGATTCCCGTGTCCGACTGCAAATTAACCGACTCAGTCGACTCCGGAGGCCTGCGTCTACAACTGAACTTTGTTTTTTCTATTTTTAGCACACGTGACTTTCTGCCTAATAATATTGCAGTTGTATTTGTTCTATATTGCGCGTCTGTAATTTCGCGGTTGCTGCTTTCACATTGATAGTTACAAAAATCACAAATTTGAGCTGTAATTTTTGGTTGTATGTCGCTTTTGTAATCAAATCTTGAAGAAATATAAGCGGATCCAAATATATTTTGATTTTCGCAGTTTCTGGTGTCTAGGACACTTCAACTTCGGAGCCAGATGCAAGGAAAAAAAATTACACGCGAGAGCGATGTATTCTTTTAAGCTTCCGGTTGACACATGCCGCTAATCTGTAAAACAAAATGTACTGCAACATTTACTGTGCTATATCAAATTGATCAAATTGAATATATCTCCCTTTTGTAGTGTTCGCCAATATGCTATTTATGTAAATCAAATCGCTATTAAACCATAAAAATTATACTACGAATCCCTTTGTTTTCATTGCTTAACAACCCAACAATCAGGTGGATGACAATTTAATACAAAAAGTTGATTTATAAGAAACTGTTGGTTGTTCTTAATTCGAATTTATTCCCCAAAAAAGATCATGAAGCTTGTTGATTTTTGTGGTTTGGGCCCAAGGGTTGGGGGTGCATTTTTGTAAAGGGGGTTGAAAAAAGAAATGAAAAATACTGTTTTGTTAATGAAATATTTACTTCCGGGTTGAGACTGTTTTTCGTTTATTGTTAAGGGGCATCAAACATGTAGTTTTTTAATTGATTGGAGTTTTTTTATTAATAGGGGAAACTAATTTGTTTTTTTTATTTGGTTTGAGGGCGAGGAGGAGAGAAAACACTAAGCGATTTTTTAAGGAAAAATATTTGCATTTACGTCGGAAGGGATGTCAGAGAATTTTCGGCCCATATCTGTTTTTGCTTGCAGAAACAAGTCAAGGTAAAGTTTTGGGATTTGTATATGTACATCAAAAGTTTTTATGCATCTGTAAAGTCATAGGCGAAGGCAAAAAAATTTTCGGCCAAGAGAAAGTAGCCTACAACTTAATATAAACCGTAAAACGAGTAAACCAAAGTGTAATATATAATATTACAAAAATTAGCCTGGTAAATAACCTTATTTATAATGACCCAATTATTAAGCCACACATAAAAATAAGTCCCTGAAAAATATCCCCTGACAAAGCATAGAACAACCGCAACCCTGTCTAGTTTTTTTATGTTTTTTTTTGGTTTGTTTCAGAACGTTTTTTGTCCAGAGTTTTACAGTAAAACTATAATTCGGAAAGACTTTAAATATCCAGACACGATGGAAGCTTATATGTAGATGACGTTTTAAGGGATTAGAAGTCTATTTACCAAGGGGCCTTCAGCTGGGGGTGCAAATTGCAAACAAAATATGACACGAAATGTTCGTGCAGGAGACTTTTTTTATTAACAAGCCAACGAGTTTGCCTGCTGGTTGAATAAGGTGAAGTTGTTGTGTTCAGCCAAGCACAGCCCAGCGTGAACTTCACTGTGACAAAAAAGCCCCCGATGTTTCGCTTGACCCGATGTTTCGCTTGACCCGATGTTTCGCTTGACGAATATGTTTGCTGCTTGGTCGACAATCGGATACTTTTTTCGCTACTGCAGAGAATGAAACATGGAACTTTTCTGTTCATAGTTGTCAGCCCTAACTCGCCTGTATGTTGATTCAATTTATGTTAATTGGGTTTCGTACTTTCAACTATATGGCAGCATAAGTATTTACGATTTGCTAAAAACTCAGTTTAAATATACCGAATGTAGTTTGCTGTGAAAATACGATTTGTTTGTCCTTATTATTTACGTTCAAAGTTAGTCTAAACCAGCAGACCAACTGGGTCTGTACAGCAGTTTCAGACGATTCGCAAGGAGAACTATTCTTTAAGTTTTTCAATATTAGGCTTTAGCCAATGTCGTTAAACGTTAGTCTATATTTAAACATTATCTAGCTGTCATTATTATTGTCTTTAGTTATGCTTTACTATTCGATCATATAGCGTGTTTTATGGTGTCTCTTGTGACATTGTAAAGCATCCATTATGCTGTAGTACCTGTTATCAGTGAATCGTTCGCATTAGTTAGAAAATTGTTGCATTAAATAATAGTGACTGCACTATATAGTGTACTGCAAGAAACATGGCTGAACTGACCGCGAAATATCAAAATAATTGCAACGTGTTCACCAGGCATATTTATTTGCAAAGTTAGGAAACCGCTGGTCTAAACAGAAGCAATTTCTGTGTTTTTATTTAATTCGTACGAATTGTTTTCTAGCCATATCCAAACAGCAAAAACTTTATTTGAAAACCTTAAGTTAGGGCGTTGTGAGTTTCATACAATAACTATATGTAAAGAAACGCTAAGACATAAAAAGACTGGTTTAGTCATTGGCGATAAACAAATGGTAGAACAAAAATTCGCAGACGGCGTGCAGATGTCTTTGGCAAATGATATTTTGTTTAGGTTAGTGCTGATTGGAGAGCGCAAATAAATAGTTAATATTAACCCTGGTTCAATGACGTAGCCAGGTATTTTGCGCACGGACGCAAACTATAAAATTTGCGCCCCCTTCTCGTTTAATCACAATTTTTATTACATTTCCGTAATATACCTTACTTTATACGAAAAAAAAATTCAAAATTTAATAGAACATTTGTATTTAAAGAATAAGCAGTCTCATTTTGGCTTTTGTAAGCCTCATTTCGGCGCTTTGGGATATATGTACCTAACCGACTCCGTAGCCACGCCTCTGCCCTGGGTTATAATGCGGCAGTCAAGCACAACCCGACCTGTTCAGTTGGCGCTATAATTAAATGGGCGAGGCTTAGGTGTGGCTATTAAATCAGCCAGACGTTATTTAGATGACACCATGTGTAAATGAGATTGTTGTGCAGCAGCCGAGCACAGCCGAATGTGAACTTTACCGTAACAAAGAAGAATAGGATATTTTGTATGGGCTTGTCGAGGGATGTATTTTCCTCTCGCTCGACCCTCATGATATTTAGTTTCATCCGGCAGAGAATGAAATGAGAAAATGGTCTGTGGAAGACAGCTTTATATTTGCCAGCCCTAACCCGCCTGTATATTAACTCAGTTGTAGTTAAATTTAGTTCCGTAACCTCAGCTGAGAAATGAATGCATTTACGATTTGCGGTAAACTCGGTTTGAATATACTGATTGCAGAAACAAGTCAAGAGAAAGTACAACTCAATATAAACCGTAAAACGAATAAACCAAAGTGTAATATATAATATTACAAAGATTAACTTGGTAAATAACCCAATTTATAATGACCCAATTTTTTAACCACTGATGAAAATGAGGCCCTGAAAAATACACTCTGACAAAATATACAACAACCGCAACCACGTCTACTTTCATTTGGTCTTGTCTGCCTATGTGCTTTTTAGAAAAAGGGTTAGAAAAATATATCAAAGCAAACGTCGGCCTAGAGTTCTAGACCTAGATAGCCTTTAGTTTATCGGGTTTTCATTTGAGTAAAAGTGAAAGTGAGCTGCTGTGAAAAAGTTTTTAAACTTGGTGTGTCTGAGTTTGAACTAGGAGCAGAAAGCGCCCGCTTGAATAGTTTATTTAAAGACGATTTATTTGTTTTCTACGTGCTTTTTGGCGCACATTTCTTATGGAGTTGTTACAAATTGTAAAAGAACGTACTGAAACAGAAACCACATATTTTTTGTGTTGTGACCAGGGAGTCGAACCGTTTAACTTTTCCGGTTCAGTTCCGGTTCGACAATTGTTATTTCAAAACCGGTTCATAAAGTTCCGGTTCAGATACAATATAAGTTGTGTTAAATCTAAAAATGTGGGTCAATAAATGTAGAGTACATTCTTTGAATTGTAAGTCATTTAAAATAAAAAAATGCTACGTGACGTATTATAAACACCAAATCATTATTCAAATATCTGAAAAATAAAAAAATCCACGTTTTATTTAATCGATATTTATATTTTTTCATAAAATATCGAACATGGCGTAACTCGACCCTGTGTAATACAAGTTGTGACGTCATGCTGGAGTGAACCGCTTTCGTTCGGGTTCGGTTAAGGTTCAGGTTCTTTCAAACTATTCGGCAAAGTTCCGGTTCGGCTCCTTAAAATCTTACAAAAACCGGTTCAAGTTCGGGAACATTTAAAAAAAATTGACTTAAAACCGGTTCATAAAGATCCGGTTCGGTTACGGTTCGACTCCCTGGTTGTGACACAAACCAGTCGACTTATTTTTTAAAAGCATAGGAGAATGTTCCGATTTCTGAAATATTTTATTTTTTTTAAATATTTTGACGCCCACTTAAAAAGATTTGGACTAACATTTAGCGCCAGAGCAAACGATAACCAATGCTTTCTTAAGATTTTTATAACGTCCCAAAATAGTGTTACCTTGTGACGTCACGTTACATATTTTTATCCATATGATTTTTTGTCTAGTAAAGCTCGAATAACCAAGACCCTAAACTTAACGCAATAGCTATACCAAAACTGAGTGCATCAAATTATTATAATTAATTTGGTGTTATAGCAAACTTAATAAATGTACCATTTCGCTGCGTGTCAGCTTTTGACTTGCTGCCTCCGCTTTAACTTCAAATTATGGAGTGCATACTACTAACGCATTAGTTGAAATGTTACGCTATTATCTTATTCTTGCAAGAGTTTTTACAACCCGCACCTAATGCATTTTTCACTACAGAAAAAAATTACAATGCTTGTAAAGAATCGAAGGTGTTTGTTCGCCCGCAATAGTAATGTTACTAGGACGACCTGCATGGCTTGTGTGTTCCTCTTACTCTTCTTTTGCCACAACTTCACGGTGGAAAATAAGTTTGAAAATAACATTCGACCTAGTTACGAGAAACTTGAAGTTGACCCCGCACGTATTGTGCTGAATGATGTGCTTTTTACCGTTAAAACTTGCAAGAAAAACCATCGTTCAATTGGAAGACTGGAAATGATTCTCAACACTTGGTATAAAAAAGTTTCAAGAGATCAGGTATGCAATGGGTTACTCATACTTTTTATGCTGGAAATTGTACTGACTATTTATTGCAAACTTTATATGCAGATCTATTTTTTAACAGATGATTTTGACGAAGAATACCGACTAAAAACCAATGGTCGTTTGCACAACACATCTTGCGGAAATACTCACAATAGGTTAAAGACTTTACTTTTCCTGGGGGATTTTTGACAAATCGTTTTTCAATCTATTAAAATGTAGCCCCAGTTCTTTTAAAATTACACATGTCTTGTTTTATTTTAAATACTCTCGTTTTTACTTTAGATTTTTAATAATAGCTTGTTGTTGTTTAGAGTTGATTTGTGCTGCAAAACTGGTGCTGAGTTCGACTTGTTTCTTCCCACAAACAAAAAGTAGGTCACTCATCCTTTTAGTTCGTGATTTTCAACAATGAGCCTTTAATTTGACTTTTGTAAACAAGCAAATAAAAAAAGTCGTTCAAAGTTATTCCTAAATTCATTCAGTAAAAATAACTTGTCTTTCTTACGGTATTCGCCACAAAGGTGGTGGTGTCGCTTCGATGACGACAATTATGTAAACCCCCAAATACTTTTGGAGGAACTCAACAAACATCACTGGAACGAGTCCATTTACCTCGGCTGTAAAAGTTGGGACCATTGGCAGGTAATGATTGGTCTACAAATATGATGACGTAAAATCTACAGGTAATGAGAAAAAATGAACTTCTTTAGTTGTAGTTTGGCAAGCAGTGTTTTCCAACGGGGGCTGAAGGGGTTCGTAAAAAGGTCCCAGGGTATCCGCGAAAGCACTGAAAATTGATCAAACGTTTAAGTGAGCGGCAATAACTTGTCGGGCGCTAAAATAAAATAGAATCGCGAAATGTATTACCTATTTGGATACATATTGTGATTTTTTCTGATTACCACGTTTACAAAAATCCCGAAATTTAGATTCGTATTGCCTTTGTTATGATGTCACAATGCATTCTTATTTTGATTGACACATTAGCAACGGATCAGATTTTTTCACCGTAAACAAGGACTATTTGTTAAAGAGCAGGTGTGGGCAATTAGTTTTAACCGCGGGCCGCATGAGGAACTTAAAATGTTCTGGCGGGTCGGGTCAAAAATGGAATGTCAAAGCAATATGACGTCATACTCTGACGCTATAAAACAAATAGGCTAACGAGCTTGCTATTACGTTAGGAAATGTGTGCAAATTTTAATTTTAATTCGAATTTAAAGAAATAAATTGCGACGTTTTGGCTTTAAAAAGCAAATTTTAATGTCGACTTAGAGCGGTACGTAACGCATTAGGCACAAATAAAAAAAAAATAAAATAAATGATAAAAAGTGTAGATTGCTTGATATATTGGCGTTATTAAAGTTATTGGGCACGTTGACTTAAATATTAAGGTTAAAATACGTTAGCAACTCGCACAAAAAAACTTACAATGTATGTTTACTTTTGAAGGTTTAACTTATAGGATGTGTTACTTGCGGTACAATGGTCATATTGCAAAGACGGTATAAATCGGGAGAAACTCACAATATGGCATTAACCAAATTAGGTTGACAAAATGTGATTCGGTTTGTTTCAGATTTTAGAAAACGGCCGGATTTCCTTCATATTTTAATGACGGAATACATTGGGCAAAAAAATACATGAATATAAAAAAAATACATAATTATGTTAACACAATTCTGAATCTAGTGTACTTTGGGCCGCAAATTGCAAATCTGTTATTACTTATTTTTCTATCACATCAAGTTTTAGAGTTGAAATTTAAACTATTTTAGTGAAAACTTCTATTTTAGGCTCTAAATAGAAAAAATACTTCCGGAAAACAATGTTCTAAATCCGAAATACTCTATAGTGTATAAGCCTAATTCTCATTGAATTTCCTAATCATCATTAAATTCCCGTTTAAATATGTTGGGTAACCATTATTCTCGCCATGACGACAGAAAAAAGGCGCAGTATCTTCTTTTATATTGGGCTTTCGATACATCGCTTCATAAGCTTCCGCAGTAATTAGCGATCACTTCCAGTTTTCTTGATATCGCTCCTCCGTCATTAATATCCTTATAGAATCGTTCACTTAGTTCCTCACTAACGTCGCCAATTAGATTTTGCGGTAACATGTTGAGGTGACTATGGAGGACTTACTTCTCATGTTGCACTCCAAGGAAGCGGAGAAAGAGTTCGTCTATAATCTCTTGGTAGTTGTGAGACTTCTTTTTCCATAAAGTATTTGAACTCACCAGGGCTGGAATAAGGGTACCTAAGGCTGTTTACTTTAGGCCTAAGGCTGTGAAGCTAATTCACTAGAGAAAGGCATGATTACCATAACTTTTATAAGCCTAGAGCCCTAGACCTATAATTAAAAAAACACTCTAACTCAGTGATCCTTAACGGCTAGTCCGCGTTAACTTCCCTGCCATTCCGCCGAGTATAATACAATTTTATATATTAATTGCAAAACGCAAGATGTTAAAAGCTTGACTTGTTATTTACGTTATTGTCCCTGGGTATTAAATTGATCTTTGAGGGTCATTGCTGTTCCACGAATTGGTCCTTCTAGGCTCTACTATCGGTATCACAAGTATAAGTATTTGGAAAGTCTCCTTTTTGCACCAAAATCAAACTAACCATTTTGCGGTCTACACAAATCCACCATTCGATAGCCAAAATTTGATGTGAGAGGACGTTTTTTGTCTGTAAATATGCCATAAAATCGCAGAAGATTAGACTAAAAATAGAGTTTGGCGGGGTCATCACTAGATCCGTTGCTGGAAAAAGTGTTTATGATATAACCAGACATGTGGAAACTCGTTCGTGTTTTTTAGATTATGGATTTTAAGAATAAAACCCGCTGGCCGGATTAAAGTGCTTAGTCTTAAAGCAGTCGAAAAAAAATTAAAGGTTTATTTACAACCTTTTACCTAATATCTAACGACACCCCTAAGTACATTACTAACTCCCGAATAATTTCAACTCTAACCCATTTTCTAACCCCACTCATTACCCATCAATATCGCCAAATAGGGCCAAACAAACGAAGCCAAAACAGTAACGCCCTAACGGCGCCATTTAAATTAGGGCACCCAAGCGTTGACACCAAAACGGCCGATGCCATACCGTGGCCCACAATTCGCGTCATAACCTCTACTTACAGTTTTAGTTATTTTGGCCATTTAACCCTTATTCCGTTTCATTTACGACTTATTTTTACAGGCTTATATATGAATTAGACGATTGTGTTCTTTTTCTGCTGTGGATATTACTGTATTTTGGCTTTATTATGTCGTTGGTCTTAATACTATTGATTTACACATTTTTTCTGCTTTTAGTTGTTGTTGCTTTTATAGAGGTTCAGTTGGTAGCTTGGATATTTTAATTTGGGTAGCTTAAAGCTTGAAGTACGGGTTCAAAGTCAATTTTTAATTGACTTAAACTGTGACCAGATATCCATTTAAAAAATAAATTGTTGATTCAACTTTTACACATTGAAATTAATATAAGCGTTTAAAAACGGAAATCGTCAGAAAGATCAATATAATATGTCTATGGCTTTATCGAAAACTTAACCACATTTGCATGATTTGGTGTGATTATAGTTGTAACTAAGGGATCTGCCACTGACTAAGGCACTGAAATGATTACTCTTCCCGTTCACTCCGATTACTTTATATTCTTTGTACTCAATTGCCTTCAATATACCGTCACAGAGGAACGGTAATCAGTTCGATTTCGCGACCGGAGGCGGAGGAGTATGTGTCACAAGGCCTCTCGCGCAAAAGATGCTTCCTTTTGTCGGGTGAGTTAGGATTTTAAAATTAGTAATTCTCAAAATATTTTTTGTTTTATTTTTGTTAGTAATGGGATGTTGTTTTCTTCTTGTTAGAAATGGGAAATTCGTTGACGATTGCAGAGAGACTGGGATGGCTGATGACATCAATCTTGGTTATATAATCACATATAAGCTTAAGGTTCCACTTGTCGAGTCTCATCGTTTTTACCACCCGTATAAAAAACTTGCCTTATTGAACGCATCGACCTGGATGAATGCGGTGAGTTCAAAACAGTCTAAAATGTAACATCTGTGTGGGTTTCTACCTGAAGAACATGAGTTTCTAGTTATTACCTATTCTAATAACATTACGTCATAGGTTAATGTCGATAAGCATTACTTACATAAAAACTGCTGTGTTTAACTTTACAGTTTTATGGCAAAACTTATATATTCAAACCTTTGTCTACTTTGGCGACAACCTTTCTCCTTAAAACCACTTACACAACATTACAATAAAGTCCTTACTAAAACCCGTATGCGCATCCTTATTTCACCCGGTGCGATTTGTTTTAGACGCTTGTAGCGTTCGTATTAGGATAATTCGGGGCTTTGAAGCGTCTGTGTTAGAACATGTGTTAGAAATTTTACGCTTGAAGCGGAATGTATTAGAACTGGATACAGGCGAACAGAGAATGCGCAGACAAACATGCATAACGAAACGTTGCAAACTATAGATTTTTTATCCTACAGGTTTGCATATTATAAATGTTTACAATTTTACCCAGTTAATAGCAGGTTAAAGAGTTTTATGGTTGCTAAAGCATTGTTAATTCAAAATAAGTAAAATCACGTTTGGAATGGCTTTGTTTTTCGGTTTAGGAAATATATTTAATTATACATGTTTGCTGTACGCGGGTCCTGGCTATTATCTTTCATACCAAAGGATGATTGGTCTGCGCATTCGCTGTTCGCCTGTATCCAGTTCTAATACAGTCCGCTTCAAGCGTAAAATGTCTAACACATGTTCTACCACAGACGCTTCAAAGCCCCGAATTATTCTAATACGAGCGCTACAAGCGTCTAAAACAAATCGCACCGGGTAAAATAAGGATGCGCATACGGGCTTTAGTAAGGAGTATATTGTAATGTTGTGTAAGTGGTTTTAAGGAGAAAGGTTTTTTTCGCTGTTCGAATGCGCAGACTAAACATGCACAACGAAACGTTGCCAAACTATGCAGACTATACAGAAACCATTTACTAAAAAAACAAAAAAACATTTGAATTACAATATCGGCATCATTTCGCCTATCTTGCGTTTTAAATTAAATTTAAAAAAAACAATGTTGTGCTCAATAGAGGTGATAATGCAAACCTTTCTTTCGTGCAGGCGGTCATTTGCTACGGTGACAAAAGCAAGCTGGACATTCCGCCATCAAACAACACTTTTAGCTTGAAGAATGATCCGAGCAGATTTATCTCTGTTTACTGCTGGCAACATTCTGACGATCCAATGTGTGCGTCGTTGAGGGAATGATCATTAGGCCTGACTGTTTCTTAGCTTTAATAGAAACCTGGTAAGCTTGCTCAGGAAATAAAATAATACCGTATATATATTTATATATATATATTGTAACCAGAGATACCCGATGTCAGGTCGTAGTATATGGACCTACAGGGGGTGGCATGGATTACACAACATTGTGTTCTACCCATTCACATAAATTAAATATGGCTGGATATAGAGAAGCCCGTTAATAGAGGTGTGATACTACTCATCCACCCAATAAATTGGTAACCACCCTATGTTATTCCGTTTTGTACGATTTACAATGTGCAGCTTTTCCGTACTTGCTACTGCCAGGCGCACGTCCCGATTCCCGTGTCCCATCACAAATTAACCGACTCCGTTGACTCCGGGGGCCTGCTTCTACAACCGAACCTTGATTGTTACATTTTCAGCATCATGTGATTTCTGTTTAATAATATTGCAGTTGTATGTGCTGTATATTGCTTGTATGTATATCCACCATTCATGCACGAAGAATATGCTTGGAGTAGCCGAAAAAAAAAAATTTTGTTTTGTAGGCTATATGCAGCAAAATGGTTACGTTTAAATGCAATTTTCGAAATTGGTACACCCTCAACCAGGGTTTTAACATTTTTTTGCCGACCCAGCTCAATTGTCGTCAGTGAAAAAAAATACTACATGATCGAAAAAAATTAATCTACAGTGCGTGAATTATTTGACATGTATTAGTATTAATTTTACCCCAAAAGTTTCCAACCCGTTTGTTACCTAACCGCACACACAGACACACATACATATTATATAAACACACGCAAACACATACTAACACACACAAGCATGGGCGCCCGCAGGGGGGGGCCTGGAATTTCAAAATGCGATTATCAGTATTATTTATAAGTGTAATATGTATTACTTATGAAGGTTAAAAATATTCTACATTATCCATTGCCCCCAGTGGCGTATCCAGGGGGGCGGAAGTTCTTACCCCCCCTTTTTGTAAGTGATAGTACCGTTTTTTGTTCGTTTTTGTCATGGTTTACCAACTGTTTGAAGCGGCGTGCTTTTTAAGTAATTGAGTCACGCGTCTTAATCTAATGCGAACCAAAATCGAGTGCAAAACGCCGTTTTTCATCTTTTGTTTGGTCGACCATAAACGCTGGAATTTTTTCTCTTTCGTTATTTGTTTAGGTTGACTGATTAGCAAGTGTGTATTCGACAATTGACAACGCTAAGTCAAACCTTCTTTTTTTTCTCGCTAAACAACGTCGAGTTATACGCAGTATGTTCCTCGCTGTTCGGTCTCTGCGCTAATATCCGATGTTGGTGTAACATCGACATTTGTTTAACTGAAGCAGATTCTTAAAAGAAGGTATAATGGTGACTGTCGTGCGCGTTTCAAAGTCTCCACTTTTATGTAGTGATGGTTAACGTTAACGCAAAATTATGCTCTTTAAGCATACTCTAAGTCTAAGCCCACGTGCTAAGTGTGCAATGGACACAACTTATTTCCCCTCAATCGTAGCTAGCTGACTTGGCACACAGCTCGGCGCAGATGTTGCGCTAATCGTGACATAATAATAACCGAAAAAAAAACGATCTTCGTTTAGTTTTGCAGGTGGTGAAAGATGTGCTTGTAATTTAGCGCTAGTTCCGTTCATAGAACCTGAAAACTGCGCTGCTAATAGCCGAATTATGATTCTACCAAGTAATCACACATATATCACGGTCTTGGTTTGTTTTTTCCTGAGGTTAACGATTGCACACCGTGATTTCGCAGCCGGCGCCTGACAGGATTGTCGACGACCCAAGTGGTCGCTTTTGCTGGACGTATTTGTCTGTTTCAGATTAGTTTTTTCTCACGTCTTGCGATCATCATTCTATGACGTCATACTGTCACTGTTTTATGACGTCATTATTCATTAAAGTCAGACGAAAAATAGGGGAATTCCCTAAGTTGAAAATTCAGGACCACTCCTTTTTGATTTTCTGATTACGCCCCTGATTGCCCCCCCCCCTGGAAAATTTTCTGCGGGCGCCCCTGCACACAAGCACACAATCCCACACACATAAACACACACAATCACACACAAACCGACAAAACCAACACTTCTATACATTTGCTTTCAGTAGAGTCAGATATATTTGGCGATCCGTTTAGGACAGTGTGCATTTAAACGAGCTTTTGTGTCGCACTTTATTTTCGTATGTGGGTTGTAAGGTAAATAAACAACGTCGTAAACGCATAACTAAATTATAGTAATTTCAAACATTCCTCTAACGCACGATTTCCTTATTTAACAAATATTTTTCATCGAAAGTTTTACTTAGCAAATTCAATTTCTTCTGTATACCAGTGTATGATGTCTATATTAGAAAAAATATAACGGTTTGCTTATATTAAGCCTTGGTTGATATTATTTTATAAGAGTAAGACAGACATTTAGCTAAATAGAGCAGAGCAACACTAGAAAGAACTCACGTTAATTTTAGTAAGTCCCAATAACGTTAAAAGTAATAAAACTAAAACGTTATAATAACCTAATTCTAAATGCGACGTAGCATGTCAGAGTTATTTCGTGAAATAGAGAACTAAGATCAATGTAGAAATACAAGTCATATTTCGGCGGAATTGTTTTAATTTTTTAATAGAACCACACACAAAACGAATAATGTTCAACTTGGATGAAACTATGCGTTTAGGAGAGATTGTTATAGTTACTCAACACAGAGCAGTAATCGAATTAGTATCGTGTAAAAAAAATATATTTCGATCAACCTGCTAGAGCATATTACTATATTTTAGCCTCCAGTTTTTTACACTTTTGTTTCAAGCAGAATAATTTATGCACCCAAACGGTTCCATATGGCTCCACTTTAAGATCTACTATTTACAAACTTTACATTTAAGTCAAGAAATTATATACTGACTGAAATTTTCAACTTATTTTGGACATTTGTGCATTGAATTAAAACTTAAACATTTTAGTGCAAATTTGAAATTCTGAAGTAACTATTTATATTTAAAATAACAATGATAGTTGTTTAGTTGAATAAATCGCGGAGCACCTGTTGATGAAGAAAAAGCAAACACACAAAGTTCGTTTGTTGACAATTTGTTAATGGAATGTAAATGTGAAGAGGTTAAGTGACTTAACCCAACAAGCTGTTTAGTGTTTATGTTTATGTTATGGCAAAAACAAAGACATGTACAGTATATGAAAATGCCTTCAATATGAAACACCTACATCTACTCCATAACCAATATATCAGGGTAAATTGGTCAGAATGTCAGACTTTTTGACAAGCTTTTCCCGTCTTTAGTGTGTTGAGTTTATTGATTATGGCAGAAGAAGCGTATGTTAACCAGAATCCTTGGTGCGAGCAAGCAAATTATCGACTTGTGGGCCTGACAACTGAACCGCGAAGTTGCCAGCATAACATATCATCTAATCAAGGTAACTCTACTTATCGACATAACTTTTATGAAAACAAATATAAAAAAATTGAGAAATACCGACCATATATGTGTGAAAGTACAGTTTTATGCGCTTTAAAATTATAAGAATATTTTGTTTCGACTGAAATAATGGGCCACAAAGTACGTTTTAAAATAAACTATACGCCAATATATTTTTCATCCTAAATTTACAAACTAATTAATTAACCCTAATTTGGTTCGTAAAATCAGTGTGATTTTATATAAGTATATAAAGGCCATGTTATCTAGGCTTCCTACGTTTATTATGGCAGCACAGTGGCATTGGCGATTGTAGGTGTTTTGATGTTATCACTAAACACATTGTTGGGCTGGTTTCAAAAAAATTATTTTAATAAACGATATAAACTGACGTAAAAACACACTTTACAATTTTAATGTTACTAATGGTTCCTCGAAACATTCCGTTAATCCCATAACGGTAAGTAACTTTAATAATAGTTCAATTATTGTTTTCTTCATAAAAAATGCAAGATTTTTTTTAACACAGAAACTCAGATTTTATTTAAGTTAAGCTTAAGGTTGATACTTTTTACTGTTGATATTTTTCAAGTTTGCAAGCTTATAATTTAGAAAACTAGGCAGCGATGACATATACGGCCGTATGGTCAAAATTGTAATAACAAATTTTCCCGTAAACTAAATTTAACGGTATTGCTTTGTACACCCTTAGTCTCGGGAAATTCATGTGTACAAAATGTTGGTAACAGAGAATGGTTTAAAATAATTCCTTAAAATTGGTTAACTAAGATTAGGATGGAAAAGTACAATGTTTTTAAGAGCCTTTTATTCGCGTAAAAAACTTCCATAAGGATGTTTCAACGTGAAAATATATAATTCTGTATACAAATTTAGTTTTTTTGTGAAATGATCTCCAGTGGTGGTGGATGGATTTTGTTGTCAACACTCAACGAAAGTAACATGAAAATATTCAAGCAGAGATAGGGGCGAACCTATAACTTGAACTTAATTTCCAGAAACCAGAAACTAGGGAAAAACAAAATATCTCGGAACTTCCTTCATTTTTACAAAATGTGTTTACAAAAGTTGGGCATACTACTAAATAAAAAGACACATAATTATGTTAAACAAGATTTTTATCAAACGAATTAAAATTGCGTTTAGCCGAACGATATATTTACTTTCAAAATCATTCTTTCCTCAAACAATCGGAAGTAATTATTCAATATTAAACGACCAATGATTTCCTGTCGTTATTTTAGAAGCACTACTGCAAGGAAATTCAGAAAAATCACGAAAGCTATTGCCTTGAAATCATAGAAATATGGCACAAATAGTTGGCAGTGGCTTTGGCCTCCTATAATTTTTATCGTCAGACTGGCAGTACGTGGACCCGTCTCCGCTGTGTGCGTGCCATTTGATATGTCGGTATATTGCTAGGTTTCCATATGTCATAACGTAAGGCGATTATTTTTCGACTTGTCAAAAAAAGTCAAAATTTTGTCAAAATTTATCCGTTAGGTCAAAATTTGTCAAAATTATTTTCAATCAAAATAAAAAAAATACAATTAAATCGTTCACAAAATTAAAAAAACTATAATCAGAACTTTAAAATTTTCGTTCACTTAACATTTTTTGATAAAAATTTTGTTTTCATTTATATTCAGCGACATTTTAATTTGATTATATCTTTAGAGCAATATAGGACATACGCGAGGCCGCAGATATATTCACTTAAACCTAGTTCATCGCAATAGGTTGAGCTCGAACTTCGTTTCTGCTTTATATAAGTGTGCATCTCTGATTTAGACAAATGTATTAAACGATATTTTGCTATTTTCATCTTGTATTTCAACTATTAACACAATATTTTTCTAAAATTACCAGTGCCTTAACCTTAACGAATGGTTGACAACATCAAAACGAATGGTGGACGACGTCAAGACACTATAATGTAGTATTTCAAACAAAAATATGTCGTTTAAAACAATGTATTTTTATTATTATTATTTTTTTTTTAATTTTGTCAAACAATATATATTTTTAGGTCAAAAAAAGTCGCCCTACTCATAAGCAACAGAAACGATTTCGCCTAATGTTTGTTGGTTTCAACGTTGGTATAGGCGCATAAGTTTACTGTTGAAGCTTGTTACTTACAAACGATTTTGGGTTTTCTGACAGTGACAAAACGTTTTTAACCGCTAAAAACATTCCACCATCTTTAAAGCAATTTGTTTTACATTAAAGAGACCACGCTAATATGAAAAGTGTATAGATTTGTCATTGTCTTTCTTAAAGTGATTTGGAATTGTAAAACATTTAAGGTGTTGTTTTGTGCCAATTTCTTTTGTTGCGTTTATTTTGCTTGTTTAATCGCAAATTAGAACTGAAAATAAAAATAGTTTCGTAAAATGTTATATTAGATGTCTCTTTGATATTTTTAATCAAACTTTTTGTAAAAATTTGGCAATTTTTTGTTGGTGCATGCGTTGTGTTTTGGTTATTTGCTGTGTAGTATAGTGTTGTGTGAACCATACGAAAAAAGGAAAGTCCCTTCAAATGCGGATTTATGTTTAAGCAAAAAGCAAAAACATTAGGCATTTATTTAATTGTACCAACATACTATATCAATACGATTTACAAAATATCATGTTACTTTTTGATATGATTCGTCATCCACTGCAGCAATTTCTGTTGGAAAAATTTAATTCACCAGAAAATCGTAATGACGTCACTGGTATCGGATCGGATTACGATACGTTTTGTTTGAAACATCAGATATCGGTATCGGATTAAAATGTTATTATTGAACATGCCTAAATGCACAGCAAAATCATATACTGCTGGGTTTAAAAAGTTTAACGCTTAAAAATTACCAGAAAGTTTAAAACTAGCGATAATAATAGATTAATCCATAGAAATCGCTAAAACTATTAATACCATAAATATATTTACTGAAAAGTCATGATACTACACAGAACAAGTTTTATAAATATATTAGCAGACATGCACAAATTAATAGCTATAAACGAACAAACCACAGAGATTAGCTGTTTCGATGACCATAATATATTCTGAAAAAAAAGCAAATAAAGCAAAACGACAGCTTTCTATACAATAATCATAAAGTGTTTTATAGCAACCCGTAACAACGTGTGCAAACGTATATATATAAGCTTTTAGTTGTTTCCGTTATTGAACATTAATACGCTTCACCGATAAAATATCATAATAGTAGAGTTGATGTCACGTTGTGAGTGAGCAAATCCGTTTGCTGATGAATGTAGAATGGCATTATCAACAGAGCCATCCCAGTCTGTAATTTTACAAAAAATTGAAGTCATTTGGAATACGATAATTATAAAATTTCCCACATTTTAAAGTAATTGTCGCCTTTGACGAATATTACAAAGGTGGATGTTTCACGTTTTATTTATACTTATTTAACGCGTAGACTGGGTTAAATGAATATTGAAGCACTTTTAGAGCGAACTTTTTAGCTGCTAAATATCGACGTATTTAATGACATGGTGATTTAGTTTAATTTGATCGCCGTTAGTAAATCAGTCAGGTTACGTTTTCATAAGGCTACTGTTTTCCAAAATAAACGACAAGTTTCACAAAAAATGTCTAGCTTACTAAGAAAATCGTTGCAGTCACTTCTATCAGCAGAAGTGCTGTTCCAGACACCACCGATACAAGCAAACTCTCCATAACAGCTATCAACTCTAAAAAATAAGTAATAGTATTAAATGAAGAGGTTGACACGATCTTAGCTAAAAAAACAAAAAAAAATGTAATATAATAACGAAAAAAGTAAAATGTTTAGTGGGAGACGAGGAAGGTTAAATTGGTAACATTTTTTCGTTTTTGTTTGATATGTAAATAAAATTATATATTACACATATGCAGGGGTGAAAGTAAGAAGTTTGTCCTACATAAACGATGATTTTTCTTACTGTAACGCATAAAAATTTTCAGAATTGATGTCACAAAGTTACGTTATAACGGGATGTCTAAAATACGTAACCTCAGGAAACCTAATGTTATCGTGCTATGTCATTGCACAAATATACAACAAAAATATTATTCTAAATACTTTTAAGAAGATGGCGAGATTAATTGGTGAAAAAAGACATGGTTTTGGTTAAAAAACATATTTTTACCGAGTACGGCGTATCGGCAATTAATATCTTAGCGGGACGACGTTTCAGACCATTTCGGGTTTCTTTCATTACTGCATCTATTTAATTAATCGTGTGATGGAACCTTGGTAAATGGCTACAACAATTTTTTTTCTAACTAACTTCACTCCAGGGCACATTGCATAGGCGCTTCCAGACATCCCGTAACTCCTGAACTGTAGATAACCAGGAGTAACTTTAAACAGTGAAGGTGGAATTGTGGAGTTGAGAACATCTTTACCGGTTGATATTGTGACAGGAACAACCAAACCGTCCGGAGAACTACATCCTGGAACTGCGTTATTATAGGCGATTATTTTTAACAGAAAAATAATATTAGGACAAACTTTTTACCTAAAAACCTATTGATTTAAATACCATTGTTGCTTGAAATACTGCATTAGTGTCTTGGCGTCGTCAACCACTCGTTTTCATGTTTTACTGACTACCCGAAAGTCATTTTTTCGGATTTAGGCAAAACAACAAAGATAATGCTTGGTTGATATTTTTGTCATTTCAAAAAGACAAACAACTATAAATATGACAAAGAAAAACAAGACGCTGTATTTTTAAGAATACTGTTGTGTAAACAGTTGAAATACAAGGTAAAATAATTGCAGAAAATTAACAAATACTAAGCTTACTATTATCGAAATAGAAAAAGGATAATTCCAAATTACTATATCAAAACGACACAGCAAATACTGTTCAATACATTTGTACAAAACGGTGATGCAGAACTACTAAAGCAAAAACGAAGTTCGAGCTAAATCTAATGCGATAAACTAAAGGCTTAATTGGGTGGTTAATTCTGCCGGCTAGCGTAGACCGTATATTGCTCTATAGGATATAATACAGTTAAAATGTCTTGAAGATAATAAATAAGTTTGTTTAATACATTTTTAGCCGAACGACAATCTCAAAAATATAAATAATTTTTTTTTTATTTTGTAAACGATTTGTGTACATTTTTAATCGAAAATTTTGACTTTTTTTTAATTAATTGCCCTATAATTATAACATGAATGGTCGTGAGCGTATTTTGCTTACTGTAATGATAGCGTTATGATTAAAATTACCTATATCTTTCACTTCAGCCACAATCTCCAAAATCTTTCCCATGGCGTTTTTCAGTTGAGATTTTGTAACCAATTTACCACCAGTTCTATAGTGAAAATTCGTTTTAATTATAATTTTTTATTATTTATTTATAATAGATTTATCACATTTTCACACCTTGAAAGCATAGTGTATCCTACGAGAATATTGGACCACCTATTCTTTTGTGAAAACATGTAAGTATAGTAGTAACTACCAAGGCTTGAATGTATGGGGTGATCGTTTGTGTCAGGTCCAGATTGCCATTCCTCCCAAAAAAAAAAATTACCGTGTTATACCTATGTTTATTTTTATTTTCTATATATTTACAGGTAACTTTAGGGTGTTATTTTAGAGTACCTGTATGTTGTTTATAGAGTAAAGCACATCACAGATGCTTGGTGTGGTCATGTCGTAACGACAATCAGCTCTGTATTTAATCTGGAAGTTTTCTCGTGTAATATTTCCGGTATATCTTATTTTCATGTCGGTGTCCGGCCGGTAACTACGAATCTGAAAAGAAATGAAAATCATGTTATTGTTGGAGAATTTTTCATCATTGTAAAAACATTTCGTGATAAGTCCTATAAACAAATGCAAATAAAATCATGTTTTCACGAACGGGTATTAAATATATAATATATAATATATAATAAGTTTGTTTAAGGCTAGGCCATGTAATTAAGTTTCACCCATCGTAGAACGCAGAGAAGCATTGTTAGAAGCTTCGTTTATATGACGTTCGTGAACTATGTCGCCAGATTGGACCATGAGTCAAAAAAGCCAAAATTTTCTTAATGGTGAAAGAAAATTTTCTTAAAGGTAAAGCTTTTAGGCGTCAAGTGCTAGTTTGTCACTGTCTATGGGAATGGGATTTTTGTTTTGAAACGGCCAAAATAAAAATAAATAATTAAATAAAATATTTTGATTGCAAAAAGATTCTAAAATTTATTTTGCATAGTCTTTACCAAACTAACGTATAAGAAAATGAACCCCTGGCAACTACCCCTTTCGCATCTAAGACATAAGTTAAGGCTGGCAATTTTCGGCCCATATCTGTTTATGCCTGCAGAAACAAGTTAAGGAAACTATGGAACATGCAACGTTTATATTAACCGCAAACCAAAGTCAAATTAATAATATTTGAAAGCAACCCTGATAAGTAACGCTCCCCCCCCCCCCAGAAAAAAATATATGAATAAACATTAACCCTGAAAATATACCCCCGATAAAATCTACAACAACCGCACCCCTAATCCTTTTTGGTTTGCTATGGTTTGCTATGGTTTGCAATGGTTTGCTATTGTTTGCTATGGTTTGCTATGGTTTGCTATGGTTTGCTATGGTTTGCTATGGTTTGCTATTGTTTGCTATGGTATGTTTCAGACCGATTTTTGTCCGGAGTTTCAAAGAAAACTATACATCGTAGAACTTTCAAGTTTTCAGACACAAATTAAAATTGTACAAGTTCGCAGCAAGCAAAATGATAAATTATCGAGCAAAAGTTTGCAAAAGTATAGCAAACCATATAGGCTTTACCGCATTTTAAGAGATTGATTATATTTGCTTTTTAAACTTGTTGGCTTGTCAAAATTTAAAACATGGCTGTACGCATATCTACGTAAACTCATATTTTTCGATCTTTCCCCAAATATTTTTCGATCTTTCCCCAAATACCTCGCTGTATTTAAACACGTTTCGCATCTAATCCATAAGTTAAGTTGCAAAATTTTCGGCTCAAATCTGTTTTTTGTTGCAAATAAAAAAATAAATAAATAAAAAAAAAAATAAAATAACAACAACCGCACCCCGTCTAGTTTGCTTCTAGTTTTCCACAAACATACCCGAATGTACATAGACTCAAAATCCTGTTCAATGTTTGCAATTGCTGCGATGGCAAAGAACGGATGAGATTTCCGACTTGAAGTGGCGATGTTGTACTTTGGGCATCTAAAATAAATTTCGAGAAAGGACTTTTATAGAATCTATCCACTAACGAAACGTTATAGGCCTAACGATGATTCTGTCATTTTTCGCAAAAAAATTTGCTCATCCCTGCATACGTTTCGCAATACGTGGGTTATCTTAATCATGGCTTCATATTCAAGTACGGGTATCGCAACTATCGCATGTATTGCCAAAACGTTAATATAATAACATGCTAATGACACTAACTAACAGATTGGGCATGTTAGCAGTAAGTGGACGAAGCCATATATGAATGACAACTTTTACAGTGAACAACAATTATATTACTATATTGGTGAATCAAATAGTAAATACAAACTGAAACCTGTAATCCTTTCCATAATCGATAAAAAAACTACATTCCCTTCCTGCGTCGAAATAAATCTACATAAAAAATATCAGTTTAAGTTAAGGATTATAGCAAACGTTTATTTGAACATTTTCTGTAATTTAAATCCACTTATATATTTTATATTTTTTTGCCAAATCGGATACAGTTTAATTGCATGCAGTTGTTAAGTCAAGGAATCTGCAATAATTTTTTCGGGCCATAATGTATGTAGTACGTATAGGCAATAATGCAGTTTTAATCGAGCCATTATTGCTAAGTATAATATAACGATGTAAAGTACGGCTCTAAGAACAAAAACGTATTTATCTAATCTCTAAAGCAGGAGTTCTCAAGTACTAACTAAAAAGACCCGACGGAAAACAGCAATTATTTTTTGTCGTGCAGATTAGTTACGCAAAGTTAGTTTTGCCTATCGCATGCTATTACAGTAATGTTACCTCATGATAGTCCCGATAAAACAAACAAAAACTCCATATAACTACCAACCTGCATTCCGTAATTGGTAAACATGGCATCTGTAAGGTCGCGGGTGTTGGTTCCATATTGATAATTGTAGAAATCAGGAATCTCCGCTGAAACTTCGGATGCTCGTAAAACCAATTTATCGAGAATTTTGTTGACGTTAAAATATGCTTCTGCATTAAAAAATAAACGTTTATATATTCGTACTCCAAAACTTTTTATTGTGGTAAATTTTAAGTGAACTAGATTAAGGAGAGTAAATGCTTCTCATTCGGTTCAATAAGCTTGACACAACGGAACCAAACAATATGCTTTTTTGTCAGCAGGTATTTTAGGGTAACTTACCTGGCTTGGGTTTAAGTGGGTAATGTTTGGTGTATAGATTGTATAAATTGCCTCCATAGAATGCCAAGAAATTGTTTGTTGTTTTATATTGAATAAAGTCTTTCGTTTGGTTGATACTAGATTGGTACCGAACGTGACTAATCATCACATTGTCAGCCTAATGAAAAGATATAGTCCTAATTTACGTAAAATGGTATCTGTCGTCCCAATTTAATTTCGCCTTACATTTAGTTGAAAGTAGGCGGGACTTTTGTAATCGGAACTTGTGGAATATCCGGCAGATCCGAAAACATTTTTGTTTTCCCAGTTTCTGGTATCTACAAAAATAATCTGGTACTTATCTGAAAATTATGCTAATTATACTTC
The DNA here is from genome assembly GCF_963924565.1 of Ascidiella aspersa. Classification (NCBI taxonomy): domain Eukaryota; kingdom Metazoa; phylum Chordata; class Ascidiacea; order Phlebobranchia; family Ascidiidae; genus Ascidiella; species Ascidiella aspersa. The sequence continues at coordinate 29,040,553 of NC_139448.1, read as the reverse complement.
CCATAGGACAAAGATTAAATGCAATTTAATGTACCTTTAAGAACATCTAAAGTTTCTTCGTGACTGAACCACATATCTCCACTTGAGCATGTACTTTTTATGTTGTTTTCGTTGACAGATGCAACCAACGTCCAACCACCACCATTCGACACCATATCACAATAAACCTTTAAAATTACCGTACACTAAAACTAGAGCAGCAGTTTTGTTTGTGTACTTTTTGCTAATTTCGAGAGTAATTACTTTAGGAGTTTTAAGCAGGCCTATATTAAAACAAAACAAACTTTCAACGCTAACATCTAAGTCGTATTTTAGTTTAGGCCTACATCCACTGAGATTATTAAAATGTAGGTTTACGATAGTGTTTCACTTGATCATTGAAACTGTATGTTGAACGGCCATAAAATTTTAATTAAAATTTAATTTTATGTCTATACACTTTCAAACCTGTAAAAACAATGTTTTAGACTTTTGATTTAGAGTATTAAATGCAATCATCAGACACCATAAGATTATTTAATTTTCATAAATAAATTTGTTTGGATTTACGTACAGTTATTGGATGGATTGAACTCTTCGGTTGTATAGCATACAGTCCACTCGATGTAGTTCCTTGTTGCTTCAAAACCAAACATGATTCAGGTGGCTTAACGCATATGTTATTTGCAGAGCTAGTTTCTTCTGTAGTAAGTTTTTGAGGAAATGAAGTTGGGCACTCAGTTAAATTGTCGTTGTCTTTAAGAGCTCCTTAAAGCCATAGTATCAGTAAATGAAATATAGGAGCTGTTAAGGGCGGATCCAGGGGGACACCATGCCATTTAAAAAATAATGGTGTTTCTAAGGTTACTTGTTTATGACGTCACGTTTTGACGAAACGTTATGACGTCATCTCTAAACAAATTTCATGGCCTTTCGCAAAAAATCGTGGAATTCGCCCTAGGGCTGTTACATGCAGAAAAAAATGCGTTTGAGTGTTGTTAATTCTAAGAAATTATAAACATTAAACTGAAGTAAAAAATAAAATTAACATTAAAATATTTTTTAGCAAATTGAAAATTGATTCTTGACAAGAGTATTAACTTGAATATAAAGTATATATTATGAGCACTTGGCTGAACAAAATATCTTTACACACCAATCAAGGTCTAAATTTTCAACACGTTTATAATACTGTACACCAGTGTTTTTTAAAGTGGTAAATGGTTAACCCCAGGGTGAATCAAATTTTTGCAGGGGTGAACCAACCAAAAGGGGTGAATAAGGGTGAACGAAAGTTCAGGAGCATCCTATAGTAACTAGTAAACAACATTTTGAAGTAAATCGACTACTGAACTGTTGTTTTTTGGTGTTTTTGTGCTTATTGTAATACTTAAGTTGGTTTGCACTGAGTGTTTAAGTTAGGCCTACCATAAGTCCTCTTTTAGGAAGATTGTCCTCTTTTCCTAAGAAAATTGAAAGGTCCTCCGAGGACGCTAAAAAACGTCCAAATGTTCTCTTTTTTTGAATTTCGAGTTTGTTGCTTATACTTTTAACAAGACTTTTAGGCGAGACGTTATATTTATTTCCGAAAAATACTTAAGCCATAAAAGATGCTGAATTGCTGGTTTAAGGTTTCTAGGGGAGAAAAAAATTTCTATTGGGGTAAAAGGGTTTCTAGGGAGGCTCCAAGCAATTCGTAGGGGGGAGGCGAGCTTTAAGTTAATATTTGAATTTTTTGCTATGATTCTAATGGTATCGATTTCGTTTTGGCTGTACACCACTCCTACAGCGCTGTACAAACTCTGTTTTTGCCGACTTTAACATTAAAACTGCCAAAAAAATTTTGCGAATCTTCTGTTATCTAAATTTTTGTAAGTCTCTTTGAGTGCCATTGCATGTTTTCACATCATCGAAGGTATAACGGCCCTATTTAATTATAATTTTGCTAACTTATAGATAACCGATGAAAGTCATCCACCGTTTGAACTATTTTTTATCCATATTTTATATAATTGGATAACAGGCTAGCAACAGGGGGATGAAATGTTTTGCGAAAAGCATCCTGATATTACAGTTTAGGCCAATTCAACCAATTAAATCCTATTTTTTTTCGCGCTCGCGCAACCGACAACAAACTTCACTATTTTCAAGTTGTCTCAGTGATATTTAATTAAAAATTCCGAATTGCTTTTCGTAGAGGTGCAAGTCATATGGAAATTACAAAGGATGCCGCTGCTGAAAAAAGTTGTGGATCTGGCACGTATTTCTCAAACGTAACAATTCTATTTTCGTTTTACTTGCAGGTAAAAAATTGTCCTCTTTTTGGGTGCTAAAAATATGGTAGCCCTAGTAAGTACAACAATTAGGTGACTTCGTTTTGTGCTTTTGTTGCTTTATATTTCTGGACTAGAAAAATTTAGCTTGAGCTGATCTTAACAAAAATCGAAACAAAGTCATTTTGTGCTGTTATATATAGACGAGATTTTATCATATCATGAGACAAGGGTGAATGAAACTAAAAAAGTTTAAGAAGCACTGCTGTACACTACAGTATGTCCATTAGTAAAATCAAATACAAATTACTATACTTACTGTTTTGCGAAACAGAGTTCTACAAAAAATGTAAACATGTTAAATTATAAGCTTATAAATCACGTTTATTTATTGAACATTAATTTGAGCACACTCTTTTTTGTTACTTTATGAAGGTTAATTTTGCTATTCTAGACTAAATTGCTCTGCCTTGTAAATGGACCTTTATATTTAGAAATATCATTTTTTAACACTTTTTCTTTATTCTATCATGGATGTTTATTGTATTGATAAAATAGTGTACAAATATTTACTGAGATATTCGAAATTACCTTGTGATCCACGTAAAAAGCTACTGAAATTCCCATTGTGATCAACAGAAGGGCTGCTACAACGCCAAACATCAGAGTGACCGACACTGTTTTCTGTTTTTGTGCTTCCTCGGCTGAACAGATACCAAAATAATAGCTTTGTTTTGCATTTTAGTTTATAAAGGCAAAAGTGAAATTTGTGAAAATACGTTCAAGTTCACCTTAGGTAGATTCTTCTATTGTAGTAGCTTTGTAAAAGTTAATGGTCCTCACCTCACCTGGTATACACAGGCACATTATTTAGCTTGTTTATCCGCTGGAAAGACTAAATTTACCTTTGCTTGGGTTCGTTTTACAACGGAAACGAACCTGTCATATGATAGTGTTTCTAAATTTTCGCATGCTGGTTAATGAAAGCGTGTTTTCATGACTTTGAAAAACAGCGTCAAGCAATAGACCACAGAGAGCAATTAACGAGCATGGCACATGTTTTATTTTTTTAGCGTTTTTCGATCGGCAATTAACCTGGAATTTGGGAAATCTAGTGTCGCGGAGATAATTCTATCGTTTGTTTTTGCTTTTTCGTTTGTATGTGTGTTAATTCCTTGTCGTCAATCTTGTTTTTTTCACTAACATTACTTCGTCGCCTCTTCTTAATCTTGTACCTCACCTTTCACGTTATTGTTTATCGCATCACGTTTTTCGTTGACACCTTTTCATTAGTTACATTCAGTACTAGCATCATTTTTACCTGGTTGTGGTTGTGGGTGGAAAACATAACAAAATTATGACAGTCAAAGGTGAGACTTTGGAGTTACTCATTGGTAAAGTTTCGACAATATCCAACTTTAGTCGTTTTTTGCTTCTATCGTTTTACGCCTTTCTCATAATAATTATTTCGTCTGTTTTCGCTATTTGTACAATACATTTGCTCTTTTTAAACTACAAAAACTTGCTTTTCTTCAGGGAACTCGTGTGAAACAAAGATAGTCTAATTGCCAGAAGCGAGAAAAAATAAATTAATTTGAGTTAAATTAAAACAACTTCACTTGAGAAATAGTCTTTTATATAAGTCAGGTTCGTTTTAAATAAAAACATTCTATAAAATAAGCAACGTGGTGTTTTTTTGTATCCGAGCGGTTTTTACAAAACAGATTTAGGATCACGGATGATATTTTAAAATCGGCAAATATTCAACTTTACATTTTAGTCGAATAAACATTGTCCCTCGAACAAGTTTTTTGATAAAATATTCTCTAAATGCCGCGAAATGTACCAGTCTTCCTATCAAATACGGTCAGTCTTTATAGTTTTATATTTTACACTTTTACTTTTATTTGTTAGACTGAAGTTTGTGTCAATAGGTAGAATTACCTTGGTTGGGTGGTAAGTCAACTTGGCAACTTCGGGGTCCAGTTGTTGTTATTCGTTTGAGATTTACTTGCTCGTAACGACGAGGTTCATGGTTAACATACGCTTCTTCAGCCATTATAATGATCGAACCTAACACGACAGCTATAAGCACCAGAATGAGCTTTTGAAAGGAAAACCATTGCTAGAAGGTTCGCTCAACATATTTGTTATGTAGTAGGTGTAGTAGGTGTTTCCTAGCGTGGGCATCTCTATAAATGTTTATGGTTGGCATCTCTTCAAACATTAAATAGCTTCTTCCTTTAAGATATCAAACCGCGACGGTATTACATTCGGCAAAGTGCCTCCGAGCTAAAACTGTGTATTTTTGTGGAATCATCAAAATATATCATTGTTCTGCTTAGCATATAAAATTTACCAATGTCTATTAACGCTATTTAAAAATAGGTAAAACAGCCCTCCTTCGTATGTTTTGCAGCATTTCCCTAAGACGATGGTTCTATAAAAACTATTCGCGACACATTTACTAAAAAAGGACTATTTTACAAACTGGCAGTGGCCCTCAACACATGGGGTCTATTTGCAAGGTTGCTGTAGAACAGGGGTGGTCATTTATTTTTTACTGCGGGCCGCATGAGAAACATAAAATGTCGAGGCGGGCCAGGTCAAAAATAGGATCTCTAATTCACGCAATATGACGCCATATGACGCTATACAACAAGTATAAGCAAAAAAGCTTTAACTACGTTGAGAGAAAACATCGCGGCTAAAAAAAGGGGGGGGGGGGATTACAATGCCTTTTGTTTTGTACAATGCCTTTTGTCGACGCGGTTCTTGAGATTCAGATGACATATTGTGAAGGGGGTATAGATCGTGAGAAACACAAAACATAGCATCAATCAAATGGGTTAAATAAAATGTTAATGGGTATGTTTTTAGAGATTGAAAAACGGCGGTTATACTAGTTTATTTTTAAGAAACAATACTTTTAAACAAAGCGCAAATAATCCATTTACCAATTATAGTTTTAGTTTAACAAACTTTCCTTTGAAAGATTTTCACAGTGCAGAGGGCAACTTTTGTCTGTAAATACATCCAAAGGGTATGGGAATATTGAGGGACACCTATGTGGCATCGGCCGTTTTGTTGTCGAAGGTTCGGCCCCCTAATTTGTACAGCGCTGCTGATTTGGCACCGGATATTTTGCCCCTTTTAAGGGTTGGGAAAGTTAGTAATAAAGTTAAGAGTGAGGCTAGATGAAATGTTGTATATAGGCCTTATTCTGGCCATTTAAATCTTATTCCTATTCAGAAGTTATAACGACAATTGGTTTAGTCTTATTTAACCCTTTTTTAAGATATGCAACTATGAAGCCTATAAAATAAACCATTGCAAGCAAGAGACACACACCTAATTTTTTGCGCTCGCAGAAGTAACAAAAAAACGTTAAGAAACACTGGTCTAGAGCTGGGGTCCGCAAATAATGGGTCGCGACCCAAATAGCTGCCTATATTTGGTAAGTTTTTATTTGTTTCCATTAGTACACTGAATTATATACAAGAGAGCCGTCGTACTTAAGCGCAACTAGAATTGTCACGCGAAAATTGTCGAGAGACCTTCGTTCGATCCAGGTGATGCTTGCAATCCAACACTATTTTAGCTATTACCACACCAAACTGCTGAGCCGGAATCTGGGTTTACTTCCTAGCATGGGTTTTTAAAAATCTCTCTTCTCAAATACCTACTTCTGTATGGGCTTTGATATTCTTATTACGTCCTTCTCAAACTATTTTCAAAATTTTTCTCAACTTTTTAGCGCGATTTCTGTAACCAAAGGGTCGTGAGCACGTTGTTCTTTAAAATTAAAATATGCAAACTTAAATTAGATAAATATGTTTTTTGCTTAACGTGATATGTAATGAGCATTAATGTTTCTATTTATATTAAAAGTTTTGCTAACATAAACTTTTTAACCAGGTTATGGTTTTTCACGAACTTTAACATAAAAAAGCTATTATAAGACGTGCCACGCGATTTTTTATGTTTGCGGAAGTAATTGATTTGTGTGGTCAAGCGTCGATCTTTTTAAATGAAAAGTTTTGCTGACTTAAACCAGATGTAGGCAATCTGGTTGCGCTTGGCGCATTGAGTTAGGCTGGACAAAGCAGGGTGTTTAACATCTGCATCTAGTTTAAGTCAGCAAAACTTTACAAAGCAGGGTCTTCTGTTAAGGTGTCGCATTTTGGTGTCTTAACTTAAAATTTATATTGCCCCCTGAAAAATCGTCTGATCCGCGCCTTTTAATGTTGAGTTTCCTAAAACGATTGCGAGACGTCAGACATTTTTAGTGAGTCGCGTTAAAACATTATTACACACCTTGCCAGTAATATTGCACTAAGCTAATAGCGGACGGGGATTGAAGGGCTTATGGCGGGGAGGTGGTGGGGCTGCAACCCCAGGAACACATATTGATTGGTAAATCATATTTGTGATCCGAATGAGACATCACAAGTAGCCAAACTTAAGGATTCGTTTCAGTTGTGTAACAGAACCCTTTCTCTTTTAAAATGAACAAAACGCATAACATAGATTTGTCTTAATAAATAGAAAAACAACAAGTTACTGTCTTTTTTTAGCAAAGCTATTTTATTAAAAACAACTCGAAGTATTTGGGGTATTTGCGGACCCTTGGTCTAGACTCTAGAGCAGCGTTTCTCAACCGGTGCGCCGCGGAAGGTTGCCAGGTGCGCCGCGAGAAAATGGGAAAAAATGTTACAAAAATTCTGTATTATTTTAGTTTTTGCGACTAAAAGTGGATTCCAGCAATAAGACCAAAATAACATCAACATCGGAATGAAACACAGTTCGGAATAAGATCGAAAGAGGACCAATAGATAACATACCCAAACCCCTATCGGACCAACAGTCCAGTGTCAAAACAGCGTCTACAAACGCCGCCGTTTAAAAAACATGGTCCTTATAAGGTGGTGGTAATCGTTTTATATCAATTTCCTGCGGATGATGAAGTTATTTAGGCCACTTGGATCTTATACCGAAAATGTATTGGGCTTTATTATGGCGTTGGTCAAATTTGGAATTCGAAGTTAAAATTTAAATGACATATTCCAAAATTTGAATAGTTTAAAATTGTAAATGCAGAATCAAAATAAAAACACTCATCCACAGATCAAATTAAAGCTTTTCTTAAAAAAGCTAGAGAGGGAAAGTTAAATTAGGGTATTTGGAAATGACTTTAATCAAAGATGACCATTCAGATTTATCTTTTTTAATAAAGGACTATGTTTGTAAATAAACTCTAGTCACTATTTTCTGTGAATAAACACTGAGCAATATGACTGGATTCGCAGCCCCTATTAAAGTCCCAATGGTTGATGTTGGATTTTCACTAACAAAGAAAGAGGAACTTTGCAACATGTATCTAGTGGGGCTTTCGCCATAAGACCGCAATTAAAACAATATCAATTTCGGCATGAAAAACAGTTCGGAATAAGACCAAAATAGGACTAATACCTAATACTCGTAATAACGTTTAAATCAAAATAAGACCTAAATTCGTCCGAATAAGGCCTAAACTGCAAGAATAAGGCCTTTACAGCCTTTTACTTAACTCCAACCCCACCCATGACTTCAACACTAACTCCCCTAATAATTTGAACCATGAACTAATTCTAATTCTACCCATTACTCGCGCCTAACCCCAAACAGAGGCAACCAATGCAGTGCCAAACAGCGGCGCCCTAACGGCATTTTAAACTAGGGCACCCAAACGTCGACATCAAAACGGCCGATGCCAAGAAGATGTCCCTTAACCGTCCCAGGCCATACCCTGTTTTTACTATTTTGGGCGTTATTTTGTCCATTTAGGTCTTATTCCGTTAAATTTTGGATTTATTCCGAGTTAGATGTTGTTGCTTTGGCGGCTTATTTTGTGTTTCCATCGAACTCTAATTAACATACCGTGTGTTTTTATAATTTAAAACATAAAAGGCCTATTTTAATTTTTTTTATTTAGGCCTGTCTTATTAAGCACATCGTATTTTAAAGCAGGGCTGTGGAGTCGGGAGTCATATTTGAGACTCGACGTACCGTAGTCCATTTGTTTTTCTAAATTCGGACTGCCTGAGTCCCGAGTCCGACGTGCGCAGTAACAATTTTAAAACTGATAATGCGGCCAACTGCAAATTGAAAAGGCGGAATAGCATATATGGTGGATATTTTCCAGCAATGGTTTGTGATATATGACACCCCTATGAGGGCATAGTTGAAAATCCACTTTAATTTAGTTGCGTACATGGGTGAAATAAAGGCTGTAGAGTGGCAGCCGGACTCAGAATTTGACGAAATCGCACATTTGGCCGGAGTCGAACTCGAGCGTTGGAATCGGGTTATTTTTAACCGACTCCGCAGGCTTCTTTATAGATAATAAAATTAGGAGCCTGATGTAATAACAACTGCCAGCATAAAACAAAATATCCAAACAAAGTTAGCAGTCGACTCGCTCGTCAGGTGCGCCGCCGCGTTTTGAAAGGTTTACGAGTGCGCCCTGGGATGAAAAAGGTTGAGAAACACTGCTCTAGAGAGTAAACTAATATCGCAAAGCCTGATCGAAAACAGCCCCATGTTTCTTAAAGTTCTTTTTATTTAGATTTTCTTAAATACGCAATTGTGTAATTAAGACCGTAACTGTGTGCTTTTCTACGATCGCTAAAAATATATATTCTAATGTGTTGCTGAATGAAAATTAATTTACATTTACCCCTTGGACCCAACCCAAATCGTAATATTGCTTTAATTAATCTAACCGCGAACTAACTGTAACTCAAAGCTTCACACCTTAACGAACCCTAGCCTATAACAAATACTGTACCAACCAAACGCAGACACAGACACAAACTAACTATAACTCCAGACGGGTTGTCCGAGTTATTTATATTTGTTCGTGTTATGATAACCTAAAAACATGCAGTATTCTTTGCGTATTAGCCTTTTAATTCGTGACTCAGCCTTAACGATAATTTAAAGCATCTTATTAACGCATTAGTTTAAGATGCTAACTTTAAAGCAACACACTTTTACCAAAAAATATTTCTAGTGTATGTTTTTGAAACAGAAAAATTATAACGATTTTAAAGAATCTTAAGTGCATGTTGGCCAGATAAGGCCATACACGGCGACCTGTATTACTTGTACGTTGTTTATACTGCACTGTTGCTACTTAATTAGTATCCGAAGAGCATACCGGTACTACCTTGACATCGTAATCGTCCCACATCTGATATTATCGGACTTTCTTAGCGACCACTGACAACTGCAATATCGTTTTATGAACGCGTAAAATTGCTTGCTTCACTCAATATACAATTAAGATTTGTTTTTTTTTTTAGTCACAAGTAAGACGTGTGTTTAGAAGTAGAATTTAATCATTGTGCCAAAAACGAAAAGATTATTGTGCCAAAAAAGTTGCAACTAAAAATAGATAAAACGGCCAACTCGATGTGTACATTAAAAAACGGCTAACTTTGTACATTAATAATAAACATTTTTTTAGCGAAATTTGCTGGCATGATCTTACCGGTCTAGTGTGGGTGTCCGTCAAACCAGTTATAGTTAATTTAGTTATAATTGCATTTTAAATGGGCGAAGTAAGCAATAAAGTGCATAGATAACAATTGATTGCATTTAGGCGATTGGTTGTCAGTAATTTCAAAATGTAAATTAAAACACAATATTTTAATTCACAGTGACATCTAGTTTCAAATTTTTATAATTTTGCCATTTTAAATAAAAGAATAAATAACAAAAACGTTTGGTTAAAATTGATCGACTTAAAATTTTTGCCAATAAAGGTTAATCTGAAGTGTTGAGCCATCGTGCATATCTTGTTTTGCTTTCTGTGAAAACATGTTTCGGTTCGCCTTGATATACTAAATGCATTTCATTGTGTTCTCGGCTAAAAGTTAAACTGCTTGAAACGCATATAGACTTTATGCTATACCCGTCATGCTATGTGTCGCCTAAGTATATTTAACATCGGTCATCCTCAGTTTATAAAAGCGTTACCTGTGTTTAACCTTGCTAAAGCAGTTATGACAATAGGCAACCATACTGTATTTTATTAAACTTATAATGTTTTTTTAGTGTAGTATTATCTTAATGACTAGCCTAGTAACGAGTCGGGTTTACGTCAGTCATGCCCTGTTCGAAGCTTAGCACAGATCCAGGGGTCATTGCGTCAAAACTTGACAAAAAACAAAACTATTTTTAATATTTCAAAAGATTAGTACGACTCCAGAAGGGCTTGATCACATAATACATAATACAAGTTGTGTAAATGAAAGTGTCAGTTGTTTAATACGGGCTGTTAATCCTCCTTAATTGAGGTATGTGCGAACAGGATGCAGCAGACAATGGTTCTATAGATCTTGAGTCGTTTCTCGAAGTGCTAACCTTGGGAAAAGCTAACCGCAATTAACTTGGTGTTGTCGTAAGGATATTTTTGAAGAGATCCCCAAAATAAGATTTTAAGCTATAGCTTACATGCTTTGAATGTAGAACAAAATAGGAAAAATATCATTCCCCCAAAAACAAATACTTTTTGACCTTGTTTGCACTCATGGTAAAACAAAAGTTTTTTGGCTAAAAAATAAAAAAAAAAGTATTACCTATATTGCACTCATTGTATCCATAAACTTAGCAACAAAAGAGTAGTTTTTGAATGTTTTCATGTTCATATATAATTTTTTTTCGCTTTTAATTGCCACAAATGCAAAAAATGCGCATAAATAAAAATATGTCAATTTTAAGTCACAGGTTTATATTTGTGCAAAACATATAGGCTAAACATCAAGTATAACAAATTTACGACAGACTAAACATAATATGTAAAACAATTAAACTTAAATCGTAACTAACAATATATTAAAAATAAACAAGAAAATATAATTTTATACAGTCACGGGTTGTAGAACATTGACGTCGTAGTTAAACAACCTTTTACCAAGTTAGAGAAAAGATAATATAACTATAAAAACACAATAGAACTATTTGGGGCCATGAATTTGGAGCTTTTTTCAAGAGGCACTGTCTAATTCTCTGATATAACAGTTCTAAATCTACCAAAAATGTAGGCCTACAGTTTAGCCAGAAATTTCGATTGTATGCAATAATTCCGGAAAACTAAAACTTTTTTTAACCTACATTACCTCTAATCGCAAAAAGTGGTAATTTGGATTTAAAAAAAAATTAACTACCTGTACCAGGTAATGTGCACGTCTAAGCAAAACAACAAGGGTTTTCAACCTTTGTGTAGAAGCCAAATCCGACAGATATTATACATAAGCACGAAACACATGCAACCTCCATGTAAAAATATCCCACTGTTATTTAGAATCCTTTATTGTTATCTGACCAGTCACCGTGAGTGGTAATCGAGGCAAGTCCTATATGACTTAGAGCGGATTGTTTGAGGACTTTAAAAGCCTTAATTCAGAAAATAAGGGAATAAATACGTTAAAAATTTACGCCTTTTCGGAGTACATAACGAATCTATTTCTTCCTCTACTGCATTAGATGTTAGCCCATGTGGGTTTTTTTCGTTTTGGCGATATTTTTGTAGGTGTGCTTCCGAGATTTGTAAACCGTTTTGGTGTGCCGCAATTGACAAAATGGTATTATCAATGTACATATCGAACTAAAAAATGTCGCAAGAGCAAGTACAAGTAAAAAATATAAGGGTAAATATATTTGCATTATCGATAAACCATCAAAATGGTAGAGTTGATCTCACGTTGTGAGTAAGCAAATCTGTTTGGTGATGTAACCCGAATAGCTTCTCGATCAGCACCATCCCAGTCTGCAAATATACAAGTAAATCTTAAATATCAGTGAGACGAAACTCGGTGAACTAAGGTAATTAATAGCATTTCTCGGTTTTGTTAAGCAATTGAAACCCCTGTCCCGGGTCAATATTATAAGAATTTGAGGCACCTTTTGTTTGAATAGTTATTTTTAGAGAAACAAAAATTTAGAGAACAAAATTCTAGTCCCCCTTAGATTTTAGCCAAATAAATTTTGATCAATTTACCTTTCAACGTAGAATCGCTATGTATTAGGATCGCAAATCAATCGTTAAATTCTTATAATCACTTTGGTTTCGGATCGGCAACAATACCACGGATGAGTAAGAGTACCAATACTACCAGTTGACATCAGGTGTCGGCTCCGATCCAAATTACATAATAAATAGAAAAAAAAAACAGTTTTAAAAAATTGTGGACAAACTCCTACCATAACGTGACGCTATACCTTATTTTAATATATGCTGGGGGCGACACTAACTTAAAAGGTGCCAATTTTTTTTTAAATACTTAATAACTTTTTTAACGCGTTTTTTTTTTTAATTTGTTTTGGTTAGCGTGGACCAGGGGCGGCGTGGCATTTTTAAAGGTGACGTCACACAAACGAGTGGAAAACCTGCTATTTTTGGTCTAACAAATGTGAACCTGAAATAAAGTTTAAATACATTTAAGAAAGCGTTTTTATGAACTAAACTACTTTAGTTTAAAAATGTGATTCTATTTTTGTAGTTACATAGCAATATTTGTATTAGGCATTTATGGACCCCTTAAAACAAGTCCACGTACCCCCAAATGGCCCACGATTTTCAATTTAAAAAACCCTGGTTTACCGAGTTAAGTTAATTAAGATTTAGGCTATTTTAAAAAACGCTAAACTTTAACTTTAACCGAACCTGAACCTATTAATAAAGCAGATCACTCCAGCATAATGTCACAATTAAATTCTCAAGAGTTAAATTATACGATGTTTGAATTACCGGCATTTGTAAAGTATTTGCAAAAATTATTTAGCTTTGAATGTCTCATAGTTAAAGTTTAACGCAACTTATATTGGACCTCACTGGAACTTGGACAAAACGGAACTTTACCGGTTCGATTCCTCGATTTTGATTGCTCCTATCCCATTCCAATACTTGTTAAAAGTTTAAACACAGACCAGCTAATATTTAGTTTTCATCTCATTGTGTTGCCTTTGATTGACGTTTATTGCTCATAATTCGTGACACACTTTTGCCATAATATACAATATACAAGCTTCTAAAATTAGTCTTTAGCAACAATAAACAACAGTAGAGGTAAAGAATTACTCTAATTATTTTTATTCTTCCATTATAATTATGTACTGAAATGTGTGCTATAGCTAGCTTTTGGTGAATGCCATCAGGCGTGTTAAATCAGCCAAAGCGTGACCAAATCTTGTTTACGACCTTGGCGCCAAATATAACAAAGCATCTTTACACATAAGTGTGAGTTTTTTAAGATCAGTGGATTGCACATAATTTTTACAGTAAAACAATGCTCATAAATTACTGAGATATATGGCAATCAATTAACGACAAAGTTGCAGTGTTTAAACCAACGAACTTTTTAGGCGCTGTTTGTGTCGCCTAACTCAGGGGTCGGCAACCTTTTTTGCTCTGCGGACCAGTTTAAAACTGAAATTTTGTCGCTGACCGGCCTTAAAAACAACAAATGTTTAGTAGAAGAAATTTATAACAACTTTTTTTCAATGTCCTAATTAAAATGCATGTGCTTTTTTTGAAATTTCCTATCTGAACATCAACATTGTTTATAAACATTGTTTGCATGATTCGACTCTATTGCACTTTAGGGTGACCACGCTTGAACATCAAAAAAACATTATATATGGCCCGTTTTCGATATATTGTACTTGCGAGGAGTTAGATTTTACAATAAAAAAAATCGGGCTTTGATCAAAATATAATCTGGAAACCCTGCTACGGACCGGTAATGAACTCCTCACGGACCGGTGCCGGTCCGCGGACCGGCGATTGCCGACCTCTGGCCTAACTGATTTTCCTTAAATTAAATTGGTATGAAGTATACTTTAGTTTAGGATACTTTGTTGACGTGCAGTTCAGGGTGTACTATTGACCTTTGCTGAACCCGACTTATTAATTTAAGTCCTCACCTTATTGTGCTGCCACACACCTGCAAATGTCAATAAAATCTGCCATACTTTACCAGGGCGTATGCATTATGTTATAGGTTCACACCGGGTTTTTGTAAATAAATTTGCATGCACTCCTATATTAGTATATCGCACACCTAAGTTTCAAACAAAGGTTAAGTTTTGGTGAGATTTGAAACCTTAGGTTTTCATCAAACCTTGTTTGTTCACCTGCACACCTAAAAGGTTGAGCTTCACACATAACATTCCGGCAAAAGTTCGATATACTACATACTGGGCTGTCGGCGTTTAACAGCGTCATTTCTCTGGCGAAAGTCAGACGCAGGACTAAAGTTAAGCTATACGTTTGTCTACCCGAGTGCGCATTGTAAAGTGTAAAATCTCCATCTTCGTTTTGTAGGTCAGTGATTTATTATGGCATCATAATTTTAGTGCTGTATTTCTTACCTGCTTTTGTGTTAAGTTACAATAAAACAAAATGCAACCGAGATTAAGTTTGGGTATAGTTATTTGCCTTATACATTACTTGGTTACATAGATTAATTCTATATTTTACCTTTGGTGTAAATACTTTCACTATATTTATAAAATGTCAAAACTGATTCTCGCATTCTAGGGAATACCCCTTGTTGGTTAAATCGGTTTAGTTTTACGAACAAACGGTGTTTACTTTGTAATTGCAAATGCTCGTGTTAATAACCCAAAATTAAAGTAACAGTTTGTCTGCTAGACATGCTAAATAGTAACTGTCAGAGTCTTAAATCCCACTTATCAAACGAAATATACCATATTTTACGGGAATCATTAGGGGGGCGTGAGCGCCCCACGTTTCGGTGCTTTTGTCTAGAATCCTACCACATTTTCATCCGAAGGTTTATATTGCTAACATTATTTGGGTTAGGGGGCGAGTTAGCCTTTTAGTTTGGGTAGGTCAAGTATTATTATTATATCTTTTCTTCCGAATTTATTTCTTCCAGGCAGTTTGAATTTTGACAACTCGTTTTTCTTATTATAAAAAATAATTTGTAGGATTCTTGGGCAGCTCCCAGGTTTCTGCCAGTGGAAGCAAACCTAAACACACCAAATTTGGCTTCCTTGATTTTCCGTATATTTCTTGGGTTAAGTCGGACTCCAGTTTATTTTCTACGACAGGTGCGGGACCCAGATTGTCTCAAACCTCCTCTGCGACCCTGCTTTTCACACTGGCTGATGAGGCAGGAAAAATTTAAAAATTCGTGTTATATTGAATCTTATTTGGGTATGTCCGATAATATCGGATTAAGGATACCCGTAGCTGAATGGTAGCTATCGTTGTATCGTAGTTGTAGTGTCGCATTAGTATCGGTAGATCCCTTCTCTAGGGTTCTAACAGTAACAATCGGATACCTAATTGAGCTCCCGCCAGATAGGTGATTAATGTTTTATAGGTGATAAAAGGTCAATAGAAAGTTCTATATCCAGCGCACAATCTTCCATCTTTACAGTTCTCAGGTCCACAATCGCAAGTTCTTGGAGAACCGCCCCTTTATAAGAAAAGTTAGATTACTTTATAGGTTTTTCCTTATTGGCCGCTTGGTTTATGCCTTTATACCCCTGTTTTATATGTTTTTCCTTAATGGACGACAATTGATTTTAATGAAGCCATAAAAATGATATTTAAGCGTTTCCCAATTGACTTGATTTTTACCTTTAACAATAATAGCTGAGTCTTACGAAAATTGACATTTCCATGTTATCTGGTATAGGCCTAGATGACTACTGTAGATTTGTAAAATTAAAAATATATATATTTTACGACCTCATCTACCATGCGGGTGACGATACCTAATGCGAAAAGTCGTGCGAGAAAACCTAAAGCGATAAAACAGAAAAGCTAAAAATGTACACGTTGAAAATAATGACGTTCTTTGTAAAGGTTTGGCTTTTTCACCCTGAAGATCTGCTATGGTTAAAAAGGTTCATGAGTGGCGTTAACCCGACTCATTAGTAGTCATTCAGTTAACATTACTAATAAGAACATTCTAAGTTTACCAAAGTGCATCATGGTTTCTTTTTTCAAGGTTGGATACAGGTGACGTTATTATAACCTAAGAATGACAGATCTAAGATACACATTACACATGGATTCCAAGATATGTCATGAGTCTATCGCAATATGCATAATTGTTTTACACTTTACGACCAACATTTACACTTTTCAACCCGTACGGAATGATTAAAGAGGAAAACTGTGGATATTTTCACAGCAGGTTTGTATTTCAAGGTCGGATAACTTATTTTCCGACATTTTATCACTTTGTAACAAATGTTAAAGCTTCATGGCTCATTTTTTTAGTTAGTGTAATAAACAATTAATTTATAATTTCTCTATACTTGCTCATTTACTTTCATTCTAACTGTCTGGGCATGTGGGTTTTAGCATATTACATTTGTATTACATTTTCTTCTGCTTTAGGGCTTTATAAGTCACACTTTTAATTGTAATAATTTAAGAGCCTATATGTAATTCAATAACCTCTTGTTCAACCTCCTGACGTGCAAAAGCCTTCTTATGTATAGTTTAAACTGTGTTTACGAGTTAGAAAAATAGATGACGTCACAAAACATTAATATAAAGTCGTATGCACTCAGATGGAATTTCAGACTTGCTGTACACCTGCTGTACTATCAGTTGAATATGGATTCTATTTACGACCTTCCAATGACGCCAAGAAATAAGACGGATAGAGAATCAACTAGCAATGTTACGGAAAACCAACATTACGTTAATGGTATGTATCGTATATTTTACATTGATTTTTGGTTTAACAAGATTTCCTTTGATTCGTCGGCTACAAAAGAATTAGTAAACGGTCTGTTGCTGATCTGCAGAAAATATTTCATTTACTGGTACTATAGAGCAGGGGTCGGCAACGACCCGCGGGCTGGAATGTTATTCGGTCCGCCAATGTTATCAATCCGGCCCGCCGACTCGTTGCCGAACTAGACACGAGTCCATTTCAAATACTTTACGACTATTATAACTACGTAAGTGGGAAAATTTTTCGCGCTTCGTGCTAATGATCGTTGTACGTCCGGTTTGTTTACGTTTTATCTGTCTTTTGAACAACTGAAAACGCGCTCGGTTCGCTCTCCAGGTGCTCCCGGACACAAAAAGCTTAATAAACACCGAACTAGACAAACTAAAACGGTTATCCCAGGGTTTCTCAACCGTGGCCCTCGGCCCCCCTGGGGGGCCACAGCGCGGTCATTGGGGGGGCACCGGCATAATTCTCCAGCTAGATATTGCGAAATCTAAGGTGTCACTATGTTCAAAATTTGCCAGTTAACTTAGTTTTGTGTTTTTATTATGACTGTAAACCTTTCTTGTAACGTTTTGTAACACATTTTTTCTGACATCGCTTTGAATAGTCAGTAGGGATGTTCAAAGTAGAATATTAAAACCTTTTTATTCGTTTTATCGCGAAAAGTTACGCCTAATTGGTCGTTCGCGAGTAGCAAGTTTGGTTCGAGACCTGTCGCTGTGGCGAAACAATTACTGTGCTGCTTTGTAGATAGCCATATATCATGCGGCGTTAGCGTTTTTTCGAGCGGCCAATTATTACTTGCCGATTACCCTTCGCCTAATCATTAAGTGTGTGCAACGGTTCGCTATTTCCTTTAAGGGCGTTCAGTTGCAAAAGAAACATTTCACCAGAAAACGCATAAAGTACGCTACCGGGTTATTCAAAAGGTCATTTTTAGGCCAACATTCAGCGGTTTATGTAGCTTATTTGTCAAGTAAGCTCATAGTAACGCATTAATAAAACGAAAATCGAGTAATCATCTCGACGAATGTAGTGACATCGCTTGGCTCAGTACAAAACAGGGTTTTTAAAATTTAAAAATATATTAAAATATATATATTATTAAAATATATTTTGGTGGCGTCGAAGAACAAAATTTGTAATGACTAGGGAGAATATTTTTTAACCAAAAAAATAGGAAATTTTGACCTGAAAAATTAAAATTTTGACAAATTATGCCTGAAAATAATTTATTTTGACAAAATTTTGACCTGTTAGAAATACATTGATTTAAATAACCTATAGGCGTCGTTAATCACGCGATTTTTATACGGTATATTTCTCTAATAAAGATATAATACGGTTAAAATGACTTTGAACTTATATTAAAACTAATTTTTTTTTGATAAAATGAAAGATAAATTTCAAAATAACCGAACGACCAATTTCAAAAGGCTGACTTTAGTTTGTTTTTAATTTTGTAAACGATTTATGGGCAATTTTATTCGATTTCGACTTTGACAAATTTTGACCTAACGTGTAAATTTTGACTTTTTTTGACAAGTCAAAAAATATTCGCCCTAGTAATGACTATATATAACTACTAATTTAGGTTAAATTAAAATGACTTATTTGTTAAATTTTTAGAAAGTGAGTGCATTTATTCGTTGATTAATGGCTGTATTGGTTATTCACGTGAATAGAAAATAAGTAAAACGACTTTAAACACAATGCTTGGTATTTCTACAAGCAGGGGGGGGCACAAGGGTCGAGAGCGTTTCAAAGGGGGACACAAAGCATAAAAGGTTGACAACCACTGGGTTATCCCGTGTTCTCAATGTACTTTTATTACACTTTTTATATGTAGTATGGATGTCAACGTGTGAATTTGAATTTCAAACAAACGCTTTTTTTCGCTTTGCGCCAACAATTTACTGCCTTCTTAAATAAAACACGTTTTTAAGTGCAAAAAAATATCCGAGGCCCGCCTGAATAAAAGTTGTTCTAACATTTTAACAACACAATTCGGAGTTAGCATTTTGTGCGGCCCGCAGAGACCTTTCTGGGTTTCGTTTTGGCCCGCGACTAGAAAAAGGTTGCCGACCCTTGTACTAGAGCAGTTGTTGTTAACCAGGGATCGAACGAACCCCTGGGGTTCGACGAAGCTGTTTCAGGGGTTTGGCGAGAACGTCCTCTGAAACATAAATGCTGCTGTTTCAAGCTAAATTCGAATCTCTTTTATGTGCCAAGGTGTTATGTAACCTTATAAATTGAAATTTTTATCAATTCAACCTACATAAATGCACGTTTATAACTTTTTTTAAGTTTCAGCTGCTAGGAGGAAAAAACGAATACGAAGCGAAAATTTGGAGTTGGACGAAAGCTTGCAGAATAACATAGGGGTTCGACAGGTTACCAAAGGTTAAGAACCACTGTACTAAAGTATTACGAACTAACGTGTGCCCAGGATATTGCCATACATTCAGGGTAGTTAGCCAATCAAAAAAAATTATAGTACTATAGCAACGACTAATTGCTACAGTGGTCTCATAAAATGTCGTCTCGTCGTTTTAAATAAACGTGTTTCCAACGTCTTACAGTATATACTTTTTTAGGTATTTACTGGAACGCCTAAATGCGACAATAAAAGAAGTTTATGCGTTCTCCAAAAGTCGCAAATACAAAATATTTTTCATTAATTTTATTAAACAAAATTCCAATGTGATATCAATAAAATTCACTTATCCTGCGTTACTGACAGACCAAACGATACAAACAAATTATCAAATAAGGTATTGAGGTTGGACAGGAAATTGTACCTGCGATTTGTCAAGACACGAAAAAAATAATTGTGGATAATTTAACGTTGTTAACTGCTTTCTGTGTACTAACATGTCATGACAGCATGCATTCAGTGGGATAGCAGATATATAAAAACATTAACCTTGCAGTGTGGTGTCTGTTGTAAAATAAATCCAAGCAAAAGTATATTCTGGCCACCTTGTTAATAAACTAGCTATATATATAAATATAATGTGCATTGATCTGATTAGCACCTCTGTGAAACGCTATACTAGAGTTTGGTTTGCCATGGACGAATTTAAACTTAATTTCCTAAATTTTACTTTTCCCCGCTTAAAGTAATTAGGGGGAGAAAAATGTAATGTCGGTTCAGAACCACAATATGCAGCAATAGTTGTAGGACTTAAAATTGTTTTAGGTGATTTGAGCATCAAAGTAATGAATAACGTAACACCAGCGGAAATAATATAATTCGAAAAATAACGATACCACTTCAAAACCCCGCAGCGTTATATGTAGTAGAAAAATTAAAGTTCAGAGTTTTTGGGTAAGCACGGAATATAAATGAGTATGTCTGAAAAGAATGTTATGCAACGAAAAAAATGAAAATAAACTCTTACTTTGTTATCTTTTTAGTCGAGAGAACACAAAAATCTAAGACAGTGCCGATCACTATGATGTTTGCTATTGTAGCGGCCCTAGATTAATTATCTGATTGGGATAATTGTTGCTTTGTAGGTCTTATTGCGTTTTCTACTTGAAAGGCTTATGAATGAGCTAAGCTTAATAGGAAAGTAAAAAATATATGTTTTATATGATAGGACCTACATTATTTTTTCTTTTGCTCGCGGCGCACCTGGCAGCCTTCCATGGCGCACCAGTGCGCCGCGGTTCACCGGTTGAGAAACGCTGCATTAATTTAACAAGATCTATGTTATGCTTAAGACAATATGTCAACTCCCAAGAAGCGAAATAAATCATTGATTGCAATGTACGTGGTAAACGGAGTGTTGCTGCTGATTATTATTGGACTATCTACTGCATTTTACTTGGATCATAAGGTGATTTTTTATCTAATGATATTTATTGATAATTGCAGCAACTCTTTCGTATGATAAATTTTAGTCTTACGTTATTCTAGTATATGAAGTGGTTTCCAATTTTTAGCGAAGCTAGTTAAACTACTATAGGGTTTTTGTGTCAAGGAGTGGCATACAAATTTTTAAACATGATGGGACAAAGTTACGTAATAGCATGTCATTTAGCAAAAAAACATAGGAGAGCTTTTGTTGTCGGTCAAACGTGATAAACTGAAAGTATTTGATTTAATTAATAAATCATAAATTTAAAACAAAGGATTAAGTATCACGCACACAACAAAGATTTGCAAATTGCTGTACATACTGCCATTTGTCAAGATGGTTTTGCTAATTCACAAGACTTGTTAGGGCCATTGTGTATGAACCCAACAGCCGTATGTCGACACATATGACTTAATAGTTGGGTGTCCTAGCTATTAGGGTCGGCCCAAAACAAGCTAAGAATAAAAAAAACATTGCAAAATCCTATTTTTGTTTCACCACTTTAAATTTGTTTTGCTTTTTGCAGACTACCATGCACAGTCTTCAACAAAATTGTAAGTTAAGTTAAACCCATTGCGCTAATCATACGTAATTTGGCAAAAGTTTTGATTAGGCATAATGCAGTTTTGTGTTATTTACGCTAACAAACAATTTCAAATACAAAACAAAGCACTGTTTATCAAAGGTCCGAACGCGGTTATGGAAAATCCTACAGTCACCAACTCACCACTCTATCAAGAAACCACCAGTAGTAGATCTTCGCCAACTGCCACTTGTGCTGTTCCACTTGAATCTTGTCTGGCTCTGAGAAACGAAGGAACGACAAAAAGTGGATTCTATGTAATCCAGCCAAAGGGCTATAATAAACACATTACTGTAAGTGCTAAATATTAGTATTTGAATCGCTCTACTAAACAGAGGCGTGTAAAATACCATACGTTGTCGAGATAGATTTTTAGGGCTTTGTCGCGGCGTCTTGCCCAGGCAACCAAGCTTTTTTAGTCAGTCAATATTTTCCTACACTACACATATATTAGAATGGTGTAATCGATATGTTTAACTGATCCGCTGTTAACTCCGGGAAAGACCTGTTGACCTCTGAATATTTGTTGGCGTTTCTTTCGAAAATTTGTTGGCGTTTCTGTTTTTAGTACATTTTGATTAAATAGGCCTCATAGACTCATAGTTGAACATCATTAAAATATTTCATGATCCAGATCTCAAGGAGAAAAAAAATAATGATTTTGGTTTGCGGTGCACCTCGCAAATTCCTTTCTCGCACCGTGTGCCATATATATGCAAAAAAATGCGGTGTGCCTATATATGCAAAAGCGCTGCGTTAGAGTGATATGCGTTTTGTTTCCTTGTTCAAGTGTGAAAACAGTTATTCGCAAGGGCGCCCGCAGAAAATTTTCCAGGGGGGGAACATACTGCGTATAACTCGTTTTTCAGCGAGAAAAAAAGAAATAAGGTTTGACTTAGCGTTATCAATTGTCGAATACGCACTTGCTAATCAGTCAACCTAATTAAATAACAAAAGAGAAACACTTCCAACTTCCAGCGTTTACGGTCGACCAAACAAAAGAAGAAAACCGGCGTTTTGCACTCGATTTTGGTTTCGCATTAGATTAGGACGAGTGACCCAATTACAAAAAGCACGCCGCTTCAAACAGTTTGTTAAACCATGACAAAAACGAACAAAATACGATAATATCACTTAAAAAATGGGGTACCTCCTGGATACGCTACTGGGGGCAATGGATAATGTATAATATTTTTAACCTTCATAAGTAATACATATTACACTTATAAATAATACTAATAATCGCTTTTTTTTCAATTCCAGGGGGGGGGTAAGTGCCCCCCCCCCCTTTCCCCCCCAGTGCGGGCGCCAATGGTTATTTGGTATATTATTTAGTCACGGACACCGTAAAAACATGGTCATCCTTTTCAACCTTTAAGTTTGTAAAACTGTTCTTCCATGGATACGTTTAATGCAATATTGTAGTAAAATTACCATTAAAATTCAATCCAGCAGTGGATTGATTAGTAAGCCAAATTAAAAAAGGCTTTATAGTTATTAGTCTTAACCTACTTTTAACTCCACAAATAACCCATCCTAAACCAAGTTCAACAGTACGATGGTGACAAGGCGCGGACCAAGGAGTTTTGTTTGGAGATTCATGACAATATTTTGTCAGAAATGATGTCACAAAATCACGTCATAACGCAACGTAACGTTATACTGCAACCTCACAAAGTTACGTCAAAATGTTTCGTCATAAAGTTATATCTGCACGTGACGTCAAAAAAGGATCATTACAAACATCACACGTTTAGTTGGTTTTAGTTGTAAATTGGACAGGTGCCACCTTAAATACAAAAGCTACATCAGTGTTATAGATTAGCGCCAAGCGCAAACGCCGTTTATCGTTTTTTAGATCGTTCCAAACCTTTTTTTAAGTGTTTGATGGGAGGCACAACTCCTTTGGGCCAAAACGATTTTTTAATGGAGTAAGACATCCTAGAAACATAGCCTAATTAGATTCGTACTCAGTTAAAATAAGCAAAAAAAAGTACAGTTTTGGAGGACCATGGCCACATTTTAAACTTTTAAAAACCTCCGACGAATTTAAACAATTAAAAGCATTTTTACGCTCTCCGTGGAATGTATATTCATTTTAAAACTTTGGTTGCGCATTGCAGATAACAGAGAAAGCTCATGGCTTTGTAGTTATGAAACATATTTTTTGTAGAGGAGAGTTCTATAAATCATTTCAAGTGGGCGAAACTTTAATGTTTTAGGAGATGACGTAACAAACTGACCTTACGACCTGACGTCATGAGACAAGTTCGAAATGGCGACAAAGAGTGCTGTCATATTGCGCAAATAAAAATTGCGTTTTAATTGGTTTAAATACCTTTTTTTTAATTCACAAAGATACTTGATCCTACTATCTATAAATCTTTATAAATCACCATATTTAAATTTGCAAATCACTATATTTATATTACGAATAAATTTTAAAGCCAAAAAGGTCGAAAATATCGACATTATCTTAATTAAGATGTTACGATTTCTGCTTGTATCACCATCACTTAATGTGACTAAAACAGATCCAAACCTCACTTATAAAAGGTGAAACACACTTATTTCACATCATTTGGAGCAATAATTAGCATCTTTAGATATTAAACAGGTATAGCTGTGTTAATACAGTGTCAACAGAATGTCGAAGGCTATCGGATATCGGATATTTAGGACAATCTACTCTTAATTGCTACATTAGGACTATGCTAGGATTTTAAATAAATTCGAACTGCTCTACACAGGTTTATTGCGATATGGTGTCAAGTGGTGGCGGCTGGACGTTGGTTGCAATGATCAGCGAAGACAACATAAAAAGTGAATGCTCAAGTGGAGATGTCTGGTTTAGTCATGGGTCTTCTTCTGGTACAGGTAAAGTTTCAAACAATATAATGTAGTTTCAAACAATATACGCTCTTCTCATCCATATTTTTGCTTGGTGTTGATCGCACATGAAAAACACTTATAATTTGTGAAATACCAGAGCAAAATTTATAAAATTTGACGGGAAAGATGTTAAGCCTGCCTTTAAAGAGTATTACACCAAACGACACAAATCTTTGATTTGCAGCTTATTAAGTATTTCGGAAAACAGTGTTTTTTGACTTTTTTTTGTGGCGACCCAAATATTTAGCGTAAGCATAACAACGAAGCTTTGGCGACCAATGACTCTTTAATCCACGTATTGTAAGCGAAAAAATCATAAAAAATTAGCAATTATCTTATTCGTTCATTTGTATTTTCGCAGATACTAGAAACTGGGAAAATTACAACGTTTTCGAATCTGCCAGTTTTTCCACAAATTTCGATTACAAAAGCCCGGCTTACTTTCAGTTACAAGTATGTATTATTGTAATACTTGAATGTAAAATGTATATATAATGAGATATAAGATCCTTGTACACGCAGGCTTCCAATGTGATGGTCCAACACAGTACGAAAAACTCTTTAATTAATGAAACGAAACCTTTTATTCAATACGAAACAACCAACAATTTCTTGGATTCCTTTGGAGGCAACTTGTATAATTTATACACTGTTCATTACCCGCTTAATCCGAAACCAGGTGAACCATAATAAACAAAAATAAAGTGTAAACAGTAAAAGTAAAACATGTTTATTCCAGCATTTTACTTTGACGTTGACAAGATTCTAAATCAGTTGGTTTTACGTGCATCTGAAGTTTCATTTCTTATTCCTGATTTCTATAATTATCAATATGGAACCGATTCTAATCGTATTACAGATACCATGTTCACGAGAAGTGGAATGCAGGTTGGTTATTTATTTTAGTTTATTCAATAGAAGAAAGAACTCATAGAGAACATAGTAGAAATTATATATAAAATACAAGGTGTTCGGAAAGTCACTGTAAATTGTTCTAATATTTTTTCTTATTTTTGTGTTAAGTCCATCAGACTTTGTCTATATGGGAAGCAGCAAAGTCTGCAATGTATCGATATCGTCCGCGCCGCTGAATAACTCACAAGCAGCTATAACAGTGTTCATTAGTCTATGTTAAGTGAGCAGCTGATAGAGATGTTTAGAAACAAAAGGGTCCAACCTTTATTAATGTTAAGGGGGGTCACTTTTAACATTATTTCTAATTCTCATTTATATTTACCTACTGGATTCGTTACTGAAACATAACTGTTAATAAATATGTAAGTGAACAGCACATTTTCAAACATTCTGTTATACATATATGTAATACCTCTTTTCCGCCGGTATAGTATGTTTGTTGTGCTTTGCAAAGTGTGGTGCGCTGGTGTACGTTTAATATTTTAATTGTTTTTCCATTTGTCCGCGGCAGACCTGACAACATTCCATGGCATCAGTTTAAGCGTTTGCATTACCAGTTTTTTCTAATTTGCAGATGCATTTTTACGCTGGATACGAATGCTCTAATTCTATGTACTATGGAATTGATATCAGGTAAATTTTTTCGGTTAGCCTTGACAGAATCAGTGTGCAACACTAATAAAAAGGAGGTTAACAAAACTAATATTCCTTCGAACCACAGCAAGTCATTGGGAGGAAAAAAAATATATAGTATTGCTGCTTTACCTAAAACGTCAAAAACTGCCTATATGGCTTATATGTGAAGGATTATAACTTGTTTCCTGCTGTATACCTTACATCGCCGGGAGGCTTTAAGTTGCATAGTTGTATCACACTAAATTTTCTTCGATAACTTGTATATTTATCCTGTAGGTTGCCTCATTTAACTGATTAAACCCAACATACCTTAATATTTTTGCGGTAATTAAGTTTTAGGTAGGCCCTTTTTACTTTAAAGTCGGCGAATCCCTTACATCAGGCGTAACCAAAATATGTGGCCCGCGGTGTGCTTTGGTTTTTGGCCCGCACCACTAAACATTCAGGTAACTGTTAAAATATTGAAACTTCCTGACTGTTCCTTAGTCTAGGTCACCTTATATAGCATGTACATTTTTAGTTTATTAGAATTAGAATAGAATGTGACCTGCTAACAAAATAAGACTACAAAATGTGTTTTGGATGCTGTTGCGGAAAGTGTACAACTTTGTGTGAAAGTGAATTGCACTGAGCGCTGCATTTTTGTGTTCTTAAAATGCTTTCGAATAGCTACTTATGGTCATGTAAATAAAGGATATTAAAAATGTCCGTTTGATCTTTTTCGCTCATTTGAAATGTAATTATTTTATATTCAATTTCAATGTTCATGTAGGTTGTAGAAAAAGAAACAAATTTCTCTCTGCGCAGCTAAAAAGTAGTTTTTTACCGCGAACATCTCGATCTAAATAAGTTTCCACAGCTGAGAAAATTTGCCGCTTTTACGGTGGCATTGTTCGGTTCAACGTACGTGTGTGAGCAATTTTTTTTTTGTGGTAGTCACTGACACAGTGTTAGGCCAACTGTAGACCGCAAGTTATTTTTGAATAGCTTGGTGTTATCTAGGGTTCCTCTTTTTCCCGATTTTTTCACTCCCGGGAAACGGGATTGAAAAATGAAACTTCCCGGGAATCCCGGGATCCCGACGAAAAAATTATACATAAAATACGTCATTTTGAGGTTTGTATTTTTTTTATTTTAGCTTCAAACATTTAATTAAGCTCATTTTTATGCGTTCTTTCACTTATGTACGTGGAAAGAAATACCGCATACCTCAACGCATATTGTTTGGGTTAAGGTGCGGGTTAGCGTTTGGGTGAGGGTGGGTCAAGTATTAATATGTTTATTAATAATAATAACGCTTGACCCACCCTCACCCAAACGCTAACCCGCATTCTAACCCAAAAAATTTGCTTTGTGATAAGCGGTATTTAAAGACCGTTTTTTTTTATTAATTTATACGTTCATAACTGAAGGAGCGCCAGACCTTCTCTAATACGCGTCAGGACCCTTATTTGTGCATGCATGACGCATTTTTTTGTTAGAATAAATTTAATTAGGTTTTTTCGCTTGTAAGCGCAAATAAAACAACTCAGGCAACGACGATAACATGGTTGGTACTATTTTTTTCTTTATATTAGTCAAAAACGGCAATATTTTTAAAGTTTTGCTAGGTTGCCGAATACCCGGGATTATAAAAAAAAATTCCCGGGATTCGGGATTGCTAATTCGCGGGAAATCCCGGGAATTTCCCGTAGAAACAATCCCGGAGAGGAACCCTAGTGTTATTATGTACCGTAGTTGTTGGCCGCATGATAGCCGTACATTCATTGCACTTTATTTTAACAATGGGTGTGGCATATAACGTTTTAAATTGGCCCAGCTTGGAAAGACCCACGTGCCAAATGTGGTCTTGTGAGCCTGTAAAACTATATTTTTTGCCAACTTTATTTAATTCTATGCAAGCGCAATTTTTTCGCGCTTCGCGCGTATATTCTGTTTTATATAATGTTTTATATTATAGCATGGCAGTGTTTTGGCCATTAAGAGCCTTAAAGTATTTCACCTTAAAACCAAATATCCCCCTGAATCCGCCACTGTTTTTGTAGTGGATTTTATGTATTGGGACTTTAAGTAACTCTGAAAAGACTACTTTGGGCCGCAACAAAAAGTTTGCAGCCCACTGCACTAACAGGTAGACGACGAGACATGCAAGTGGCCCGTGGTCTAATCCGAATACACATATTTGGCCCGGCAGTATGAAAGGTTGCACGCCCCTGCCTTACACATTAAACTGGCTACATTCCATCCATCGCTTCCCAAAACAGTACGAAATGAAATAAATACCTGCCGGGAATCGGTAAAAACTATTGTTTGTTTCTGTAGTTGAAACCAGGTAGTCGAACCGGAACCGAACCGGAACTTTATGAACTGGTTTTTGTCCATTTTTTCCCGAACCGTAACCGAACCTGAACCGCTTTTTGTGAAATTTTAAGATGCCGAACCTGAACTGAATCGCATATTTAAAAAAAACCTGAACCTTAACCTAACCCAAACTGGTCAAAAAAGTGGTTCACTTCAGCATGACGCCACAACTCGTATTTTATATAGCCAAGTTATGCCATCTTCGAAATTTTAAGAAAAAAAATAATTTTTTTAATAATACGTCGCTTTTAATTTTTTTAGATAGACTACTAAAAATGAGCTGCTTGTTTTTAATGCGTCACGAAACTTAGTTTTAGTACGAATTACAATTCAATAATTATTCTTCATGTTTAATGACCCACATATTTAGGTTGAACCGAACTAATACCGGAACTTTATAAACCGGTTTTGAAAAGAAATATAGTCGAACCGGAGCTGACCCGGAACTTTTTAATTGCTCCAAACCAAAACCAGAACTCAACCGGATTCCGAAAAAATATTTGAACCCGAACCGAACCTGAACCGGCAAAGTCAAACGGTTCGACTCCCTGGTTCAAACTACAGTTTGTTTCGGTAGAATTACAATACTTAATTACGCTACGTGACAGCTACTGCGATCTAAAAGCATTGCTCTTTATAGAATACGTCAAATATATTTTAAGTTTTTACACTTTTGTTTTAGATGCCAAAACTACAACATCGCATTTTCAAGCAGAAAATCGCACCCGTTTTTTGCTCTTGGAGCAATTGGAAACATTGGACGAGTATCCCAACATATGTACTTGAGGGTATGTTCTCTTAACTATGTTACCTTCTTTCTATTGTGTACACATACAATGCAAAACGATTTCCAACCCGGGGTTTAAATATACGACGAGTTTTACTAAGGAGATTGGTATTTCGGGGAAAGCGTCACAACATGAAGTCATATGAAAAAATTCAAATTTAGCCCGCATTAACCGCTAAGAAAAGTATTTTATTGGAACCAACCAACCTGGTAAAAATAGCGTGACAAGAATTTTATTCCAGTACGTTGTTTTTTGTGTGAATAATTCGACATCTTCATATGGGTATAGCGGAGTCAAAAAGGATTTCGATTAAAGCAGATGGGTTGTTATTAAAATGTTATTTTTGCAAGTAAATTAAACTGAGGATTTATCAAGTTCAAGTAACACCTAGTTTAAGGACAAGTTGAACTTGAAATATTAACATAGAATATGTGCTAAATGAAACACTAACCCTAATACGCTCAAGCAGAAATGCAGTTTATAACAGATGCACTGTGGTTATTTATATTAGGTCCACAGCTATAGGCCAAACACAGACGAAGTGGCATCATACAATGGAAATATTAGTCATGGGAACTTTGTGATGCACTACAAATCCGATTGTCGTTACAACACGACTTCGCCAAGCGTTTGTGATGTATTTTTTACCATAAGCAACAAAAAGGTACGAGAATAAAAAAAAAAATCAAGACACAAATAAATTGGTTGTGTTTCTAGGAATGGTTTTCTGGGGACGACGTTAGGGTAGATCGCAGCTCTGTTCAAACTGGGTCTGACCTCTACTTTTTCTCTTTATATGCACAACACGGAACATGGTCCAACATTTTAGTGGGCTACACAATGTTTTCAAGGTGCGCACAATAAATTAACGAATAGTAATTATAATCAATCAGTTTACGATGAATCTAACAGCTTAATTCTTTTAAGAACTGGTGGTCGACTGGTCACGGAAGTTCAGCTGAGGAACGCAATGAACAAGATCTTGGCGATTGTAGCAGGAGTTGGCGATATAGGTACTTTAGTTCAAACCTAATGAGCAGGGCTGCGAAGTCGGTTAAAAATAACCGAGTTCAACCCCCGAATCCGATAAAATACACCCGCATCCGACTCACTAATCCAACGTCCGACTCCGGTGGCTTTTCAGCAATCCTCTCATAGGGGTGTCATATAATTCATCGACTCACAATGCACATGATCGGAAAATATCTACCTCATGCTATTCCGTCTTTACAACTTACACTTTGCCGCCTTATCTGTTTCAAACAAAATTTGTTACTGCGCATGCGCATGTCGGAGTCGGGACTCGGGTAGTTTTTTGTAGTCTTACTCGTGTTCCGAGTCCCGAGTCCGATTCTAGCAAAACAAACGGACTCCGACTCCGGCTTCGTAGCCCTGGTAGAACGTACTAATCGTTAATAACAATTACCTTTTGCATCCTAAACCCAGTCCCAGGGTGTAAATCTACGGATGGCTTGGTTGTTCCCATAACCTTCTCGGTCGGCAAAGATTCCCTGAACTCTTCTATTCCACCTTCGATTCCTAAAGCTACCTCTGGCTATCTTCAGTTTAGGAGCTATGGAATGTCGGGAAGCGCCTATGCTATGTGCCCCGGTGTAAAGTAAGTTTCAATAAATTACCCAACATGTTTAAATTTAATCACAAACCATGGACAGCATATAGATCACCATAAAATAGCGATTTGGTTCACGTCTTACTTTTCAAACTATCTGTTTTTTTAATGCTAATCGTAATAAAATATTCCTCAAACAACACAATTTCCATAAAATAATTGTAAATATTTTTAGAGCAATGGTTTTACTCAATATTTGCTCAAATAAACACCTTGTAAAGCAAAATGGCGCCGCGACAGTAGAACATTAACTAAAATAGGCTTGGAGAATATTTCATACGTTAAACAAAAATGGTCTATTATAATTGTTCCCACAAATATATTTTACCCTTTTATTGAGAATTTGTCATTCTGACATTAAAAGCATCTTTACCAGAAACGCAGCAATATTATTGTAATAGTTTACCCTTGGGGCCGAAAGGTTTTAGACCAGGGGTTCTTAACCGTTTCCCCATTTTCCCATTTCTGTCCAGATCCTGAAATTATCCACATGTGGGTTATTACCCATAGGTTAAGAACTGCTGTTTTAGACTGTTCGTATTGCACCAACGTACTCGTCTATATTCCCCAGGGTTAATAACTGTTATGGAGAATTCGCATGCATCGGAGGCGTAATGAACAGCACTTCAACTTACAAAAGTGATTGCAACGATTTTCTAAGTAAGTTAAAAGTTGTTCGTTTTAACAAATATAAAGATATCGGTGTAGAAATGTAAACTAAGATACACGCGGTTTCCATATATAATTTTACTCAAAATTTCTGATTGGATAAGAATTTTTCTTTATTGCAAACTTTAGTTTAAAATCTTGTGATGCATCTATATTTTCAAAATTTAATATTTATAGCTACCTTACAGATTGGGACGGATCTAATAGTAACACCGTTCTCAATTCATCACCAAATGACTTTGCACACTCGCAAAATGACATCAACTCTACCATTATGATATTTTATAAATAAAACTTGAATCTTTGGATTGTAATTACCAAGTGTATCTGTTGTTTACTTTACTCATTTGTATATGCTTACATTATGTAGCCTACCTTTTGTTACATTGTTACGTTATGTCTTTGTTATAAAACTCTGATAACATTCTTGCTAAGTTCCAAAGTTCTGAGTAAAATTTTACGAAAACACAGTAGGCTACACAAAAATTTCTTACTGGCATTAGATGTCACGTTCCTTGAAGTTTTAAACCCGCAGCCTTTTTCATACTCAATGTAGATACTTGTCGCATAATTTTGTTTTTAAAAGCTTCACAAGTTTAAACACAGCATTACATTATAACATTTCCGAGTCTACTACTACACGCCGACCACGTTTTTTATCGTGTTTTTCAGTTCGGCCTAGAAAGGCGTAGATTGTCAGCTAGTTTTTTCTCATGCTCGGAAATAATTAAGGTCGATTAATTTGTGTCTCATGCTGTCCAAATATGTATGACGTTTTCGCTTGCTTGAATAACCTAATTATGTGCCCCCCAAAAAAAATTTTTTTTGCACACATGTTGATTTTTTTGGCGTTGTTTTTGTTATGTATACATATCGTTCTTCTTTTGCTTTATTTTTCCTTCGCTTTGTTTTGCAGTCGTGCGTAGGGTTGGATTTAAAATTCTAGTCAAGTTTATACGATATAAACAATTCGGACATTTCTGCTTTCTTTTTCATTAAATATCTTTTTTAGCAGACTGAATTTCAAAAGTGCACTGCCGTGTTAATTGCGTAGCTAAAAAACAAACAAGTAAGACTAACTATATCGCAAAAAATACTTTTTAAAAACGGAATAATGTGAATTGGCGAAACTTTTTTTTTCAGTTTGGGTACCATTGATCTAAACAATTCGGACATTGCTGCCTGTGTTAATTTTTTTAGGATTTTACTTCAAAGTACGGCACCCCTAATTTCGGAATCAAAAATGCATTTATTTTACGGCATCTAAGATCGGCCTTAATACGATGTTATCAGAAACTTCTAGAAATGAATACCGGTAGTAAATTTGAATGGTGTTTTTGTTTAACCGCCCTTGTTTTAAAAACACAGCTGCTTGCATATCGTGCTTTTTATATTTCAAGTTCAACTCATTAAACTCATTATATGATTGCAATGCAATGTTTTGATGTTTGTCATCGTTAGTTTTAGATAATTGATACTAATTAAGTAAAACATTATTAATTAATCTATATTCTTTAGGAATGCCATTAGGCCGGATTAAACCTTTTTTTGAGGGAGTCTAAGCGGGATTTAAAGGATGGTTGGAACTGAACGGAGTTAGCCTAATCGAATTTGACAAACAAGCGATTTCACTTCACTTGACGTGTGATATATTAAAAAAATTAAATGTGTAGAAATACAACACATTAAATACGACAGGAATATCAAAAAGTGAAGTAAAATATATATCAAATCGCTTATTGGCAATGTTCGGCTTTTTGACACAAATGTATATCAGGAGTTTAGCAAGTTGAGGCTAATGGTATTCGAACTTCAGCTAAAAACGCATTTCTGCGAAAAAAAATGGAAATGTGTCGTTTGGGTAATGACGATTGAACGTGACACAATAAAGTGACACAGCACGCTGTAAAGTGATTCGCATGACTGTTGCGGGAATAAAAAGCTTGAGAACCACTGATCTAGTATGTTTGCGTTTAAGCGAATGTGTTAAGCCCTTGGAAGACGTGAATAACGTGATTATTGAACAATTAAACCAGCATAGTATATTACAATACATTTTATACGCTTTGCACGAATTCATTGGGTATTTTATATTCAAACATAGAACACAACTTTTTATTGTGATTGTGTATGACGTCCTGTGGACTCGAATTTAAGCCAAAGAAACGCAATTGTTTACGCCCTTTGCGCGAACGCTGTCTTCTTGAATGTATTTAAACCCAATTTCGATCATAAATTAATTCTAGATCCGCCCAACAAAATGATAAAAATACACGTTTTAACAGCAGAATTGTGAGATAAAATCTATTGCAGCACGCCGACACCTTTCTCAATTTAGTATAGGCCCGCGGCTAAATAAAGCTAAACTATTAGTCTGGTTTAAAACGATTGAAAAGTCCTCTTGTTCAACCTAATAAGTTGCTGTCATTGTTTTTCTGTAAGCTTTATGCGTCTCTGCGTCGCCAGACTTTTGTTTTATTGCTAAGCAAAGTGTTACTATTTCGCATCAACTCCTCGTTCCAGACATGGGAAGCAAAAAAGGTTATTTTGTACGACAACTTTAGAAAAAACTCTCTGTTTCGCCGTCAATCAATTTCTTCGTCAGATGATGAGAATTCATTTTAGGAAACGAGGTACAAACAGGCAGGAATTTATTGGTAAAAGAGTGTGAGTTTAAATAAAAGTGATACTGTTATTTTAACAGATAGTACAAGGCAGCCTTTCTTAACCTAGGCTAAATTTACCCCATGGGGTAAATATCCTCGTTTTAGGGGGTAAATCCAAGGCTATATGTATTCAAGCTCTAAATATTGTGGTTCTGTTTTCTTTAACTAACCAATGCGAACTGACTTTTGCGCATTGCTTACTATAAAATCTAAAGCACGAAACCGACTTAACATGTTGAATCTGATATTCGTTGTGCATTATCTACTAATTTACCAGACCTTGAACAACTCGTTGCCAAAAAGCAAGGGTAGCCGTCGCACTGACTATAACTGATGTAATTTGTTACTTTCGTTTTTTTAATAAATGAGAACCACTTTATATATTGGGGGTAAATGTGATGTTCATTTTTGTCCAGTGGGTAAAACATACAAAAAAGGTTAAGAATTCCTGGTATAAGGTGTTTTATCCCAGAGAAACGCGAGTTGTTATGCAATACTTCAAGCATTATTTCATTTGCGGTAACTAACATTAACTTCGATTTTTTTAATATTCTCAAGATATAGACCAGTTACGGTGGTAATTTTGTTCATTAAAATTACACGTAAACGGGCTTCTTTTATCATTATACTAATTTGTCGCCATTTCTTAGCTGTCTATAGCTATTGATGACAAACCAGTAGACTTCACTAATCTAGTGAACAACACAGTGATAATTTCCCATAGTTTCCTGTATAAAACCAGAATAAACCAGTTCAAGTTTCTTTAGTGACCCAGATTAAAAAGTTAGTGGCGCGTTGCACTTGAATTGCACCTTTAATGAGTCGCGGGCATAGGTCTGAAATGCCTTCAGCCACGCCAAGTAATTATACTATAGAGTTGTCGGAAGTTATCAATATGTTAATATTTATTTTAAGTTGCTTGGTGCATGGTATGCAAGTCGTTAAAATGAGCGGATTTAGATACGCCTTTGAAAGCGTTTTTTTGCGACAAAGAATCCAAACTATTTAACCCAACTCAAAACCCAAACCAAAATCCAACCAAGCACTTAACCAAAACCACTGTATTCGGCATCTAAGCAAAACAAACCCAACTGTAAAATAACTATTGCTGGCATGTTTTAAGAGCAAAAGATCTGTTATATCTTAAGATTCTAGACCTAAATCATATTTGCCAATTTTAATAAAGTTAGGCTATTTACATTTCATAACAAGTATATATACCGATCCATGTGCGAAACTTTTTCAGTTCTAACTAATGCATTACATCAGTTTAACTCAAATAAGTTTCGTTGCAAAAAAGTCGCCAACTGTTTAAAAAATGCTTTTGTCGCCAACTGTTTAAAAATGCATTTACAAAAAAATTTCATCTCGATAACGAATGACAACCTCAAGTTTTCTAAAGTTGCTTGTATTAGGAAATGTAACTGTGTGACGTCATCTCTAAAAACTTCTATACGTCAGGTTAGGAATCTTTCATGCGTTCCTGAAAAATAAAAAATATTCTAGTAGTGCCGCTGGCCTGGACCCAAACCAACTCTTAAATAAACCAAAAAAAGTGACACAACTCAAGAAGTAAACTTTAACCAACCGTATAGCCAAGTAGAAAATCCTAAGCCAACTACTAACTAAGCCACTAACTACAATGTAACACCAAACATGGTACTTGTAACAACCCTAAATTGATCCATTTTCGTAGCAGCCTTTGACCTGGTGACTCAGACTTATCGATAAATTATGGAGACCGTCATTATAACGTATTGATACGTTCATCGAATATTTTTGCGGTAATGAAGTTTTAAGTATTCTTTTTATGTCGGCGAATCCCTTGGCCTACTTATATAATTGGGGCTACATTTTATACCTCGCTCCCTAAATTAGCCTGACATTACATAAAGACCTGCCGGGAATCGTTAGTTAAAACCGCTGTTTGTTTCTGTAGTTAATTGCAATACTTAATTATGCTACGTGACGGCTAGTGCGATCCAAAAGCTTTGCACTTAATAGAATACGTCAAATATATTTTATAGTCTTCACGCTTTTGTTTTAGATGCCAAAACTATACAACATCGCATTTTCAAGCAGAAAATCCCACCCGTTTTTTGTTCTTGGAGCAATTGGAAACATTGGACGAGTATCCCAAAAAATGTACTTAAGGGTATGTTTTATTAACTATGTTGCCGTATTTCTATGGTGTACATATATACAGTGACGTACGGTGAGGTTCCTATATGGTGAGGCACAGATTTTTTCGAACAACCACCAAAACGGTATCGTACTGATAAAAATAAAAAAAAAGTTTGAACTTTTTTGTTTAGCTTTTGCCATTGTATGAACTGCGTATCGAACACAAATAAATATGCTAACAGCCCGTTTGGAGCAACAACTGACTGATTTTTACCGCATTACTCAAAAACCATTCAGAGAGCAAAAACAAAATTACTAAAAAGTAGTAAACTATATTAATATAACAAACGTAAATCGTTTCATGACAATTGAAGGTGTGGCATACCTGTGATCGACTGTTGTGGTAGGCTATGGCTCATAAAAGCTACAAAACAAATTATTATTAAGTACAGTATTTACATTTTTTAGGTGGCCATGGCCTCTATGGGTACGCCTATGACAGCCACCTATTCACTCCTTTTTTACCAATCTCTTTGAAAGTTGCGCGTTATTTTTTTGTCCGGTCATCTGATGCAAACATTTTAAAATTGCAACAGGTCTGCCTTTCTTCGCGTATTTCAATGATTTTGACCGCGTAAACGCTTGATATGAATAACGCAACGGAAATAAAAGAAAAAAATAAAGCACGAGGCAGTGCCTTTAAGCACTAAGTTTAAACACAGCGTTACATTTCCGAGACCACTACTGAACACCGACCACATTTTTTATCGTATCGTGTTTTTCAGTCCAGCCCAGAAAGGCCTAGATCGTCAGCTAGTTTTTCGCCCATGCTCGGAAATAATTAAGGTCGATTAATTTGGGACTTATTGCTGTCGATGTATAATGTCGCAGACTTGATCGGGACACAATCCCCAAAGTAGCTGCTAAGGATAGGAATGACTTTACTTTCTCGAGCAAGACGTTTATTGGACGGAACGATAATCAGTATACGGCAAATAACCATACTCACCAAGTGCTCGCATTAGGCTACAGCTTGTCTCTAACCAACGAGATTACAAACTGTGCTCAACATGCGTCCGATTCTCTCGGTATCCACCCGACGAATGACAATGCAACACAAAGCAATCCAAAACGAAATCGCACATAAAGATATCACGCAGCGCTGAGAAAACCGAGGCTGCGAAATTCACACAATGTCCTATTCCTGAGGGGAAACCGTGGCAACGGGTAGCCGACCCGGACGGCAGCTCCCGCGGCATTAGTTCCGCACAAAGGGGCTACAATAATTAAATTTGTGACATATAACGTTTTCGCTTGCTTGAATAACCTAATTATATGCCCCCAAAAAAATATTTTAGACACCTGTTGATTACTTTGTTATGTATACTCTTCTTTCTTTCGCTGTTTTTTGCAGTCGTGTGAACGGTTGGATTTTAAAATTCTAGTCAAGTTTATACGATCTAAACCAGGGGTCGGCAACCTTTTTCTAGTCGCGGGCCAAAACCAAACTCAGAAAGGTCTCTGCGGGCCGCACAAAATAAAAACTACCGATCGTGGTATTGAAATGTTAGAACAACTGTGAATTAGGTGGGCGATATTTTTACACTTAAAAACGTATTTAATTACATTTACAGAGGCAGTAAAGCCTTAACGCAAAGCGCGATAGAAAGCGTTTGTTTGGTTTAAAATTCGAGTTCACACGTCGTCATCCAAACTTCTTATGAAAAGTGTAATAAAACTACTTTGAGAAAACGCGATAACACATAAAGTTAATCTAGCTTAGTGTTTGTTAACCGTTTTAAGTGAAGGGTCACCTGGCGAGCAAAGCGAGCGCGTTTGTTTTTGGTACACCGGTGTTTTTTGTAAACTTCTTGTAAGTTTTTATCACATTGCTGAAAATAAAAAAACAAAAACTGTTGGAAAAAATATGCCAAATATTTTTGAATACGCTTTCCGTTTTTTTCGCGACGCACTTGACAGCCTTCCACTGCGCATGAAACGTAAACAAAACGGACGCAGAAAACTTATTGGCGCGAAGCGCGAAAATTTTTCGCACTCACCTTGTTTAAATTGTCAAAAAGTATGTGAAATGGACTCTAATGTCTAATTTGTCAAAGAGGCGGCGGGCCGGATGAATTACATCGATCCGGCCCGCGAGCCGTAGGTTGCCGACTCTTGATCTAAACAATTCGGACATTGTTGCTGCCTGTGTTAATTTTATCAGGATTTTACTTCAAAGTACGGCGCCTCTAATTTCGGAATCAAAAATGTAGTTATTTAAGGTATCTGAGATCTGCCTTAATCCGATGCTATCAGAAACTTTTAGAAATTAATGTATTCCAGCAGAGCCTCACCTGCCTCCCCTGACTGCACGTCCCTGCATATATATTGCAAAAAGGTTCACAACCCGAGGGTTAAAATCTATGATGAATTTTACTAAAGAGATTGGTAATTCGGGGAAAGCGTCACATCATAAAGTCATATTAAAAAAATACAATTTTCAGCCTGCATTAACCGCTAAGATTGGTAATTCATTGAAACCAACCAAAAGAAAAATAGCGTGACTAGAATTATAGTCAAATTATCCATATGGGTAGGCCTATAGCGGAGTGATAAAGCATTTCGATTAAAGCAGATGGGTTATTATTAGAATGTTATTTATACAACTAAATTAAACTGAGAATTTATTAAGCTCAAGTAACACATAGTTTGAGGAAAAGTTGAACTTGAAATATTAATATAGAATATGTAATGACTGTTATGGAGAATTTGCTTGCATCGGAGGCGTAATGAACAGCACTTCAACTTACAAAAGTGATTGCAACGATTTTCTAAGTAAGTTAAAAGTTGTTCGTTTTTACAAATATAAAGATATCGGTATAGAAATATATACTAACATACACGCGGTTTCCATATATAATTTTACTCAAAATTTCTAATTAGATAATAATTTATCTTTATTGCAAACTTCAGTTTAAAATTTGTGATGCATCTGTATTTTCAAATGTATTATTTATAGCTACCTTTTGACAGATTGGGATGGAATTGCTAGTAACACCGTTCTCAACTCATCACCAAATGACTTGGCACACTCGCAAAATGACATCAACTCTACCATTATGATATTTTATAAATAAAACTTGAAATTTTTGTTACAGATTTTTTTGATACTTGTAGCTTTATAAAAGGTTGTTTCTTTTTTTATACAAAATCAATTTAAGTTCCGATGTTTTAAGCAGTACTTTACGAAAACAGAGAACACAGAAATCTCTCACAGAAACAAGTTGTCGCTTTGCTTGAAGTTTGAAACCGCGCAGCCTTTTTCATACTCATTGTAGATTCTTGCCCTATAATTTTGTTTTAAGAGCTACACACTTTAAGTTTAAACACAGCATTACCTTTCCGAGTCTACCACTATACACCGACAACGTTTTCATCTCGTTTTTAGGCCCATAATGCGATTGTCAGCTAGTTTTTTTGCCTTGCATGCTCGGCAATAATTAAGGTCGATTAATTTGGGTCTTAGTGCTGTCGATATGTATGACGTTTTCGCTTGCTTGAATAACCTAAAAAAGTTTTTTTTCGGACACGTGTTGATTTTTTGGCGTTGTTTTGGGTCTGCTGCTGTGTTATGTATTCATATCCTTCTTCTTTTGCTTTACTTTTCCTTCGCTTTATTTTGCAGTCGTGCGTAGGGTTGGATTTTAAAATTCTAGTCACGTTTATACGATATAAACAATTCGGACTTTTCCGCTGCCTGTGTTAATTTTTTCAGGATTTTACTTCAAAGTACGGCGCCCCTAATTTAGGAATCAAAACTGCATTTATTTTACGGCATCTCAGATCGGCCTTAATCCGATGTTGTCAGAAACTTCTAGAAATGAATAGTCAACTTAAATTGTGTTTTTGTTTAACCGCCCTTGTATTAAAAACACAATTGTTTGCATATCGTGCTTTTTATATTTCAAGTTAAACTCATTATACTCATTATATGATTGCAATGCGATTCTTCGATGTTTGTCATCGTTAATTTTAGATGATTAATATTAATTGAGTAGAACATTATTGATCAATCTATATTCTTTAGGAATGACATTAGGCGGTTTAAACCTTTTTAAAATAAGTTTGAAGGAGTCTAACCGGGACTGGACGGAATGGTTCGGACTGGACGGAGTTAGCCTAATCGAATTTGTCAAACAAGCGATTTCACTTCGCTTGACATGTGATATATTAAAAAAATTAAATGCTTTGAAATACAACACATCAAATACGACAGGAACAGTGTTTTTTTTTACCGAAACGGTCCCCCAAATTTCTCCAGCGGTTTCCCAAATTTTGGACTTGCAACTTTTTGGTATTTAAATGAAACACTTGCGATCTTTTAAAACTACTTAGCGGTCACCCAAACCAAACCTTAAAAAAAACCCTGGATAGGAATATCAAAAAGTGAAGAAAAACAATATATCAAATCGCTTATTGGCAATGTTTGTTTTTTGACACAAATGTATATCAGGAGTTTACCAAGGTGAGGCTAATGGTATTCGAAGCTAAAAACGCATTTCTGCGCGAAAATTCGGAAATGTGTCGTTTGGGTAATGACGGTTGAACATGACACAATAAAGTGACACAGCACGCTGTAAAATTCGCATGACTGTTGCGGAAATAAAAAGCTGGAGAACCACTGATTTAGTATGTTTGCGTTTAAGCGAATGTGTTAAGCCCTTGGAAGACATGCATAACGTGACATTTGAACAATTAAACCAGCATAGTATATTACAATACATTTTATACGCTTCGCACGAATTCATTGGGCATTTTATATTCAATCATAGAACACACCTTTTTATTGTGATTGTGTATGACGTCCTGTGTTGTTTTCGCCCTTTGCGCGAACGCTGTCTTCTTGAATGTAATTAAACCCAATTTCAATCATAAATTAATCCTAGATCCGCCCAACAAAATGTTAAAAATACATGTTTTAACAGCAAAATTGTGAGATAAAATCTATTGCAGCCCGCAGACACCTTTCTCAATTTAGTATAGGCCCGCGGCTAAATAAAGCTAAACTATAGGTCTGGTTTAAAACGATTGAAAAGTCCTCTTGTTCAACCTAATAAGTTGCTGTCATTGTTTTTCTGTAAGCTTTATGCGTCTCCGCGTCGCCAGACTTTTGTTGTATTGCTAAGCAAAGTGTTACTATTTCGCATCAACTCCTCGTTCCAGACATGGGAAGCAAAAAAGGTTATTTTGTACGACAACTTTAGAAAAAACTCTCTGTTTCGCCGTCAATCAATTTATTCGTCAGATGATGAGAATTCATTTTAGGAAACGAGGTACAAACAGGCAGGAATTTATTGGTAAAAGAGTGTGAGTTTAAATAAAAGTGATACTGTTATTTTAACAGATAGTACAAGGCAGCCTTTCTTAACCTAGGCTAAATTTACCCCATGGGGTAAATATCCTCGTTTTAGGGGGTAAATCCAAGGCTATATGTATTCAAGCTCTAAATATTGTGGTTCTGTTTTCTTTAACTAACCAATGCGAACTGACTTTTGCGCATTGCTTACTATAAAATCTAAAGCACGAAACCGACTTAACATGTTGAATCTGATATTCGTTGTGCATTATCTACTAATTTACCAGACCTTGAACAACTCGTTGCCAAAAAGCAAGGGTAGCCGTCGCACTGACTTTAACTGATGTAATTTGTTACCTTCGTTTTTTTAATAAATGAGCACCACTTTATATATTGGGGGTAAATGTGATGTTTATTTTTGTCCAGTGGGTAAAACATACAAAAAAGGTTAAGAATTCCTGGTATAAGGTGTTTTATCCCAGAGAAACGCAAGTTGTTATGCAATACTTCAAGCATTATTTCATTTGCGGTAACTAACATTAACTTCGATTTTTTTAATATTCTCAAGATATAGACCAGTTACGGTGGTAATTTTGTTGATTAAAATTACACGTAAACGGGCTTCTTTTATAATTATACTAATTTGTCGCCATTTGTTAGCTGTCTAGCTATTGATGACAAACCAGTAGACTTCACTAATCTAGTGAACAACACAGTGATAATTTCCCATAGTTTCCTGTATAAAACCAGAATAAACACAGTTCAAGTTTCTTTAGTGACCCAGATTAAAAAGTTTGGGGCGCGTTGCACTTGAATTGCACTTTTAGCCGCGGGCATAGGTCTGAAATGCGTTCAGCCACGCCAAGTAATTATACTATAGAGTTGTTGTAAGTTGTCAATATGTTAATATTTATTTTAAGTTGCTCGGTGCAAGGTATGCAAGTCATTAAAATGAGCGGATTTATATACGCCTTTGAAAGCGTTTTTTTGCGACAAAGAATCAAAACTATTTAACCCAATCCAAAAACCAAACCCAAAATCCAACCAAACACTTAACCAAAAACCACTGTATTCGGCATCTAAGCAAAACAAACCCAACTGTAAAATAACTATTGCTGGCATGTTTTAAGAGTAAAAATCTGTTTTATCTTAAGATTCTAGACCTAAATCATGTTTGCCAATTTTAATAAAGTTATGCAATTTACATTTCATAACAAATGTCGATCCATGAACTTTTTCAGTTCTACTAATATATTACATCAGTTTAACCCGAATAAGTCTCGTCGCGAAAAAGGTTTGCCGCTAACTGTTTCAATATGCATTTATACAAAAATTTCATCTCGATAACGAATGACAATCTCAAGTTTTCTAAAGTTGCTACTGTGTGACGTCATCTCTAACAATTCCTATACGTTAGGTTAGGAATCTTTCATGCGTTCCTGTATAAAAATTATTCTAGTAGTGCCGCTGGCCTGGACCCAAACCAACTCTCAAATAAACCCAAAAAGTGACACAACTCGAGAAGTAAACGTTAACCAACCGTATAGCCTAGTAGAAAATCCTAAGCCAACTACTGACTAAGCCACTAACTCTAACTACAATGTAACACCAAACATGTTGTACCGAAATAATTGTATTTGCTCGTGTTGTAACAACCCTAAATTGATCCATTTTCGTAGCAGCCTTTGACCTAGTGACACGGGCTTATCGATAAATTATGGAGACCGTCATTATAACGTATTGATACGTTCATCGGACTCCAGACATAAAACCGAAATAAGGACAACATCAACGTCTGAATAAAACACAGTTCGGAGTAAGACAAAAATGGGACTAATAACTATAGTCGCAATACGGTCTAAGAATAAGTCCTAAATTGTCGGAATAAGATCTGATTGGCCAGAATCAGGCCAATACAATAGTTTACCTATCCCCGAACCCCACCCCCAAGTACATCACTAATTTACCCTAATAACCCGCCACTAACCATAAACAGGGCCAAAAAATACGGTTCCAAAACAGCGGCTAACCAAGGGCGCCATATGTACTAGCGCGCCTAAACGTCGACAGCAAAAAGGCCGATGCCAGAATCCCCAATTGTCCCATACCCTCCCCCACAGTTTTCGGACTATTTTGGCCATTTAGGCCTGATTCCGATGAACTTCGGCCTTATTCAGACAGGTTTAGGTATTATTCAGAGGAGTAAGTTCTCGTTGTATCGTAGATGTTACTGCGTATTTGGTTTTATTATGTAGTTCATCTTAATAATACGTTTTGATAGATTTTTCTGCTTTAGATCTTATTGCTTTTTAGGTCCTGTTGTCTGTTCCCAGTTTATCATATTAACGCTCAATTTTAACATACATTATACTTTCGGTCTACTGTAAAAATTCCTTACAACACACTTCTAATTTATTTTTGTAACACAGATTAAATCAGTTTTACAACATTGAAAAAAATCAATGCTTTTAAAGAATTTCAAGTGCCTATTGGCCAGATATGGACATGTTATTAC
Source organism: Ascidiella aspersa (assembly GCF_963924565.1). Taxonomy (NCBI): domain Eukaryota; kingdom Metazoa; phylum Chordata; class Ascidiacea; order Phlebobranchia; family Ascidiidae; genus Ascidiella; species Ascidiella aspersa. Next base: position 28,996,526 of record NC_139448.1, on the reverse strand, counting down.
TCTGACCTGTATGGGCTTTGCTTTGCTATTACTGTACAAATGCTACGTTATCACTGCGGAAGAGAAATTAAAAAGCAATATTGAACATAGCTACAATGAACTTGATGTTGAGCCCGCACATATTTTGCTCAAAGATGTGCTTTTTACTGTTAAAACTAGCAAAAAATTCCATCGGTCAAGTGGAAGACTGGAAATGATTCTCAGCACTTGGTTCAAGCAAGTTTCAATAGATCAGGTTTTTAATATGTCATGCATATTTTTTTAAAAACAGAGTTTTTTTATGCAAACTTTATATGCAGATCTTTATTATAACCGATGATTTTGACGAAGAATACCGACTAAAAACCAATGGTCGTATGCACAGCACATCTTGCGGAAATACTCACGACAGGTTAAAGACTTGCTTATTAAATTAAGGAACTGACAAACCGGTTTTAGGTAATTTTTAGCTTTAGCTTGATTTAAATATCTACTTCGAAAAGGAACATGTCGTTAATATTGTTTTTTTTCACGTTTTGCTTTTTAGAGTTGATTTGTGCTGCAAAACAGGTGCAGAGTTCGATTTGTTTCTACCAACAAACAAAAAGTAAGTGACTCATTAAATTTGTTTGTCGTTGTCAAAAAAATGAAACATTTTGTATAACTTAAAAAACAAACAATAAAACTCAAATGTTTAAAAACCCGATTGAAACTGAGTAAAATACATAATATACGATATAAAAAGCAAATTGATCATAAAATTAATAAAAATATGTTTTTGACCTTTTTAGTAGTGTTATTATTACCTTGCTATGTATATTTATTTTACTTAACTTATAGGAACTGACGATGCCGGTTATAGGCAAACTATTCTTTTAAAAAAATATTTAATCCTGTTTTTTGTTGTTGTTAATATATCGGTCATCGGAACAGTGATCGACAAGCAGAAACTTTCTGCCAATGTCTTGGCTTCCATAAAAATAAGCCCTTTTATATGTTTTAACTTAAAAAAAAAATAATGAAAAGATATAACCCACTGGTCCTCAACCGGGGTTCCGCGGCACCCTGAGGTGCCATTTCTAATTCTTAAGGGTGTCGAGAGATATTTGAGAATATTTAAGAATCTATTTTTTATTTAACTTTTACTATTTTTGTGGACGATTAGAGTTGAATAAACCCAATTATAACTTACTCCCTTGTAAAGATGAGTTAGTGTGTGTTGCTCCGGTTTCGTTTATTGCGACATTATAATGAATTACCTACGGAAAAATCATATAGGGGTACCACAATCTATTTATCATTGCTGATGGGTGCCGCTAGCCACAAAAGGCTGAGAAACACTGATATAACCTTTTAGTTTTTGTTTTTTACCGATATGAAAAAATTATTTCGTCACAAAGGTGGTGGTGTCGCTTCGATGACGACAACTTCGTGAATCCTCAAAATCTTTTGGAGGAACTCAACAAACATCGCTGGAATGAGCCCATTTACCTTGGCCGTAAAAGTATGGACCATTCAGAGGTAAAAGTGGTAAAATATGTGAGAAGATATAGATGATAACGTCAAAACAAAGTCCATTATTTGTTGCTTAGTTCAAAGAATGAAAGTAATATGTTGTGGTGGATATTTTCGCTGCTTGTATTTAGGTCTCAACAGTTTTATGTTTGGTGATAAAGATTTAAAGAATTTTCATCAATTTTGATTAAGCGGTCAATTTAAAGAAAGGCCTCATTTAAATTTGTCATCAATTTTAAGATTTTGTCTATCAATGTTGAACGGTGTAACTTAAACTCGCACATTTGTTTAAACGTGCAGCTTTCAAATAGTTATTCCTTTATAAAGTTCCGATAATTTTTATTTGTTGGAATGTTGTGCCAAAGATGGTTGATCATCCTTTATATTCAAGACGGCATTTCTATAGTTAGGCCGACCTTCATTTTGTTATCTATAGCGGCAAAAATATCTCCTTAACTGAACAAGCTTTTAAACTGGTTGTCCGGCAGACCTCATTGTCCTTTGCCCTTTGGTGGATCCAAGAAGGAAACCGTGAGCCCATGACCGCCACATCTGTATTTTTTACCTAATTAAACAAGCTAAATCTCAAAACTTTCTTACGTATATATCTCTATAATAAGAAAAATATGTCTAGTAATTTTTCGCTTGTTTTCGAAAAGCTTTTCAGCCCAAAGGCGCCTTATACTTGTCACCGCCCCCCTAAAAATAAATATGACAGTTTTGTCAACTTAAACCATGTGAGTTGTATAAAGAAATAAGGCGCTATTTAAATTTGGTATCGGTGTTAAGATTTTGTCTATCAATGTTAAACTTAATATGTCACTTAAACTTGCACATTTTGTTCAAATGTGCTTTTGAGTATTTCGAAGACTTTTATAGGTAAAGTTGTTTTGTCAACCTAAACCCTGTGAGTTTTTTATCTGTGTTGTCAGATGTTACGTCATTTTAGTGACTGCATCGTCACTAAGTTGCGGCTTGCGTAGTGCACCACTTACCTAGGACAGTTGGTTTAAGTTTTTATTAGCGTACATCTTGATTTATATTGTGGTATGCTACTAGATCCTTATGATGCTAAAATATATTTATCACAGTCCTGTACTTAGTTTAATATTTAAATCATGTTAAGGCGTTTGGTTCGGGGTAAGCGTGAACCTTATTCGTTGTTTATTTTAAAAGTCTGGTATTCACCTAAAAATACTCTTTAAAAAAAATAAACGAATAATATGGTTTCCAAAGGGATTTTTCTCTACTTTTCTATGTGAACGTAGGCCAATCATTTAAAGCAGTTTACTTGGGCCTTGCGCGAATCTTACCATCTTTATGTGGTTTGTATTGTAAAGAACACCTTGTCCAATTTTACACTTAATTATCAACCCATCGTATGGTGTTCTTAAGGTTACTTACTCGTTACCCCACGTTTGACGTAACCTTGTGACGTCACGTTTTGATGTATGACCGGCTTAATTTCTCTAGCACGCATAACATTAAATTTCATTTAAAATCTTGTCGAAAGTTTTAAACTAAATTTTAATGAAATTCAAACGGAATGATAATTTAATAAAGCTAATAACAGTTTGTGTTGAATAAATATTTATGCAAGTCAATAAAGTTTGGCACAAAATTAAATATTCTGATCACGATCGTCAATTAAGTTTGGTGACCCCTAAAGTAAACTAAAGCCAACAAAATAGAAAAAAAAATACTTTTGTACTCATCGCCAAACAGGCTTAGCAGAAGCTTGTCCACAATCTAAGTAGTAATTGTATTAAACATATCCTACTATAAAGTTACCGGGTAAACTCTATTTACTGGTATATATTAAAGATATTCTGATTTCAGTGTATAGAATGAATATACCATGTCCAACCCCATAGGCCTATACTTCTTTGGGCATATACATTAACCTTAAATTGCTATAGAAACGCTATTTTAAAACTGGACCAGACACCTTAAACTGGCACAGAAATGATTGTTACACGCGGTATAGTTGTAATTTTTTGTCCACTGGTGGTGCTGAATATCTTGGAACATTTATTATTACGTCACAGTTGAACGGCAATCAATTCGAATTTGTGACCGGTGGCGGGGGAACGTGTGTTACAAGACCTCTGGCGCAAAAGATGATTTCGCATGTTGGGTGAGTTAACTTTTAAGGATTAAAATACTTGAAAGCCTCCGGCAAGATGAAAACAAAAAACACTATAGGAAACTAGAATTAAAAAAGAATCCTATCGGCTAGATAATTTAAGAAAAGTCGATGTTGTACAATTAAGTGCAAGCAAGGCATTTAAACGTTATAGGTATAATGTGAAGTGCTAACACATTGTAAAAAGAAATAATGTCACAAACATAAAATTAGTTTGATGTGTTTGCTATTTATCTGTGTTCATAATTACATGATTTTTGATATCGCTGTATGTCAAGCTCTGTGGCCCACTGAAAACAGCGCCATGGCCCACTTCTGGGTCATGGCCCATAGGTTAAAAACCTCTGGTATAAACAGAATGACATATTTAAATTAAACTTTTCGTTTCAGTAATATTTGCCATTGTGTTATAAAGCCTCTTTATGTTTGATTTTTAACGTGATATATATTATCATTTTAATTTTCAACGTAAGAAAGGGTTTGTTGGATCGCCAACTTCTTTTTTAGAAATGGGAAATTCACTGAAGCTTGTCGAGAGAATATAATGGGTGAAGATGCCAATCTTGGATATATAATTACATACAAGCTTAAGAATCCCGTTGTAGAGTCTCTTCGGTTTTACCACCCGTTTAAAAACCTAAACTTGGGCACAATGAACATTTCTACCTGGATGAATGCGGTAAGTCTGAAACGGGCTAAACATTGAATTTCTTGTTTAGAAGTCATAACATTTCGTAACTTGATTCTAAAAACTTAACTGCTGTATTTCGTCGAAATAGTCTGTATTTTGAAGCGAGGCCAAGGTTCTGGGTTTTATGGAAAACAATTTTTACATTTTAAATATACTCAATAGGTCCAGTAGTCCACCTTCCTTCAGTTTGGTGGTCTTCTTTTCCTTTTTTAAAATCTTGGACCATTCTTTATATAATACCTACCCACCCAATATTTAGAAAATTTTGGATTATAAATTTCGGTGTTTTCTTGTCTATTTTTTGTTGGGCTTAAAAATAACTTTTGTTAACCCTAATTTTTTTGCATAGCAGAGTCTATAACGCATACCTTCGTTTTTGAAACAGGCGGTTATTTGCTACCTCGGTAAAGGCAAGCTGGACATTCCACCGTCCATCAACACTTTTAGCTTGGAGAAAGATCCGACAAGATTTATCTCTGTTTACTGCTGGCAGCATTCTGACGATCCGATATGTGCTGCTTTGAGAGAATGATCAGGGAACCTGGTTGCTTATCATATTACAACGCTTTAAAAAATATGGCAATTTGATCTGAAAATCGATTAAATATTTTTTTATCCTACCGACTCTTTGCGATCATAGCATAACAAAGCAGGCAATAAAAGCGAAGTCTGTCGATGACAAAGTAGCTTGCCTTAGAGATGTTCGATAATACCGGATCTGAGTCCATACCCGATGTCAGGGATTTGATTAATAATATAATAAACAGTAAAAATAGCTAGGTTTCCAAGACCACAGGAATAACGTCGTTTGAATATTCAGAATTAATTAATTAGGAATTGTCGGGTTCCTATAGTTTTATTTTTTATAATCTTCAAAGCGCCACCAGAAGTTTCGACTTAAGTATTTGCGGAAGCCAGGTTTGAGGAAAAAATATTGAAAACAACTGACTTGAGCGTATAGAAGGCAAGCTCTAAATTCATTTTTTATCACCGCTTTTCTACAATCATTTGAAAAGTAAAATGTTTAGGTTAATGCAAATTTACACTTTCAGGAAAACTTTTAACAAAATCCGTTGTAAATTCACAGTTTATATTTGTTTAGCGTGTTGCTGATAAAACTGAACGTGAGAAATAGGAATTTCCTTTAACAGCTAAACGGAGCATATAGCCAATATCAATTGATATTGTAACTGCTTGTCTTGGGGCGTTTTTGGTATTGATATTTTGTTATTGGTTTGTTTTGACTTTTGTGAATAAAGTAGTTAAATTGCAGAATTACCTTGATCAGGTGATTGGTCGTGTTGGCAACTTCTCGGTCCAGTTGTCATTCGTCGAAGTTTTACTTGCTCGTACCGAGGTTCCTGGTTAACATACGCTTCTTCTTCTGCCATTATCAAGATTGAAACATAGCAGAGATGATAAGCACTAGAGATATCACAAGTGGTTGAAGGAGAGCAATGTCCACGTAAAATATTTTTCATAAAATCGGTAGGTGTTTCTACTGTGGGTGTATTCATACGTCACGTTTGTTGTTGTATATACGAAGCACATACGACTGTGGCTGAAATAGTATAATTGTAATGATTTAATCGGCATAATACGTCAATTGCAGTCTTGGAATTTTAGGAAAATCAATCAGCGTCGTTCATCCATTATGTCACAGTTGGGCGCACAAACGCTTGACGTCTATACCGCAGCTGCAGTCTGGGGGAGTTTCTACTGCTCTGTTGTGAAATGATCTTTGGTTGGCTGCATTATCTTGAAACTGATGCCTGGCCGCCCCGAACAGACACCGCGTATCGCAATATAATTTCTGTTTATTGTCGTGTACAAACTGCAGTGATGTGGTTCAAGTGACCAACAATGCAGACAGGGGAACGAAAATACGTAACGAATAGTGAAACATACTAAATTCGTGAACTATGTCGCCAGATTTGACCATGAGTCAAAAAAGCCTGAAAATTTTCTTGAAGGTAAAGCTTTCAGGCGTCAAGTGCCGGTTTGTCATTGTCTCTGGGAATGGGATTTTTGTTTTAAAGCGCCAAAAATAAAAATTAATCAATGAATAAAATATTTTGATTGCAAAACGATTCTAAAATTAATTTTGCATAGTCTTTACCAAACTAACGTACAATAAAATGAAACCCTCGCAACTACCCCTTTCGCATCTTAGACATAAGAAGGCTGGGCCCTTTAATTGGGGGGTAAAAAACCTAAAATATTGTGACGTCATCGTTTTAGCTCTCTGTAGTTATCGAACATATTTTACCGCCGCAAATTTAAATGCGAAATCTGGTGGCAATATACACCTCTCTATTTGCACCTGTTTCGCTTGTTACTCCAATCCAACATATCAACACCAGGCGTACACAATTTAAAATTGTGTGTCGATATGTTGGATTGGAGTAACATACGAAACAGGTGCAAATAGCAAATATTCTACAAATCCGATTTTTTTAAATATTCTTCAAATTGTTTTTCATTTTATTGTCGGGGTAATACACAAAGAGGTAAGGCCGTGAATAAACTTTCACCCACCGTACAATTAACGCAGGGAAGCAGTGCGAGTAAGTATGTTCACAGAATATCGGCGACATCGGACGACCAATTAGTTTGCGATAAGCTTCGCCTAATAATCAAGTGTAAATAGGGTGTTATTGGGCAAGCGAGCATCTAGTTCTACTTGGTCTACAATACAAAATCTACATCAGTTTTCGACTAGTTTCTAAATAGGATTGACACTTACTGTGCTGTACAACAGCAAGTCGTCGCGATAGAATTAGCACAATGCTACTTACAGCTAAAGGGAAGTCAAGACACTGCCGACTTTTTATTAAGAACACACTAAAAAAGGTTGGCATTTCAGCGTTCCGGTGACCTACTCTGTTCGTCACGCTTAACTCACCAGGCGACTAGTAGGTAGGTCGTTTTGAGAACTTGATATCTTTTATAAGCTGTTTTCTGACTTTAAATATGCTTTTTGGGTACAGGAATTAAAAGATGTCAGAGCAAACGTCGTCCCAGATCTAGATAAGTTTATCGGGGTTTCGTAAAAGTAACAGAGAGCTGCTGCGAAAAATTATAAAGTTGTTGTGTCTAAGTCTAAACTGGGAGCAGAAAGCGGCGGTTTGAATAGCCTATTTGAAGGCGTTTATGATTGGTTGTTGCCGACTTAATAAACTAAACTAAACAAAGCGCGAGACAGGCAGAAGACCATCTTTTGTTTTTAAACACTATTTATTTGTTTTCTACGTTCTTTTTGGCGCACATTTGTTATTGAGAAATTACCAATGGTAAACGAGCATGTTGTGACACAAACAGTCGACTTGTTTTTCAACAGCATGGGATCATCTCTCCAAGTTTCTTGTAGAATACCAGAATTAAAAATAGTATATTTATAGTGTTTTAAGTTAATCACGAGATGATTGTAGGAGACGATTATTATTTTTTTTACTACGTTCGGTTTGCTGAGTAAAAGTTAATAAGGTCTTAAATTGAGCGTCTGCGTTCGAATGTTTAAAATCGCTAGAGTTTTTTTGCGACAAAAGTCAAAGAAATACTCATCCTAACCCAAAACCTTGGTGAAACCTTATTGCTACCGCTAATCTGGCCTCAAGCCTCAACAAAACCTATTCACTAACCCAACACAGACAAAGGAATTTCAAAATGCGATTATTAGTATTATTTATAAGTGTAATATTTATTACTTATAGAGGTTAAAAATATTATACATTATCCATTGCCCCCAGTGGCGTATCCAGGGTGGCGGGAGTTCTTACCCCCTTTTTGTAAGTGATATTATCGTTTTTTGTTCGTTTTTGTCATGGCTTAACAAACTGTTCGAAGCGGCTTTTTCAGTAATTTGGTCAAGCGTCTTAATCCAATGCGAAACCAAAATCGAGCGCAAAATGCCGTTTTTCATCTTTTGTTTGGTCGACCGTAAACGCTGGAAGTTTTTCTCTTTCGTTATTTGTTTAAGTGGACTGATTGGCAAGTGTGCATTCGACAATTGACAACGCTAAGTCAAACCTTCTTTTTTTTCTCGCTAAAAAACGTCGAGTTATACGCAGTGTCGCAGTATGTTCCTCGCTATTCGGTCTCTGCGCTAATATCCGATGTTAGTGTAACATCGACATTTGTTTAACTGAAGCAGATTCTTAAAAGGAGGTATAATGGTGACTGTCGTGCGCGTTTCAAAGTCTCCATTTTTAAGTAATGATGGTTAACGCAAAATTATGCTCTTTAGCATACTCTAAGACCACGTGCTAAGTGTGTGCAATGGACACACCTTATTTCTCCTCAACCGCAGCTTGTAATTTAGCTGCACATAGCTCGGCGCAGATGTTGCGCTAATCTAATAACACCCGAATAAACATTCTTTGTTTAGTATTGCAGGTGGCGAAAGACGTGCTTGTAATTTAGCGCTCGTTCCGTTCATGGAACTTGAAATTTGCGCTGCTAATAGTCGAATTATGTGTGATTCTACCACAATTAATCACATATACTTCATGGTCTTGGTTTGTTTTTTTGCCTGAAGTTAACTTGCCTGAAGTTTTGTACACCGTGATTTTGCAGCTGGCGCCTGACAGGATTGTCGATGACGCACGTGGTCGCTTTTGCTGGACGTATTTGGCTGTTTCTGATTAGTTTTTTTCTCACGTCTTGCTATCACCATTCTATGACGTCATACTGTCACTGTTTTAAGACGAGATTATTCATTAACGTCAGACGAAAAATAGGGGTATTCCCTAAGTTAAAAATTCAGAACTTATAACTTTGTAAAAGTCAAAAGTGAAGTGTGCTACAGCACCAAGATTGTTTCAGTTTGAAAAATGATGAGTTGGTTTAGACCAGGGGTTGGCAACCTTTTTCTAGTCGCGGGCTAACACCTAACTCAGAAAGGTCTTTGTGGGACGCACAAAATGTTAACTGAGAATTGTGTTATTAAAATGTTAGAACAACTTTTAATCAGGCGGACCTCGGATCTTTGTTTTCACTTAAAAGCGTTGGCACAAAGTGCGAAAAAAGGCGTTTATTTGGTTTAAAATTCGAGCCCAAACGTCGTCATCCATACTATTAATGAAAAGTGTAATAAAACTACTTTGAAGAAACGCGATACCTTTAATAGTCAATCTTGTTTAGTTTTTGTTAAACTTTCTAAATGAGGGCGCACGTGACGAGCGAAGCGATTGCGTTTTTTTAGGTATACCAGCATTTCTTTTGAATTTCCTGAAAAAAATGTTAAAAAATATATGACCAATATTTTTGAATACGTTTTCCGTTAACGGCAACGAAGCGCCGATCAAGTTGAAAAGACAGCATCAAAACGTAAACAAGTTGGACATAGAAAGATTATTCGCGCGAAGCGCGAAAAATTTTCGCACTCACGTATAATTAAAATAGTCAAAAAGTAAGTATTTTATTTTTTCAAGACTACATTAGAAGATCCGCACAAAACGTTGAAAAGATCCGGAACCGGATCACGATCCGCCATTTGAACATGACCGCTATAGACAATGTCGTACAACTTTTTGCCTATTCTAATCACGTAAAACAAATTTAGCCCCAATAGTTCGATCAACAGGCGAATTTTTTTTCAGTTTCAATTCGTTTCTGAATTATGTTTTTTTTGGCTTTAAAACTTAATAAACGAGTTTTCTAGTCGCCGAAATATTTTGACGCCAACTCCAACGGATTTAGACTAAAATTGAGAACCAGATCAAACGATAACCAAAGGTTTTTTTTTTTTATGACGTCCTGATATAACGTTACTTTTTGACGTCACCTCTAAATTTTTCATGCAAATAAATTTGTTGTTATATTTGTTGGTGTAAGAGGAAACTTAATAAAAGTACCATTGCGTACGGCAGCGTTTGACTATGTGGCTCATCCGCTTTCGCAATAGATATTATGAAGTGAATGATATTAACGCATTACTTTAAATGCTACGCGTTCAAGCAGCACATTTTTATTTAAAATTTTAATCATAAAGAAGTTTTTGCAACGCGCGCCTAATTCATTTTTTTAATACAGAAAATGATAATGCTTGTAAAGAATCTAAGGTCTTTGTTCGCCAGCTATAGACATGTTTGTGCGACGACCTGCATGGCTTGTACGTTGCTCTTACTGTACTTTTGCTACTACTTCACGGTGGAAAATAAGTTTAACATTAACATTGAACCTACTTACGATGAACTTGAACTTGACCCCGCACGTACGGTGTTGAATGATGTGCTTTTTACCGTTAAAACTTGCAAAAAATATCACCGTTCAATTGGAAGACTGGAAATGGTTCTCAGCACTTGGTTCAAGCAAGTTTCAAGAGACCAGGTTTGTGATAGGTAATGCATGTTTTGTTGTTACTGGATAAGAATGTTCCGCAAAATTTATTATGCTGGGAATTGTACAGACTATTTTTTGCAAACTTTATATGCAGATATATTTTTTAACGGATGATTTTGATGAAGAATACCGATTGAAAACCCATGGTCATATGCACAGCACATCTTGCGGAAATTCTCACGATAGGTTAAATACTTTAAATTTTCCAAGGGATTTTACAAATCGTTTTTAAAACTATTAAAATTTAGCCGAAGTTCTTTCAAAAATACACTTCGAGAAACAACTGTTGTTCAAATCTTATTACCGTTTTGTTGTTTAGAGTTGATTTGTGCTGCAAAACTGGTGCTGAGTTTGACTTGTTTCTTCCCACAAACAAAAAGTAAGTCACTCATCAGTTTAGTTCGTCATTTTCAACAACGAGTCTTTTTTTTACTTTTATAATTAAAATGAAAAAGTATCCAAAATTTATTCATAACTTGTATTTTTATGAATTCATAACCTGTATTTTTATTTTTTTTTATGAAATAACTTGTATTTTTATGAAAAAAACAACTCGTCATGAAGGTGGTGGTGTCGCTTTGATGACGACAATTATGTAAACCCCCAAATACTTTTGGAGGAGCTCAACAAACATCACTGGAACGAGTCCGTTTACCTCGGTCGTAAAAGTATGGACCATTGGGAGGTAATAATTGGTCTACAAATGTGATGACGTAAACTCTACAGGTGATGAGTTAGAACGAACTTCTTAATTTGTATAGTTTGGTACAACGCTTTAAAACAATGTTTTCCAACCAGGGACCAAGGGGTCCGTGAGAAGGTCCCAGGGGGCCGCTAGTGCACTGAAAACTGTCCAAAGTTTTTAAGTGTGTGGTAATAACTTGTTGAGACTTAAATAAAATAGAGCGGCGAAATGTATTAACTATTTGAATACATATTGTGAATTTGTTTATATTTTTACTGATTGCTACGTCAAAAAATTCAGAGATTGAGATTACTTATTATATTGAACGATCGTCTCACACCCTATCCTTACAGTTTCCAGCGTTATTTTGGCAATTTAGGCCTTATTCCGATGAATTTAGGATTTATTCCGACGGGTTTACGTCCTATTCAGACGATTACGTTTTTATTCTGTCGTGGATATTACTGCGTATTTCGTTTATTATGTCGTCAGTCTTACTACAACGATGTTATAGATTTTTGTGCTTTAGCTAATGTTGCTGTTAGGTCTTATTATGAGTTCCTCCGGGAAACATTTCTCGTTGATGAGAATCAAAAAGTTTGTGACCATTTTTTGCATGAAAAACGAATTTCTTTATACTAGATGTTCCACATTTCCCTTTTAAAGGTTTAATTTGGTAGCTTGAGTATTAAATTTGGGTATAGCTTTAAGCGTAAAGTATAGATTCAAAAACATTTTCTAATTGACTTAAACCGCGACAAAATATCCTTTTAAAGAAGACCTTGTTTATTCAACTTTTACACATTGAATTTAGTGCAATCGTTGAAAAACGGAAATCGCAAGGACGATCAACATGAAATGCCTGCGGCTTTATCGCAAACCCAACCTTTTTGATATGGTTAGATGTAAGATTTGGCATGGTTAGATGTAAGATTTGGTATGGTTAGATGTAAGATTTGGTATGGTTAGATGTAAGATTTGGTATGGTTAGATGTAAGATTTTGTATGGTAAGATGTAAGATTTGATATGGTTAGATGTAAGATTTGGTATGGTTATGTAAGATTGTGTATGGTTAGATTAAGATTTGGTAAGGTTAGATGTAAGATTTGGTAAGGTTAGATGTAAGATTTGGTATGGTTAGATGTAAGATTTGGTATGGTTAGATGTAGGATTTGGTATGGTTAGATGTAAGATTTTGTATGGTAAGATGTAAGATTTGATATGGTTAGATGTAAGATTTGGTATGGTTAGATGTAAGATTTAGTATGGTTAGATGTAAGATTTGGTATGGTTAGATGTAAGATTTTGTATGGTAAGATGTAAGATTTGATATGGTTAGATGTAAGATTTGGTATGGTTATGTAAGATTGTGTATTGTTAGATTAAGATTTGGTAAGGTTAGATGTAAGATTTGGTATGGTTAGATGTAAGATTTTGTATGGTAAGATGTAAGATTTGATATGGTTAGATGTAAGATTTGGTATGGTTAGATGTAAGATTTAGTATGGTTAGATGTAAGATTTGGTATGGTTATGTAAGATTGTGTATGGTTAGATGTAAGATTTGGTATGGTTAGATGTAAGATTTGGTATGGTTAGATGTAAGATTTGGTATGGTTAGATGTAAGATTTGGTATGGTTAGATGTAAGATTTAGTATGGTTAGATGTAAGATTTGGTATGGTTAGATGTAAGATTTGGTGTGGTTAGATGTAAGATTTGGTATGGTTAGATGTAGGATTTGGTATGGTTAGATGTAAGATTTGGTATGGTAAGATGTGAGATTTGGTATGGTTAGATGTAAGATTTGGTATGGTTATGTAAGATTGTGTATGGTTAGATGCAAGATTTGGTATGGTTAGATGTAAGATTTGGTATGGTTAGATGTAAGATTTGGTATGGTTAGATGTAAGATTTAGTATGGTTAGATGTAAGATTTGGTATGGTTAGATGTAAGATTTGGTATGGTTAGATGTAAGATTTGGTATGGTTAGATGTAGGATTTGGTATGGTTAGATGTAAGATTTGGTATGGTAAGATGTAAGATTTGGTATGGTTAGATGTAGGATTTGGTATGGTTAGATGTAAGATTTGGTATGGTTAGATGTAAGATTTTGTATGGTAAGATGTAAGATTTGATATGGTTAGATGTAAGATTTGGTATGGTTAGATGTAAGATTTGGTATGGTAAGATGTAAGATTTGGTATGGTTAGAGGATTTGGTATGGTAAGATGTAAGATTTGGTATGGTTAGAGGATTTGGTATGGTTAGATGTAAGATTTGGTATGGTAAGATGTAAGATTTGGTATGGTTAGATGTAAGATTTGGTATGGTTAGATGTAAGATTTGGTATGGTTAGATGTAAGATTTGGTATGGTTAGATGTAGGATTTGGTATGGTTAGATGTAGGATTTAGTATGGTAAGATGTAAGATTTAGTATGGTAAGATGTAAGATTTGGTATGGTTAGAGGATTTGGTATGGTTAGATGTAAGATTTGGTATGGTTAGATGTAGGATTTGGTATTGTTAGATGTAAGATTTGGTATGGTTAGATGTGAGATTTGGTATGGTTAGATGTAGGATTTGGTATGGTTAGATGTAGGAGTTAGTATGGTAAGATGTAAGATTTGGTATGGTTAGAGGATTTGGTATGGTTAGATGTAAGATTTGGTATGGTTAGATGTAAGATTTGGTATGGTTAGATGTAGGATTTGGTATGGTTAGATGTAAGATTTGGTATGGTTAGATGTAACATTTAGTATGGTAAGATGTAAGATTTGGTATGGTTAGAGGATTTGGTATGGTTAGATGTAAGATTTGTAATGGTTAGATGTAGGATTTGGTATGGTTAGATGTAAGATTTGGTATGGTTAGATGTAAGATTTGGTATGGTTAGATGTAAGATTTGGTATGGTTAGATGTAAGATTTGGTATGGTTAGATGTAGGATTTAGTATGGTAAGATGTAAGATTTGGTATGGTTAGAGGATTTGGTATGGTTAGATGTAAGATTTGGTATGGTTAGATGTAGGATTTAGTATGGTAAGATGTAAGATTTGGTATGGTTAGAGGATTTGGTATGGTTAGATGTAAGATTTGGTATGGTAAGATGTAAGATTTGGTATGGTTAGATGTAGGATTTGGTATGGTTAGATGTAAGATTTGGTATGGTTAGATGTAAGATTTGGTATGGTTAGATGTAAGATTTGGTATGGTTAGATGTAGGATTTGGTATGGTTAGATGTAAGATTTGGTATGGTTAGATGTAAGATTTGGTATGGTTAGATGTAAGATTTGGTATGGTTAGATGTAAGATTTGGTATGGTTAGATGTAAGATTTGGTATGGTTAGATGTAAGATTTAGTATGGTTAGATGAAAGATTTGGTATGGTTAGATGTAAGATTTGGTATGGTTAGATGTAGGATTTGGTATGGTTAGATGTAAGATTTGGTATGGTAAGATGTAAGATTTGGTATGGTAAGATGTAAGTTAGGGGCACGTAACTGAGACTAAGACACAGACATAATTACTCTGCCCATTCACTCCGATCACTTTACCTTCTTGCTATTTATTTGTCTTCCATACCATTTTTATGTCACAGTGGAACAATAATCGGTTCGAGTTTGGTACCGGGGGTGGGGGAACCTGTGTTACAAGGCCTCTTGCGCAAAAGATGCTTCCTTTTGTCGGGTGAGTTTTTAATATTAATAATCCTTAAAACTTTTTAATATTATTAATTCTTAGAAGCCTTTGAGGAATCTAGTCTCATATTTATATATTCGATCGTTAGCTTAATTTGAGGTATTATTGTGCTAATTAGGAGTATTTTCAAACATGTTAGGTTTTAGTGTTTGGTTGTAGGTTAATCTTAATAAAAAATTGAATTAATTCATATAAACCTCTTAATTGGAACAATAACTTATTTTTCAAGCTTAACCGGTAACAAACTGCCTTTAAAACGAATTCAGATAAATCCCTGGAACATTCACGATTTGCCTGCTTATTTAAACGAATTGAACTATTTGTAAAAAAACACGAATCGAACTATTTGTAAAAAAACAAACAAAATTCAAAAAATTACAAAGTAATGATTGTTACATCAGGCATGTTAATAACCATACACGCGATGCATATATTTTCTATATTATGGAGTTCTTGCATAATTTATCAAATAGAAAAAGCATGTTGCTCCCTTTTCTTTAGAAATGGGAAATTCACCGACGCTTGTCGAGAGAATGGGATGGGTGAAGATGCCAATCTTGGATATATAATCACATATAAGCTTAAGGTTCCACTTGTCGAGTCTCATCGGTTTTATCATCCGTTTAAAAACCTGAGCTTATTGAACGCATCGACCTGGATGAACGCGGTGAGTTCAAAACAGCCTAAAATTAAACATCTGTGTATTTCAGGGTTTCTGGTTGTTACATAATAACATTCCGTCTAATTTTAATGGCGAAATCATTACTAAACATTCTCACTATGTGCCTTCTCACTATGATGAAAATGAATAAAGAATTATTTGAAACGATCAAAATGATACCTACTTCTGTATGGGCTTTGATATTCTTATTACGTATTACTAAAAAAGATACTTGTAGATGTGGGTGATAATGAGTAGTGAGTACTCATTTAATTGTCTTTTGTGCCTCGGCGTATCAACCTCACGGCTACAAGGTTGATACTGCATTCAAATTGAATTGTTCATTGTCGACTGCTTCTAACATACGAGCACTCCAATTGGTTCCTTGAGTAACAGACAACACTTTATTCGATACTGATCTTCATAATAATAATGATAAAGAATCTTATAACGCAAGCTTAGCCTATAAAGGGGTTAGAAGAGTTCTGTATAAAGAAAGGCAAGACGTACATACTCAATAAAATAGTTATTTGTTACATTATAATACGTAGGCATTCACGCGACAAGGACGGTTCCAGCTAAGCTTTTTCTCTCGACTCTCTTATACACGGAAATAATATTTTTGTCCCAATATGGCTAAAACAAAAGCCCTTCGATCGACAAAGCCACGTAACGGGCCAAACGCATATTCCATTCTAAAAATACCGAATTGTTGACAATATTGCGAATTTCAAAACATGCATTAACATTAAAACGGTTGTACACATGAGCCGGCGAGGCCTAACTCAGTGAAAAATGGTGTCTTTGCAAAATCTTGCTAGATCGGCAATTGATGTTTTTTTACAGAAAACTTTCCATGACGAAACATTAAACGGTGATACAGCGATAAAACAAAAATTTCCGCTTGTTTAACGTTTTCACAACCTTAAAATATTATCTTTAAATCCTGTATACCCCCCATTTTTATAAATACTTTTAAATTACAATTTTGGTATCATTCTGCCTATCTTGTGTTTTAAATTCAATTTTTAAAAACAATGTTGTGCTCAATAGAGGTGATAATGCAAACCTTTCTCTCATGTAGGCGGTTATTTGCTACGGGGGTAACAGCAAGCTGAACATTCCGCCGTCAATCAACACTTTTAGCTTGAAGAAGGATCCGAGCAGATTTATCTCTGTTTACTGCTGGCAACATTCTAACGATCCAATGTGTGCGTCTTTGAGGGAATAATCATCAGTATGGCAGAAAGCTGGCGACTTGGCGACTATGTCGACCGAAGAATCAAACAGAAAACCGAAGAAATTGGCCCAAAAACAAATTGTAAAAAAAAAATTAAAAATGTTTTAATTTTTTTTTAAATTGAAAAATTAATTTTCCAAAAAAACTTGTGCTTGTTCTACACATATTCAATCCACTATATTTTTAAAATGCTGAATATGTAGGAACAATATGCACTAAAATAAGCAAGATTCTGCCAGCCTGATGATCATTAGGCCTGATTGTTTCTTAGCTTTAATAGAAACCTGGTAAGCTTGCTCAGGATATAAAAAAATACCGTATATATATATGTATTGTAACCAGAGGTTTGGCCCAGACCACAATCCTACTAACTGTTAAGTTTGTAACATAACTAGAGAATGAAGTTGGAGCCTGTAATTAACAAAATAGTCAGATTTATAGTTTCCGATAATATCGGTTAGGAGCCGATACCCGATCAGGTCGTGATATACGGACCTACAGGGAGTGGCATGGATTGCACAACACTGTGTTCTACCCATTCACATAAGTTAAATATGGCTGGATATAGAGAAGCCCCTTAATAGAGGGGTGATACTATTCATTCACCCAATAAATTGGTTTCCATCCTATGTTATTCCATTTTGTACGATTTACTATGTGCAGCTTTTTCGTACTTTCTACTGCCAGGCGCACCATGTGACTTTCTGCCTAATAATATTGCAGTTGTATTTGTTTTATATTGCATGTCTGTAATTTCGCGGTTGCTGCTTTCATATTGATAGTTACAAAAATCACAAATTTGAGCTGTAACTTTTGGTAGTATGCTGAACTTTTGTAATCAAAACTTGTTGAAATAAAGACAAATCCAAAGGTATTTTGATGTTCCCAGTATTATTTTAAGCTTCAGGTTGACACATATCTCTAATCTAGAAAACAAAATATACTACAGCATTTACTGTGCTATATCAGATTTTGGCCGAGCAATCAGGAAATGGAATGATATACGTATTTTTGGAACTAAATCTTGCGTTAAAATAAAAAATTCTGTGTAGCCAGGATCGTTGAATAAAGGCGAGGACAAAAATTAATTATCAAAGTATATATAAAACCTATATTTCCTAGTCTATAAACAAAGCAAAAAAATAAAAACGTTACTTACGTTTTTCTAAAATAGTGTTCTGCAATCAATAAATCTAAGTAAAACAAAGTAAAATCTATAGTCAAGTTAAAAAAACAAATAATCAAACACTACTACATTTATATGGCATTCTTACTGTTAACAATATGTTCCAAAGAAACCGTGAATTGATGAAAAATTGTTACAAGGGTTTTAGCCTCACTTTAAATGGCAAACAATGTGTTAAGAGTTCAGTGATAACACTAAGGAAACCTACAATCGTCAATGTAACTGGTTCCATAATAAACGTACAGGAAGCCTATAGAGAACATGACTTTATTTATCTTAAGTACACCAATGCATGTCTGAACTACCGTAGGCTTTTTTATTGGCAACCTGCTTAATATTGGCATTTCCCGATTTTGGCATGTCTTTATATGTAAGGTTTGTTTTAAATGTTGAATGAAATAATAAGCAAAATTTGCATTCTCACTGACCAGTGGTTCTTAACCAGGGTTCGATCGAACCCTTGTAATCGACGCAGCTGTTTCAAGAGTTCGGCGAGAACGTCCCCTGAAACATCAATGCTGTTATTTCAAGTTAAATTCGAATCTCTTTTATGTGCCAAGGTGTCACGTAACGTTATAAATTGAAAGTTTGGCCAATTAACCTTTATAACTACAAGTTCATAATTTGATTATGCCCAGTTTCAGCTGCTAGGAGGAAGAAACGAATACTGAGTTTTGGCGTTCGACGAACGCTTGCAGAATAACATAGGTGTTCGACAGCTTACCAAAGGTTACGAACCACTGGCACTGACTTTGCAAACCAATTATGATTTAAGGATTACAAAATGACCAATGGATTGGCGGTAGTTTGTTTTGAAAAGTATACAGTATGTCACATTATTTCAGTCCAATGCACATTCTGCCTAAAACTAGTTTGCAACAAAATATTCTTAGATCTTTAAAACGCTGAAAAGCGTAGTATCACTCAGCACGTGTACGGTGTCTATTTTATAATTATAGTTATGTAGTATTAACCAAAACGTTATTAATAGGTAGAGTCACCTTGATTAGGTGATATGTCATGCTGGCAACTTCGCGGTTCAGTTGTTAGGCATACAAGTCGAAAATGTGCTTGCTCGTACCAAGGATCCTGGTTAACATACGCTTCTTATGCAATTTTATCAATAAACTCAACACACTAAAGACGAGAAAAGCTTGTCTGCAAGTCAGACATTCCGATCGAAATAACCCTGATATATTCGTTATGTAGTAGATGTAGGTGTTTCATATTGTGGGCGTTTTCATAAAATGTCTTTTTTTTTCTTTTGTTTTTCATAAAATGTCTTTGTTTTTCATAAACACTAAACAGCTTGTTGGGTTAAGTCACTTAACCTCTTTGCATTTACATTCCATTAACAAATTGTCAACAAACGAACTTTGTGTGTTTGCTTTTTCTTCATCAACAGGTGCTCCGCGATTTATTCAACTAAACAACTATCATTGTTATTTTACATATAAACGTAGTACCTTCAGAATTTCAAATTTCCATTAAAATGTTCAATTTTTATTTCAATGCACAAATGTCCAAAATAAGTTAAAACTTTCAGTCAGTATATAATTTCTTGACTTATATGTAAAATTTGTCAATAGTAGATCTTAAAGTGGAGCCGTATGGAACCGTTTGGGTGCATAAATTGTTCTGCTTGAAACAAAAGTGTAAAACAACTGGAGGCCAATGCTGAAATAGTAATATGCGCTTTCAGGTTATGATCGAAATATATTTGGCATCATACCGCCTATCTTGCGTTTTAAATTAAATTAAAAAAAACAATGTTGTGCTCAATAGAGGTGATAATGCAAACTTTTCTTTCGTGTAGGCGGTTATTTGCTACAGTGACAAAAGCAAGCTGGACATTCCGCCATCAAACAACACTTTTAGCTTGAAGAAGGATCCGAGCAGATTTATCTCTGTTTACTGTTGGCAGCATTCTGACGATCCAATGTGTGCGTCTTTGAGGGAATGATCATTAGGCCTGACTTTTTCTTAGCTTTAATAAATACCTGGTAAGCTTGCTCAGGAAATAAAATAATACCGTATATATATTGTAACCAGAGGTACCCGATGTCAGGTCGTAGTATATTGACCTACAGGGGGTGGCATGGATTACACAACACTGTGTTTTACCCATTCACATAAGTTAAATATGGCTGGATATAGAAAAGCCCGTTAATAGAGGTGTGATACTACTCATCCACCCAATAAATTTGTAACCACCCTATGTTATTCCATTTTGTACGATTTACAATGTGCAGCTTTTCCGTACTTGCTACTGCCAGGCGCACGTCCCGATTCCCGTGTCCCATCACAAATTAACCGACTCCGTCGACTCCGGAGGCCTGCGTCTACAATTGAACTTTGGTTGTTCTATTTTTAGCACACGTGACTTTCTGCCTAATAATATTGCAGTTGTATTTGTTCTATATTGCGTATCTGTAATTTCGCGGTTGCTGCTTTCATATTGTTAGTTCCAAAATCACAAATTTGAGCTGTAACTAGGGATGTTCAAAGTAGAATTCCAAGGTATTCTAGAATAATAGGTTTTTGAATCTAGAATAACGAATCTAGAATACCGAATCCTAGTATGTTTTTATTAAATTATTTTAATTATTTAACCCTCAATTTTTTTTGTAAGAGATTAATCTTAATCTACCCTACAGGGCCCACAATTACAGCAATAAATCGCCCAAATTTTTTTAACATGTGTACATTATAATAAAAAAAATCTCCCATATGTTTAACATTCTTAACAACTGTCATTTGAAGCAGTTGTGTAAACTGTAATATGACAACTGTCCAGGTTGTTGCCAAAACTTATATTTTTGCCAATAGTGAGTACAATGCAACACTGCACACAGAAGTCTTAAGCTATTCGGTCCTGTTTTTTCAAGCCTTGTTGGGTCTTAGGGCATATTTTTTTACTAACGTGATCTGTTATGCAGTCAAATAATGTACTGCAAAAAATACAAAGTTACTATTGACTTAACGAATTCTTGACAATTACACTGCGCATAACTGCATAACCTCGCTGAATATTGGCCTAAAGTTGACCTTAAGTAACCCTATAGCGCATTTTTTGGACGGTCAGCACGTTTTACAACGTAATGTTACTTTTGCAACTTAACGCATTTAGGGAAATTGCGAACTCCATACCAGACATTACACGTTGATAGCTCGCCCAATATCGCTTGACTGACACTTAATTATTAGACGAACGTTATCGCGAGACGCGTAACTGGTCGCCCGAAAAAACGCTGACACTGCACTACCAGGTTACATTTAAAGCAAGCACTGGAAATTGGTCGCCGCAGCGACAGGCCAACCTACCACACGCGTTTGTGCAATTAGGCGCAACAATCCGCGGTAAAACATTAAATTATATCGTTTCCAATTACCCGAAATTAACGGCAGAATTGAATTCGAATCCAAGGATTCAAAATTCTACTGTGAACATCCCTAGCTGCAACTTTTGGTTGTATGACACTTTTGTAATCAACTCTTAAAGAAATAAAGGCTGATCCAAGTTACTTTTGATTTTCCCAGTTTGTGGTGTCTAGGACACTTTAACTTTAGAGCCAGATGCAGGGAAAAAATTTAGACGAGAGAGCGATGTATTCTTTTAAGCTTCAGGTTGACACATATCGCTAATCTACAAAAACAAAATCTACTACGACATTTACTGTGCTATACCAAATTGATTTTGGCCGAGCAATCACTAAATGGAATGATATACGTATTTTTTGAACTAAATCGTGCGTTAAAATAAAAAATCCTGTATAGCCAGGATCGTTGAATATAGGCGAGGACAAAAAGTAATCATCAAAGTATATATAAAACCTATATTTCCTAGTCTATAAACAAAGCAAAAAATAAAAACGTAACTTTCTGAAATAGTGTTCTGCAATCAATAAATCTAGGTAAAACAAAGTAAAATCTATAGTCAAGTTAAAAAAATAAATAATCAAACACTGCTACATTTATATGGCATTCTTACTGTTAACAATATGTTCCAGAGAAACCATGTATTGATTAAAATTGTTACAAAGGTTTTAGCCTCTATTTAAATGGCAAACAATGTGTTAAGTGATAACACTAAGGAAACCTACAATCGCCAATGCCACTGGTTCCATAATAAACGTATAGGAAGCCTATAGAGAACATGACCTTATTTATCTTAAGTACACCAATGCATGTCTGAACTACCGTAGGCTTTTTTATTGGCAACCTGCTTAATATTGGCATTTCCCGATTTTGGCATGTCTTTTATATATGCAAGGATTGTTTTAAATGTTGAAAAAAAATAAGCAAAATTTGCATTCGCACTGACCAGTGGTTCTTAACCAGGGTTCGATCGAACCCTTGTAATCGACGCAGCTGTTTCAAGGGTTCGGTGAGAACGTTCCTTGAAACATCAATGCTGTTATTTCAAGTTAAATTGGAATCTCTTTTATGTGGCAAGGTGTCACGTAACGTTATAAATTGAAAGTTTGGCCAATTAACCTTTATAACTGCAAGTTTATAATTTGATTATGCACAGTTTCAGCTGCTAGGAGGAAGTAACGAATACTAAGTTTTGGCGTTCGACGAACGCTTGCAGCATAACATAGGCGACAGCTTACCATAGGTTAAAAACCACTGGCACCATAGAGCACTAATACTAGAGGCGACACTCGTAAATATCGACAGATCGGTCACGCTTGGATGAACCGGGTAAGATTCGACCTTTCCAATGTCGCTTGATACAACAGTGGACGAAAAAAGTGAACATGACACACTGTTGCATTCCGGGGTGCAATTATACAAACCGATTAAAGTTTGTTAGGTCTTTGTTTGCGATAGGAAGATCAGATTTGGCAAAAAATGAAGAGGAAAAAGCGCACAGGACAAGCTTGCGTCATTTTATTTTGCAGTTTAGACATCCTTGCCAAAATGACAAAATTAAACACATGTTACATAAAGAAACGTAGGTTGCTATTTTTATGTATATAGGTGATCGTTTTAAGAAAATAATAATATATTCAGGGCGTCGATTTGTGAAGCCCATTTTGAAAAAGAGAAAATTATTGCACATGCAACAAGAAAAAGATTAGCGATTGGGGCACTTCCAACATTGCTCCTGCCTACAAAATCTCATTGCAATAAAGAAAAGGTAAATATATTTTGTAAGTGCATCTGAATGTTGTATTAGTGCTCTATGCTGGCACTGACTTTACAAACCAATTATGATTTAAGGATTACAAAATGACCAATGGATTGGCGGTAGTTTGTTTTGAAAAGTATACATTATGTCACATTATTTCAGTCCAATGCACATTCTGCCTAAAACTAGTTTGCAACAAAATATTCTTAGATCTTTAAAACGCTGAAAAGCGCATCAGTATCACTCATCACGTGTACGGTGTTTATTTTTTAATTATAGTTATATATACGTTATTGGTAGGTAGAGTTACCTTGATTAGGTGATATGTCATGCTGGCAACTTATTGCTCGTACCAAGGTACCTGGTTAACATACGCTTCTTGTGCAATTTTATCAATAAACTCAACACACTAAAGACGAGAAAAGCTTGTCTGAAAGTCAGACATTCCGGCCGATATAACCCTAATATATTCGTTATGGAGTAAAGGTGTTTCCTATTGAAGGCGCATTGATATACTGTACATGTCTTTGTTTTTTGCCATAACATAAACACTAAACAGCTTGTTGGGTTAAGTCACTTAACCTCTTTACCTTCACATTCCATTAACAAATAGTCAACAAACGAACTTTGTGTGTTTCTTTTTCCATGGTACTCCGCGGTTTATTCAACTAAACAACTATAATTTTTATTTTACATATAAATGTAGTTCCTTTAGAATTTCAAATTTGCATTAAAATGTTTAATTTTATTTCAATGCACAAATGTTCGAAATAAGTTAAAAATTTCAGTCATCATATAATTCTTGACTTATATGTAAAGTTTGTAAATAGTAGATCTTAAAGTGGAGACACATGGAACCGTTTCGGTGCTTAAATTATTCTGCTTGAAACAAAAGTGTAAAACAACCGGAGGCGCTTTCAGGTTATGATCGAAATATATATTTTTAGACGAAACTAATTGGGTTACTGCTCTGTGTTCAGTGACTGATTAATACCAATCTCTCCTAAACGCAGAGTTTCAACCAAGTTGAACATTATTCGTTTTGGGTGTGGTTCTATTTAAAAGTTAAAACAATTCTGCCGAAATATGACTTTCTACATTGATCTTAGTTCTTTATTTCACGGAATATCTCTGACATGCTACGCCGTTTTGTATTAAACCGTCATACACTGGTTACAACAGAAATTGAATTTGCTGCGTATAAATATTTTCGATCAAAAATATTTAATAAATAATGAAATCCTGCGTTGGAGGCATGTTTGGAATACTATAATTTAATTACGAGTTTACTACGTTTTATATTTACCACTCACATACGAACGTAAAGTGTGATATTCGTTTAACTGCATGCGCCAAATATGTCTGACTCTACTGAAAACAAATATAACAGTGTTGGTTTTGTCTGTTTGTTTGTGATAGTGTGTGTGTGATTGTGTGTCTATGTGTGTGTTAGTTTGTGTTTGCTTGTGTGTGTATGTGTGTGTGTTTGTGTGTGCGTGGGGGTGTGCGACTGGGGGTGTGCGACTGTGCGTGTGTTTGTGTGTATGTGTCTGTGTGAGTGTGTGTTGTTAGGCAACAAAATGGTTTGAAACTTTAGGATCAAAATTAATATTGATATATGTCAAAAAACAATTTACGCACTGAACATTATTTTTTTCGATCATATAGTATTTTTTACTGAAGATAATTGAGCTGGGCCGGCACTAAATGTTAAAACCCAGATTTGTGGTGTAGGCCTACCAATTTCGAAAATTGCAATTGAAAGTCACCTTTTTGCTGCACATAGCTTACGAAAAAAATAGTAGTCTCTTTTTACGACTACCTCAGATATATATTCTTCGTGCTTGGATAATGGATATACATATGCCATGTTTGCCCACCGTGGAATGCAGGTTGGTAATTATAGAAAATATATTCACGTTCACCATGTTTTGCACAAACTCCAAAAAAATTATTAGGTCAAACTTTGCCAAATAATTATTCTTTTCGGTCAAAAAATAATCGCCCTACTGATGATCAACAACATATACCAGAAGAGGAGCTTTAAGCACGTGAGAGTGACTCTTTGAGTTATAAAGATTTGCATGATGCTGAGTTCATTTTCAGTGCAATACACAGCCATAAGTGGAGAGACATAACCAAACCCTTTACTGTGTGTATAAGCAGCGCATTCCAAGTGTTCATACTTGCGGATGAGATCAGGTGTCAATCCTAGTCTTCGCTACAAAGCTGGTTGAAGCACTTATGACTGCTGGAAATGCTTTGTTGACAACTCTATTTTAACAACTATATAAACACATACAATGAGAGAATCTACCAAAAAGTCCAACTTCCTTTTTACAACGGAAAAACTTGAAGCCTTAGCTTCCTTGCAGTATATGCACGCGTAATTTACGACAAAAGTCATTCTGTTGACTTTTTATGCGGCGGAAAGTATACGGCCCTTCTGTCTACAGAGAAACTTGTTAAGAGCTGACTTCGTACATGTAAAAAGATTTATAAGATTTGAAAACAAGTGCCAAAAGTCAGAGTTGGTGGCCGATAAGTTTATCCACATTCGTGAGCCTATGGAAGCATTAGACGTTTTTTGAGCAAATTGCGTGAAAATATACAAACCATGCAGCAAGTAGGCAGTGGCCTTTGTGGTTGATTAGACAAACCTATTAGACATAGCAGCACTAAACTCCTGTATTCTATACAGAAAATGTCCGGTAGCAACATCAGCCGATGAAGGTTCATACTCCAGCTAAAGATAATAACGTGGCAAAGCGGAAACAGGTCGAAGGAAATACGTGGCAAGGCTTCAAAACACAATACAACTACACTTGGCAGACTTAGAATTTGTGGAGTGTATGGTAACGGCGATTGGAAAACAGAATGCAAATACTGCACGACGTACATGATCAACATGAGTCGTGATATAAACTTTCAAGAGTTATTATATTTTGTGTAGCAAGTTTTGGAGTAGTTAGCAATTTGGAATGATACCGACCATCAGAATGTGTTTTTTGTTGCTTTCTTATAGCTAATATCTGCGGAACGCATTAAAGTTGACTTGCTGTAGTCTTGCTACTTTTCTAAATAAATAAGTACATCTTTGAGGATGGTGTCGATTTTGACACCACCGGCTATTGGAGGTAAACTTGTTTTCTGGCTGTTAAGGACCTCTCGCTAGCGGGATTTTAGGTAGTTACAAATAAAAGCTGGTTAATTACATTAACTAAAAATCAAAACTGAGTCACACAACGCCTCTTAATTTAGCATCATGAAAACGAAAGGTATAGCAGACATAATACAAGGCTGTAAGCAATTTCGGTGGCATACTCTGTTTGTTACGTTTAGCCACCAGGCGACTTGATAACAAGCGAAGCCATTCAAACCGTTTGAGACTTTTAGAAACTGTTTTAAAAAAGATGTCAGAGCAAACATTAGCATAGGCGTAGATAACCTTCAGTTTGTCGGCTTTCAATTTGAACAAAAGTTAGACAGAGCTGCTTTGAATAAGTTATAAAACTTGGTGTATATAAGTATGAGCAGTAAACGCCCGTTTAAATAGCTTAGTTAAAGTCGTTTTTTATCGTTTGTTGCCGCACTTAATAAACCAAACCAACTAAAGCGCGACACAGGCTTTTTGTATTTCATCTTTTTTATTTGTTTTCTACGCGCTTGTCGGCGCACATTTGTTACGGACCAATTACAATTAGCAAAACAGCATTTTGTGACACAAACCAGTGGACTTATTTTTGAACAGCATGGGATCATCGCTTCAAGTTTCTTGTAGAAAACCAAAATCAAAAAAAACTATTGAGTTTCTTAAGACTATAATCTCTAGAAGGCTGGTTGTAGGAGACGATAATTTCGTATTTTTTTATTAAGTTCTGGTTGCTGAGTAACAGTTAATTAGGTCGTGACATGAGCGTCTTCGTTCGAATTCTTAGTTCGCTAAGGTTTATTTGCGACAAAAGTAAACTTAATAATCGTCCTAACCCCAAAACTCAACCCACCGCCTAACACCAAACATAACCCATATCTCAAACCTAACCCAAACCCTTGGGAAACTTTTACTGTTGCCTACGTTGCCTCATGGCCAAACCAAAACTAATCACTAACCCAACACAGATAAAAGACTGAACTATAGCGATTAATGTAAGCCCGAACGGTCCGCAATGCCGTACCCTCCGCTTTAACTACAAATTATGGATTGCATAATATTAACGCATTACTCTAAATGTTAAGCGTTTAAGCTGCACATTTTTAGTTAAAATTTTAATCTTAATCTCGCATTAAGAGTTTTTTACAACGTGCCTAATTCATTTTTTTAATACAGAAAATTATAATGCTTACAAAGAATCTAAGGTCTTTGTTCGCCAGCTATAGACATGTTTGTGCGACGAACTGCGTGGCTTGTGTGTTCCTCTTACTCTTTTTTTGCCACAACTTCACGGTGAAAAATAAGTTTAAAAGTAACATTGGACAAAGTTACGAGAAACTTGAAGTTGACCCCGCACGTATTGTGCTGAATGATGTGCTTTTTACCGTTAAAACTTGCAAGAAAAACCATCGTTCAATTGGAAGACTGGAAATGATTCTCAGCACTTGGTATAAAAAAGTTTCGAGAGATCAGGTATGCAATAGGTTATGCATATTTTTTATGCTGGAAATTGTACAGAATATTTATTGCAAACTTTATATGCAGATCTATTTTTTAACGGATGATTTTGACGAAGAATACCGACTAAAAACCAATGGTCGTTTGCACAGCACATCTTGCGGAAATAGTCACAATAGGTTAAACACTTCACTTTTCCTGGGGGATTTTTACAAATCGTTTTTGAATCTATTAAAATATAGCGCCAGTTCTTTTGAAAATACACATGTCTTTCAAATCTTTTTTTATTTTAAATACTCTCGTTTTTACTTTAGATTTTTAAAATCAGCTTGCTGTTGTTTAGAGATGATTTGTGCTGCAAAACTGGTGCTGAGTTCGACTTGTTTCTTCCCACAAACAAAAAGTAGGTAACTCATCCTTTTAGTTCGTGATTTTCAATAATGAGCCTTTATTTTGACTTTTCAAAGCTATTCTTAAATTTATTCAGTAAAAATAATTTGTCTTTCTTACGGTGTTCGTCATAAAGGTGGTGGTGTCGCTTCGATGACGACGATTATGTAAACCCCCAAATACTTTTGGAGGAACTCAACAAACATCACTGGAACGAGTCCGTTTACCTCGGCCGCAAAAGTTGGGACCATTGGGAGGTAATAATTGGTTTACATATGTGATGACGTAAAATCTACAGTTGATGAGAAAAAATGAGCTTTTTTACTTGTAGTTTGGCAAGCAGTGTTTTCCAACGGGGGCTGAAGGGGTTCGTAAAAAGGTCCCAGGGATCCGCGAATGCACTGAAAATTGATCAAACTTTTAAGTGTGCGGCAATAACTTATCTTGTCGGGCACTTAAATAAAATAGAATCGCGAAATGTATTACCTATTTGGCTACATATTATAATTTTTTCTGATTGTCACGTTTACAAAAATCCCGAAATTTAGATTCGTATAGCCTTTGTTATGATGTCACAATACATCTTATTTTGATTGACGCATTAGCAACGGATCAGATTTTCACCTTAAACAAGGACCAATTGTTAAAGAGCAGGTGTGGGCAATTAGTTTTAACCGCGGGCCGCATGAGGAACTTAAAATGTTCTGGCGTGTCGGGTCAAAAATGGAATGTCAAAGCAATATGACGTCATACTCTGATCACGCTACAAAACAAATAGGCCAACGAGCTTGCTATTACGTTAGGAAATGTGTGCAAATGTGCAATTTAAGTCGAATTTAAAGAAGAAAAAATTTGCGATGTTTTGGCTTTAAAATGCAAACTTTAATGTCGACTTAGAGGGGTACTTGACGCATTGGCCGCAGATAAAAAATGTACATTACTTGATATATTGGCGTTATTAAAGTTATTGGGCGCGTTGACTTAAATATTAAAGGTAAAATACATTAACAACTCGCACAAAAAAACTTACAATGTATTTTTACTTTTGAAGGTTTAACTTATAGGATGTGTTACTTGCGGTACTATGGTCATATCGCAAAGACGGTATAAATCGGGAAAAATACAAACATGGCCTTAACCAAATTAGGTTGACAAAATGTGAATCGGTATGTTTCAGATTTTAGAAAACGGCCGGTATTTCGTTCATATTTTAATGACTGAATACATTGGGCAATGAAATACATAAAAATAAAATACATAAAAATATAACTAATTAACACAATTTTTCTTGCACAGGGTTTTTCAACTAGCGTACTTTGGGCCACAGATTGCAAATGTGTCATTACTTATTTTTCTATCAAATCAAGTTTTAGAGTTATGAAATTTAAACTATTTTAGTGAAAACTTTTATTTTAGGCTCTAAATAGAAAAAAATACTTCAGGAAAACAATGTTCTAAATCCGAAATACATATAAGCCTAATTTTCATTGAATTTCCTAATCATTATTAAATTCCCGTTTAAATATGTTTGGTAACCATTATTCTTGCCATAACGACAGAAAAAAGTCGCAGTATCTTCTTTTATATTGGGCTTTCGAAACATCGCTTATTAAGCTTCCACAGTAATTATAGCGACCTACAACACTTACAGTTTCCTTGATGTCGCTCCTCTATCATTAATATCCTTATAGAATCGTTCACTTTGCTCCTCACTAGCGTCGCCAATTTGATTTTGCGGTAACATGTTGAGGTGACTGTGGAGGACTTACTTCTCATGTTGCACTCCAAGGACTGCAAGCTGAGGAGTAGTTCGTCTATAATCTCTTGGTAGTTGTGAGACTTCTTTTTCCATATGGTATTTGACCCCACCAGCGATT
Organism: Ascidiella aspersa; assembly: GCF_963924565.1. Classification (NCBI taxonomy): domain Eukaryota; kingdom Metazoa; phylum Chordata; class Ascidiacea; order Phlebobranchia; family Ascidiidae; genus Ascidiella; species Ascidiella aspersa. The sequence continues at coordinate 28,966,365 of NC_139448.1, read as the reverse complement.
GCGTTCCAAGATCAAACTTCAAGATAGGTATCGTTGTAACAAAATGGCGGTCTCTAAGCAATGTAAATCTTCAGTCCATCTACTATCCCAACTCTCTTCTGCTCGTCGCTAATCCCAGGGGAAAAAATGTAAGCAAAACAGTATGAATCTTGATCTGAAGATTTAAGTACGTCCTTTATCAATCCGAGTTTGATGTGCATCGGTGGGGCTGGTGGTAGAGTGATGTTTTTGTGGTCAGCCAGTGGTTGTTATTTAGGTTATTGTTCCTGGGTATTAAATTGATCTTTGAGGGTCATTACTGTTCCACGAACTGCTCCTTCTAGGCTCTACTACCCCAGTATGACAAGAAGTATAAGTATTTGGAAAGTCTCCGTTTCGCACCACAATAAAACTAACCATTTTTCGGTCTACACAAATCAACCATTCGATAGCCTAAACTTGATGAGAGATGACGCTTATTGTCTGTAAATATGTCATAAAATCGGAAGAGATTAGGCTAAAAATAGAGTTTGGCGGGGTCATAACTAGATCCGTTCCTGGAAAAATTGTTTATGATATACCCAAACATATAGAAACTCGTCCTTCCTTTTTAACTCAGGCCTGAGGGCCGTATGTTGCCAAGGTCTGTTATAGAGAGTAAACAACAAAAATACCACGAATAATTCATAACAAGGGTATTTACTGTTGCACTGGATTGCGACAGTATAAAGAAAACTCAGTATTTCCTTAGTGGAAAAGTATTGGCCAATGTTAGCATGAAATCAGTAAAATTAAAGGAAAACAAACCCCTTAATTGTCCGCAAAATGGTCTCCAGCCATAAAACCGAAATAAGAACAACATAATATAAAAAAGTAGGACTAATACCGGTGCGTAATAGTTGCAATACCGTTTAAATCGGTATAAGTCCTAAAACAGTCGGAAACGACGGAAGCTCTGTACAACATTTTACCTAACACCTAACGACACCCTTAAGTACACTATACTTACTCCCTAATAATTTCAACCCTAACCCATTTTCTAGTCCCGCCCATTACCCATTAATATCCCGAAACACGACCACAAACTGTGCCAAAACAGTAACGCCCTAACGGCGCCATTTAAATTAGGGCGCCCAACCGTTGACGTCAAAACGGCCGATGCCAGACCATGGCTCACCATTCGCATTATACCCTCTACTTACCGTTTGAGATGTTTTTATGGCCATTTAACCCTTATTCCGATTCATTTACGACTTATTTCGACAGGTTTATATATTAATTAAACGATTGCGTTCTTCTTCAGCCGTGAATATTACTTTGTATTTGGCTTTATTATGTCGTTGGTTTAATACTATTATTTACAGATTTTTCTGCTTTAGTTATTGTTGCTTTTTTCGAAGGTTAATTGGTAGCTTGGATATTTTAATTTTTTTTTAAATATTTGACTTAAACCGTCACAAGATATCCCTTTAAAAAATAAATTGTTGATTCAGCTTTTACACAATGAATTTAGTATAAAAGTTTAAAAAACGGAAATCGTCAGAAAGATCAACCTAATCGTCAGAAAGAATGTCTACGGCTTTATCGAAAACTCAACCTCATTTCCATGATTGGGTATGATTAGAGTTGTAAGTAAGGGATCCGGCACTGACTGCGGCACTGAAATGATTACTCTTCCCATTCACTCCGATTACTTTATATTCTTTGTACTCAATTGCCTTCAATATACCGTCACAGAGGAACGGTAATCAGTTCGATTTCGCGACCGGAGGCGGAGGAGTATGTGTCACAAGGCCTCTCGCGCAAAAAATGCTTCCTTTTGTCGGGTGAGTTAACTTTTTAAAATTAATATTTCTCAAAAGACTTTTTGTTTTATTTTTGTTAGTAATGGGATGTTGTTTTCGTTTTGTTAGAAATGGAAAGTTCGTTGACGATTGCAGAGAGACTGGGATGGCTGATGACATCAGTCTTGGTTATATAATCACATACAAGTTAAAGGTTCCACTTGTCGAGTCTCATCGTTTTTACCACCCGTATAAAAACCTGGGCTTATTAAACACATCGACGTGGATGAATGCGGTGAGTTCAAAACAGCTTAAAATGCAACATCTGTGTATTTCGGGTTTCTACCTGAAAAACGAACGTGAGTTTCTAGTTTTACCTATTCTAATAACATTACGTCATATGTCTATATCGATAAACATTACTTAAAAGAAAACTGCTGTGTTCGACCCTTTTTTTTGCAGTTTTATGGTAAATAATGCTATATTTTAACCTTTATTTATTTTGGCGACAACCTTCCTCCTTAAAAACACTTATACAACATTACAACATTTAACTATCCTTATTAAAACCCCTACTTGCCTACCCTTTTTACTAATTCATTTGAATTACAATATCGGAATCATTTCGCCTATCTTGTGTTTTAAATTAAATTTAAAAAAACATGTTGTGCTCAATAAAGGTGATAATGCAAAACTTTCTTTCGTCCAGGCGGTTATTTGCTACAGTGACAAAAGCAAGCTGGACATTCCGCCGTCAATCAACACTTTTAGCTTGAAGAATGATCCGAGCAGATTTATCTCTGTTTACTGCTGGCAACATTCTGACGATCCAATGTGTGCGTCTTTGAGGGAATGATCATTAGGCCTGACAGTTTCTTAGCTTTAATAGAAACCTGGTAAGCTTGCTTAGGAAATAAAAAAAAAATACCGTGTATATATATATACAATATACATATTGTAACCAGAGGTTTGGCCCAGACCACAACCCTACTAACTGTTAATTTTGTAACATAACTAGAGCTGCAATGAAGTTAGAGCCTGTAATTAACAAAATAGTCAGATTTAGAGTTTCCGATAATATCGGTAAGGAGCCGATACCCGATCAGGTCGTGGTATACGGACCTACAGGGAGTGGCATGGATTGCACAACACTGTGTTCTACCCATTCACATAAGTTAAATATGGCTGGATATATAGAGAAGCCCGTTAATAGAGGTGTGTGCAATCCATTCCACTCCATGTAGGTCCCGTTAATAGATACTACTCAACGCCCGTTAAAAGATACTACTCATCCACCCAATAAGTTGGTACCCATCCTATGTTATTCCATTTTGTACGATCTACAATGTGCAGCTTTTACGAACTTGCTACAGCCAACGCGAGTGTCCCGATTCCCGTGTCCGACTGCAAATTAACCTACTCCGTCGACTCCGGAGGCCTGCACACGTGACTTTCTGCCTAATAATATTGCATTTGTATTTGTTCTATATTGCGTGTCTGTAATTTCGCGGTTGCTGCTTTCACATTGATAGTTACAAAAATCACAAATTTGAGCTGTAATTTTTGGTTGTATGACGCTTTTGTAATCAAATCTTGAAGAAATATAGGCGGATCCAAATATATTTTGATTTTCGCAGTTTCTGGTGTCTAGGACACTTCAACTTCGGAGCCAGATGCAAGGAAAAAAAATTACACGCGAGAGCGATGTATTCTTTTAAGCTTCAGGTTGACACATGCCGCTAATCTATAAAACAAAATCTACTACGACATTTACTGTGCTATATCAAATTGATTTTGGCCGACCAATCAGTAAATGGAATGATATACGTATTTTTTGAACTGAATCGTGCGTTAAAATAAAAAACGCTGTATAGCCAGGATCGTTGAATATAGGCGAGGACAAAAAGTAATCATCAAAGTATATATAAAACCTATATTTCCTAGTCTATAAACAAAGCAAAAAATAAAAACGTAACTTTCTGAAATAGTGTTCTGCAATCAATAAATCTAGGTAAAACAAAGTAAAATCTCTGGTCAAGTTAAAAAAATAAATAATCAAACACTACTACATTTATATAGCATTCTTACTGTTAACAATATGTTCCAGAGAAACCATGAATTGATGAAAAATTGTTACAAGGGTTTTAGCCTCACTTTAAATCGTAAACAATGTGTTAAGTGATAACACTAAGGAAACCTAGAATCGCCAATGCCACTGGTTCCATAATAAACGTATAGGAAGCCTATAGAGAACATGACCTTATTTATCTTAAGTAGGCCTACCTACACCAATGCATGTCTGAACTACCGTAGGCTTTTTTATTGGCAACCTACTTAATATTGGCATTTCCCGATTTTGGCATATCTTTATATGTAAGGATTGTTTTAAATGTTGAATGAAATAATAAGCAAAATTTGCATTAGCACTGACCAGTGGTTCTTAACCAGGGTTCGATTGAACCCTTGGAATCGACGCAGCTGTTTCAAGGGTTCGGTGAGAATGTCCTCTGAAACATCAATGCTGTTATTTTAAGTTAAATTCGAATCTCTGTTATGTGCCAAGGTGTCACGTAACGTTATAAATTAAAAGTTTGGCCAATTAACCTTTATAACTGCAAGTTTATAATTTGATTATGCACAGTTTCAGCTGCTAGGAGGAAGTAACGAATACTAAGTTTTGGCGTTCGACGAACGCTTGCAGCATAACATAGGTGTTCGACAGCTTACCATAGGTTAAAAACCACTGGCACCATAGAGCACTAATGCTAGAGGCGACACTCGTAAATATCGGCAGATCGGTCACGCTTGGATGAACCGGGTAAGATTCGACCTTTCCAATGTCGCTTGATACAACAGTGGACGAAAAAAGTGAACATGACACACTGTTGCATTCCGGGGTGCAATTATACAAACCGATTAAAGTTTGTTAGGTCTTTGTTTGCGATAGGAAGATCAGATTTGGCAAAAAATGAAGAGGAAAAAGCGCACAGGACAAGCTTGCGTCATTTTACTTTGCAGTTTAGAGATCCTTGCCAAAATGACAAAATTAAACAAATGTTACATAAAAAAACGTAGGTTGCTGTTTTTCTGTATATAGGTGCTCGTTTTAAGAAAATAATAATATATTCAGGGCGTCGATTTGTGAAGCCCATTTTGAAAAAGAGAAAATTATTGCACATGCAACAAGAAAAAGATTAGCGATTGGGGCACTTCCAACATTGCTCCTGCCTACAAAATCTCATTGCAATAAAGAAAAGGTAAATATATTTTGTAAGTGCATCTGAATGTTGTATTAGTGCTCTATGCTGGCACTGACTTTACAAACCAATTATGATTTAAGGATTACAAAATGACCAATGGATTGGCGGTAGTTTGTTTTGAAAAGTATACATTATGTCACATTATTTCAGTCCAATGCACATTCTGCCTAAAACTAGTTTGCAACAAAATATGCTTAGACCTTTAAAACGCTGAAAAGCGCATCAGTATCACTCATCACGTGTACGGTGTTTATTTTTAAATTATAGTTATATATACGTTATTGGTAGGTAGAGTTACCTTGATTAGGTGATATGTCATGCTGGCAACTTATTGCTCGTACCAAGGTACCTGGTTAACATACGCTTCTTGTGCAATTTTATCAATAAAGCCAACACACTAAAGACGAGAAAAGCTTGTCTGACAGTCAGACATTCCGGCCGATATAACCCTGATATATTCGTTATGGAGTAAATGTTGGTGTTTCCTATTGAAGGCGCATTGATATACTGTACATGTCTTTGTTTTTTGCCATAACATAAACACTAAACAGCTTGTTGGGTTAAGTCACTTAACCTCTTCACCTTTACATTCCATTAACAAATAGTCAACAAACGAACTTTGTGTGTTTCTTTTTCCATGGTACTCCGCGGTTTATTCAACTAAACAACTATAATTTTTATTTTACATATAAATGTAGTTCCTTTAGAATTTCAAATTTGCATTAAAATGTTTAATTTTTATTTCAATGCACAAATGTCCAAAATAAGTTAAAAATTTCAGTCATCATATAATTCTTGACTTATATATATAGTTTGTAAATAGTAGATCTTAAAGTGGAGACACATGGAACCGTTTCGGTGCTTAAATTATTCTGCTTGAAACAAAAGTGTAAAACAACCGGAGGCCAATGCTGAAATAGTAATATGCGCATTCAGGATATGATCGAAATATATATTTTTTAGACAAAACTAATTCGGTTACTGCTCTGTGTTCAGTGACTGATTAATACCAATCTCTCCTAAACGCAGAGTTTCAACCAAGTTGAACATTATTCGTTTTGGGTGTGGTTCTATTTAAAAGTTAAAACAATTCTGCCGAAATATGACTTTCTACATTGATCTTAGTTCTTTATTTCACGGAATATCTCTGACATGCTACGCCGTTTTGTATTAAACCGTCATACACTGGTTACAACAGAAATTGAATTTGCTGCGTATAAATATTTTCGATCAAAAATATTTAATAAATAATGAAATCCTGCGTTGGAGGCATGTTTGGAATACTATAATTTAATTACGAGTTTACTACGTTTTATATTTACCACCCACATACGAACGTAAAGTGTGATATTCGTTTAACTGCATGCGCCAAATATGTCTGACTCTACTGAAAACAAATATAACAGTGTTGGTTTTGTCTGTTTGTTTGTGATAGTGTGTGTGTGATTGTGTGTCTATGTGTGTGTTAGTTTGTGTTTGCTTGTGTGTGTATGTGTGAGTGTTTGTGTGTGCGTGCGGGGTGTGCGACTGTGCGTGTGTTTGTGTGTATGTGTCTGTGTGAGTGTGTGTTGTTAGGCAACAAAATGGTTTGAAACTTTAGGAGCAAAATTAATATTGATATATGTCAAAAAACAATTTACGCACTGAAGATTATTTTTTTCGATCATATAGTATTTTTTACTGAAGATAATTGAGCTGGGCCGGCACTAAATGTTAAAACCCTGATTTGTGGTGTAGGCCTACCAATTTCGAAAATTGCAATTGAAAGTCACCTTTTTGCTGCACATAGCTTACGAAAAAAATAGTAGTCTCTTTTTACGACTACTTCAGATATATATTCTTCGTGCTTGGATAATGGATATACATATGCCATGTTTGCCCACCGTGGAATGCAGGTTGGTAATTATAGAAAATATATTCACGTTCACCATGTTTTGCACAAACTCCAAAAAAATTATTAGGTCAAACTTTGCCAAATAATTATTTTTTTCGGTCAAAAAATAATCGCCCTACTGATGATCAACAACATATACCAGAAGAGGAGCTTTAAGCACGTGAGAGTGACTCTTTGAGTTATAAAGATTTGCATGATGCTGAGTTCATTTTCAGTGCAATACACAGCCATAAGTGGAGAGACATAACCAAACCCTTTACTGTGTGTATAAGCAGCGCATTCCAAGTGTTCATACTTGCGGATGAGATCAGGTGTCAATCCTAGTCTTCGCTACAAAGCTGGTTGTAGCACTTATGACTGCTGGAAATGCTTTGTTGACAACTCTATTTTAACAACTATATAAACACATACAATGAGAGAATCTACCAAAATAAGTCCAACTTCCTTTTTACAACGGAAAAACTTGAAGCCTTAGCTTCCTTGCAGTATATGCACGCGTGATTTACGACAAAAGTCATTCTGTTGACTTTTTATGCGGCGGAAAAAATACGGCCCTTCTGTCTACAGAGAAACTTGTTAAGAGCTGACTTCGTACATGTAAAAAGATTTATAAGATTTGAAAACAAGTGCCAAAAGTCAGAGTTGGTGGCCGATAAGTTTATCCACATTCGTGAGCCTATGGAAGCATTAGACGTTTTTTGGGCAAATTGCGTGAAAATATACAACCCATGCAGCAAGTAGGCGGTGGCCTTTGTGGTTGATTAGACAAACCTATTAGACATAGCAGCACTAAACTCCTGTATTCTATACAGAAAATGTCCGGTAGCAACATCAGCCGATGAAGGTTCATACTCCAGCTAAAGATAATAACGTGGCAAAGCGGAAACAGGTCGAAGGAAATACGTGGCATGGCTTCAAAACACAATACAGCTACACTTGGCAGACTTAGAATTTGTGGAGTGTATGGTAACGGCGATTGGAAAACAGAATGCAAATACTGCACGACGAACATGATCAACACGAGTAGTGATATAAACTTTCAAGAGTTATTATATTTTGTGTAGCAAGTTTTGGAGTAGTTAGCAATTTGGAATGATACCGACCATCAGAATGTGTTTTTTTTTTTGCTTTCTTATAGCTAATCATCTGCGGAACGGCATTAAAGTTAACTTGCTGTAGTCTTGCTACTTTTCTAAATAAATAAGTACATCTTTGAGGATGGTTTCGATTTTGACACCACCGGCTATTGGAGGTAAACTTGTTTTCTGGCTGTTAAGGACCTCTCGCTAGCGGGATTTTAGGTAGTTACAAATAAAAGCTGGTTAATTACATTAACTAAAAATCAAAACTGAGTCACACAACGCCTCTTAATTTAGCATCATGAAAACGAAAGGTATAGCAGACATAATACAAGGCTGTAAGCAATTTCGGTGGCATACTTTGTTTGTTACGTTTAGCCACCAGGCGACTTGATAACAAGCGAAGCCATTCAAACCGTTTGAGACTTTTAGAAGCTGTTTTAAAAAAGATGTCAGAGCAAACATTAGCATAGGCGTAGATAACCTTCAGTTTGTCGGCTTTCAATTTGAACAAAAGTTAGACAGAGCTGCTTTGAATAAGTTATAAAACTTGGTGTATCTAAGTATGAGCAGTAAACGCCCGTTTAAATAGCTTATTTGAAGTCGTTTTTTATCGTTTGTTGCCGCACTCAATAAACCAAACCAACTAAAGCGCGACACAGGCTTTTTGTATTTCATCTTTTTTATTTGTTTTCTACGTGCTTGTCGGCGCACATTTGTTACGGACCAATTACAATTAGCAAAACAGCATTTTGTGACACAAACCAGTGGACTTATTTTTGAACAGCATGGGATCATCGCTTCAAGTTTCTTGTAGAAAACCAAAATCAAAAAAAACTATTGAGTTTCTTAAGACTATAATCTCTAGAAGGCTGGTTGTACGAGACGATAATTTCGTATTTTTTTATTAAGTTCTGGTTGCTGAGTAACAGTTAATTAGGTCGTGACATGAGCGTCATCGTTCGAATTCTTAGTTCGCTAAGGTTTATTTGCGACAAAAGTAAACTTAATAATCGTCCTAACCCCAAAACTCAACCCACCGCCTAACACCAAACATAACCCATATCTCAAACCTAACCCAAACCCTTGGGAAACTTTTACTGTTGCCTACGTTGCCTCATGGCCAAACCAAAACTAATCACTAACCCAACACAGATAAAAGACTGAACTATAGTGATTAATGTAAGCCCGAACGGTCCGCAACGCCGTACCCTCCGCTTTAACTACAAATTATGGATTGCATAATATTAACGCATTACTCTAAATGTTAAGCGTTTAAGCTGCACATTTTTAGTTAAAATTTTAATCTTAATCTCGCATTAAGAGTTTTTTACAACGCGCCTAATTTATTTTTTTAATACAGAAAATTATAATGCTTACAAAGAATCTAAAGTCTTTGTTCGCCAGCTATAGACATGTTTGTGCGACGAACTGCGTGGCTTGTGTGTTCCTCTTACTCTTCTTTTGCTACAACTTCACGGTGGAAAATAAGTTTAAAAGTAACATTGGACCAAGTTACGAGAAACTTGAAGTTGACCCCGCACGTATTGTGCTGAATGATGTGCTTTTTACCGTTAAAACTTGCAAGAAAAACCATCGTTCAATTGGAAGACTGGAAATGATTCTCAGCACTTGGTATAAAAAAGTTTCGAGAGATCAGGTATGCAATAGGTTATGCATATTTTTTATGCTGGAAATTGTACAGAATATTTATTGCAAACTTTATATGCAGATCTATTTTTTAACGGATGATTTTGACGAAGAATACCGACTAAAAACCAATGGTCGTTTGCACAGCACATCTTGCGGAAATAGTCACAATAGGTTAAACACTTCACTTTTCCTGGGGGATTTTTACAAATCGTTTTTCAATTTATTAAAATATAGCGCCAGTTCTTTTGAAAATACACATGTCTTTCAAATCTTTTTTTATTTTAAATACTCTCGTTTTTACTTTATATTTTTTAAATTCAGCTTGTTGTTGTTTAGAGATGATTTGTGCTGCAAAACTGGTGCTGAGTTCGACTTGTTTCTTTCCACAAACAAAAAGTAGGTCACTCATCCTTTTAGTTCGTGATTTTCAATAATGAGCCTTTATTTTGACTTTTCAAAGCTATTCTTAAATTTATTCAGTAAAAATAATTTGTCTTTCTTACGGTGTTCGTCATAAAGGTGGTGGTGTCGCTTCGATGACGACGATTATGTAAACCCCCAAATACTTTTGGAGGAACTCAACAAACATCACTGGAACGAGTCCGTTTACCTCGGCCGTAAAAGTTGGGACCATTGGGAGGTAATAATTGGTCTACATATGTGATGACGTAAAATCTACAGTTGATGAGAAAAAATGAGCTTTTTTACTTGTAGTTTGGCAAGCAGTGTTTTCCAACGGGGGCTGAAGGGGTTCGTAAAAAGGTCCCAGGGATCCGCGAATGCACTGAAAATTGATCAAACTTTTAAGTGTGCGGCAATAACTTGTCTTGTCGGGCACTTAAATAAAATAGAATCGCGAAATGTATTACCTATTTGGCTACATATTGTAATTTTTTCTGATTGTCACGTTTACAAAAATCCAGAAATTTAGATTAGTATAGCCTTTGTTATGATGTCACAATACATCTTATTTTGATTGACGCATTAGCAACGGATCAGATTTTCACCTTAACAAGGACCAATTGTTAAAGAGCAGGTGTGGGCAATTAGTTTTAACCGCGGGCCGCACGAGGAACTGTTCTGGCTGGCCGTTGCAAAAATAGGATGTCAAAGCAATATGACGTCATACTCTGACGCTGCAAAACAAATAGGCCAACGAGCTTGCTATTACGTTGGGAAATGTGTGCAAATGTGCAATTTAAGTCGAATTTAAAGAAGAAAAAATTTGGGATGTTTTGGCTTTAAAATGCAAACTTTAATGTCGACTTAGAGGGTTACTTGACGCATTGGCCGCAGATAAAAAATGTACATTACTTGATATATTGGCGTTATTAAAGTTATTGGGCGCGTTGACTTAAATATTAAAGGTAAAATTTGTTAACAACTCGCACAAAAAAACTTACAATGTATATTTTTACTTTTGAAGGTTTAACTTATAGGATATGTTACTTGCGGTACAATGGTCATATCGCAAAGACGGTATAAATCGGGAAAAATACAAACATGGCCTTAACCAAATTAGGTTGACAAAATGTGAATCGGTATATTTCAGATTTTAGAAAACGGCCGGTATTTCGTTCATATTTTAATGACGGAATACATTGGGCAATGAAATACATAAAAATAAAATACATAAAAATATAACTAATTAACACAATTTTTCTTGCACAGGGTTTTTCAACTGAGTCTAGCGTACTTTGGGCCACAGATTGCAAATGTGTCATTACTTATTTTTCTATCAAATCAAGTTTTAGAGTTATGAAATTTAAACTATTTTAGTGAAAACTTTTATTTTAGGCTCTAAATAGAAAAAAATACTTCAAGAAAACAATGTTCTAAATCCGAAATACATATAAGCCTAATTTTCATTGAATTTCCTAATCATCATTAAATTCCCGTTTAAATATGTTTGGTAACCATTATTCTTGCCATAACGACAGAAAAAAGGCGCAGTATCTTCTTTTATATTGGGCTTTCGAAACATCGCTTATTAAGCTTCCACAGTAATTATAGCGACCTACAACACTTACAGTTTCCTTGATGTCGCTCCTCTATCATTAATATCCTTATAGAATCGTTCACTTTGCTCCTCACTAGCGTCGCCAATTTGATTTTGCGGTAACATGTTGAGGTGACTATGGAGGACTTACTTCTCATGTTGCACTCCAAGGAAGCTGAGGAGGAGTTCGTCTATAATCTCTTGGTAGTTGTGAGACTTCTTTTTCCATATGGTATTTGACCCCACCAGCGATTGCGTTCCAAGATCAAACTTCAAGATAGGTATCGTTGTAACAAAATGGCGGTCTCTAAGCAATGTAAATCTTCAGTCCATCTACTATCCCAACTCTCTTCTGCTCGTCGCTAATCCCAGGGGAAAAAATGTAAGCAAAACAGTATGAATCTTGATCTGAAGATTTAACTACGTCCTTTATCAATCCGAGTTTGATGAGCCTCGGTGGGGCTGGTGGTAGAGTGATGTTTTTGTGGTCAGCCAGTGGTTGTTATTTAGGTTATTGTTCCTGGGTATTAAATTGATCTTTGAGGGTCATTACTGTTCCACGAACTGCTCCTTCTAGGCTCTACTACCCCAGTATGACAAGAAGTATAAGTATTTGGAAAGTCTCCGTTTCGCACCACAATAAAACTAACCATTTTTCGGTCTACACAAATCAACCATTCGATAGCCTAAACTTGATGAGAGATGACGCTTATTGTCTGTAAATATGTCATAAAATCGGAAGAGATTAGGCTAAAAATAGAGTTTGGCGGGGTCATAACTAGATCCGTTCCTGGAAAAATTGTTTATGATATACCCAAACATATAGAAACTCGTACTTCCTTTTTAACTCAGGCCTGCTGGCCGATTCGGCCTGCGGGCCGTATGTTGCCAAGGTCTGTTATAGAGAGTAAACAACAAAAATACCACGAATAATTCATAACAAGGGTATTTACTGTTGCACTGGATTGCGACAGTATAAAGAAAACTCAGTATTTCCTTAGTGGAAAAGTATTGGCCAATATTAGCATGAAATCAGTAAAATTAAAGGAAAACAAACCCCTTAATTGTCCGCAAAATGGTCTCCAGCCATAAAACCGAAATAAGAACAACATAATATAAAAAAAGTAGGACTAATACCGGTGCGTAATAGTTGCAATACCGTTTAAATCGGTATAAGTCCTAAAACAGTCGGTTTGAGATGTTTTTATGGCCATTTAACCCTTATTCCGATTCATTTACGACTTATTTCGACAGGTTTATATATTAATTAAACGACTGCGTTCTTCTTCAGCCGTGAATATTATTTTGTATTTGGCTTTATTATGTCGTTGGTTTAATACTATTATTTACAGATTTTTCTGCTTTAGTTATTGTTGCTTTTTTTGAAGGTTAATTGGTAGCTTGGATATTTTAATTTTTTTTTTAATATTTGACTTAAACCGTGACAAGATATCCCTTTAAAAAATAAATTGTTGATTCAGCTTTTACACAATGAATTTAGTATAAAAGTTTAAAAAACGGAAATCGTCAGAAAGATTAACCTAATCGTCAGAAAGATCAATGTCTACGGCTTTATCGAAAACTCAACCTCATTTCCATGATTGGGTATGATTATCAAAGCCCATACAGAAGCAGGTATCATTTTGAACGTTTCGAATAAAGAATTATTCGAAACGTTCAAAATGATACCTGCTTCTGTATGGGCTTTGATATTCTTATTACGTCTTACTACAACCTCCAACCATTATGCTCCAAAGGGTATGATTAGTGTTGTAAGTAAGGGATCCGGCACTGACTGCGGCACTGAAATGATTACTTTTCCCGTTCACTCCGATTGCTTTATATTTTTGCTACTTAATTGCCTTCAATATACCGTCACAGAGGAACGGCAATCAGTTCGATTTCGCGACCGGAGGCGGGGGAGTATGTATCACAAGGCCTCTCGCGCAAAAAATGCTTCCTTTTGTCGGGTGAGTTAACTTTTTAAAATTAATAATTCTCAAAAGACTTTTTGTTTTATTTTTGTTAGTAATGGGATGTTGTTTTCGTTTTGTTAGAAATGGAAAGTTCGTTGACGATTGCAGAGAGACTGGGATGGCTGATGACATCAATCTTGGTTATATAATCACATACAAGTTAAAGGTTCCACTTGTCGAGTCTCATCGTTTTTACCACCCGTATAAAAACCTGGGCTTATTAAACACATCGACGTGGATGAATGCGGTGAGTTCCAAACAGCTTAAAATGTAACATCTGTGTATTTCGGGTTTCTACCTGAAAAACGAACGTGAGTTTCTAGTTTTACCTATTCTAATAACATTACGTCATAGGTTAATGTCGATAAACATTACTTAAAAGAAAACTGCTGTGTTTGACCCTTTTTTCTGCAGTTTTATGGTAAATAATGCTATATTTTAACCTTTATTTAGTTTGGCGACAACCTTCCTCCTTAAAAACACTTATACAACATTACAACATTTAACTATCCTTATTAAAACCCGTATGCCTACCCTTTTTACTAATTCATTTGAATTACAATATCGGAATCATTTCGCCTATCTTGTGTTTTAAATTAAATTTAAAAAAACATGTTGTGCTCAATAGAGGTGATAATGCAAAGCTTTCTTTCGTGCAGGCGGTTATTTGCTACAGTGATAAAAGCAAGCTGGACATTCCGCCGTCAATCAACACTTTTAGCTTGAAGAATGATCCGAGCAGATTTATCTCTGTTTACTGCTGGCAACATTCTAACGATCCAATGTGTGCGTCTTTGAGGGAATGATCATTAGGCCTGACAGTTTCTTAGCTTTAATAGAAACTTGGTAAGCTTGCTTAGGAAAAAAAAATACCGTGTACCTATATTCATATATATACAATATACATATTGTAACCAGAGGTTTGGCCCAGACCACAACCCTACTAACTGTTGAGTTTGTAACATAACTAGAGCTGCAATGAAGTTAGAGCCTGTAATTAACAAAATAGTCAGATTTATAGTTTTCGATAATATCGGTAAGGAGCCGATACCCGATCAGGTCGTGATATACGGACCTACAGGGAGTGGCATGGATTGCACAACACTGTGTTTTACCCATTCACATAAGTTAAATTTGACTGGATATAGAGAAGCTCGTTAATAGAGGTGTGTGCAATCCATTCCATTCCCTGTAGGTCCCGTTGATAGATACTACTCAACGCCCGTTAAAATATACTACTCATCCACCCAATAAATTGGTAACCATCCTATGTTATTCCATTTTGTACGATTTACAATGTGCAGCTTTTACGAACTTGCTACTGCCAGGCGCACGTCCCGATTCCCCTGTCCGATCACAAATTAACCCACTCAGTCGACTCCGGAGGCCTGCGTCTACAACTGAACCTTGGTTGTTCTATTTTTAGCACCATGTGACTTTCTGCCTAATAATATTGCAGTTGTATTTGTTCTATATTGCGTGTCTGTAATTTCTCGGTTGCTGCTTTCATATAGATAGTTACAAAAATCACAAATTTGAGCTGTAATTTTTGATTGTATGACGCTTTTGTAATCAAATCTTGAAGAAATAAAGGCCGATCCAAAGTCATTTTGATTTTCCCAGATTCTGGTGTCTAGGACACTTCAACTTCGGAGTCAGATGCAGGGGAAAAAATTGAACGCGAGAGCGATGTCTTCTTTTAAGCTTCCGGTTGACACATATCGCTAATCTACAAAACAAAATCTACTACGACATTTACTGTGCTATATCAAATTGATCAAATTGAATATATTTCCCTTTTGTAGTGTTCGCCAATATGCTATTTATGTAAATCAAATCGCTAGTAAACCATAAAAATGATACTACGAATCCCTTGTTTGTTTTTCATTGGTTAACAACCCAACAATCGGGTGGTTGTATGGCAAATTAATACAAAAAGTTGATTTATAAGAAACTGTTGGTTGTTCTTAATTCGAATTTAGACCAAAAAAATGATCAAGAAGCTTGTAGATTTTTGTGATTTGGGCCCAACGGTTAGGGGTGCATTTTTGTAAAGGGGGGTTGAAAAAAAAATTAAAAATAGTGTTTTGTTAATGAAATATTTTCTTCCGGGTGGAGACTAGGGTTCCTCTCCGGGAATGTTTCGACGGGAAATTCCCAGGATTTCCCGCGAATTAACAATCCCGAATCCCGGGAAATTATTTATATCCATGTTATTCGGCAACATAGAAAAACTTAAAAAATATTGTCGTTTTTGACTAATATAAAGAAAAAAATAGTACCAACCATGTTAACGTCGTTGCCTGAGTTGCTTTATTTGCGCTTACCAGCGGATAAACTTGATTAAATTTATTCTACCAATAAAAATGCATGCGCTTTTTTTTCGAATAAAAACAAATAAGGGTCCTGACTTTATTACGAGAAGGTCTTGTACGATTGCAGAAGCAATACTACAGAACATAAATGGGCGCTTCTTCAGTTATGAACGTATAAATTAATAAAAAATACGGTCTTCAAATACCGCATACCACAACGCATGTTATTTGGGTTAGGGTGCGGGTTAGCGTTAATAATACTTGACCAACCCTCTCCCAAACACTAACCCAAGCAATATGAGTTGTGGTATGCGGTATTTTTTTGTTTTGTTTTTTGCATAACTTTCCACGTACATAGGTGAAAGAACGCCCATAAATGAGCTTTATTAAATGTTTGAAGCTAAAATAAAAAAAATTCAAACGTCATAATGACATAAATTTATGCATAATTTTTTTGCGGGTTACCGGGATTGCCAGGAAGTTTCATTTTTCAATCCCGTTTCCAGTGAGTGAAAAAATCCGGGAAAAAGAGGAACCCTAGTGGAGACTGTTTTTTGTTTATTGCTTCAGGGTCATCAAACATAGAGTATTTTAATTGATTGTAGGTTTTTTATTAATAGGGGAAAATAATTTGTTTTTTTTTATTTGGTTAGAGCAGTGTTTCTTAACCTTTTTTACTTGGTGGCGCACGTAGAGACATTTGAAAACGAAGCGGCGCACCTTGCGAGCGAAGCGAGCGCGAAATTTTTGAGGTGTACCGGTATTTCTTATAAACTGCTTGAAATTTTTTGTTATATAGGCTTTATAGTTGCATATCTGTAAAGGAAATCTAGCCTTGGGACCAAAATAAGAACAACAGCAACTTCGGAATGAAAGTCAGTTAGGAATATGGCGAAGATAGGACTAATAACTAATATCCCCCCCTATAAATATCACTAACTCCCCTAATATTTTCGACCCTAACGCAAATGCTAACACCACCAACTAACCGCCCACAAGCCCAAACAGGGCCAAAGCAGCGGCGACCAAGAGTCGACAGCAAACGGCCAATGCCAGGCAGGTCCCCACAATCATCCCATACACACTTTCCCTACAGTCTTGGACGTTATGTTGTCCATGTAAGTATTTTTCCGATTAATTTTGGACTTATTTCGACATGATTAGGTCTTATCCAGACTATTTAATATCTTATTCTGTCGTGGTAATTACTGCGAATTTGGCATTATTATATCGATGGTCTTACCACTATGGTATTGTAGATTATTATTAGATGCTGTTACTTTGAAGGTCTTATTGTGTTTTATATTTAAAAGTACTGTGGAATCAATGAGCTAAGCTCAATAGGAAACATATCACAATATTTTTCCTTTTGCTCGCGGCGCACCGGTTGAGAAACGCTGGGTTAGAGGTCAAGGGGGAGAGAGGGTTAAAACACTAAGCGTTTTTTTATGGAAAAATATTTGCATTTACGTCGGAAGGGATGTCAGAGAATTTTCGGCCCATATCTGTTTTTGCTTGCAGAAACAAGTCAAGGAAAAGTTTTGGGATTTGTATATGTACATCAAAAGTTTTTATGCATCTGTAAAGTCATAGGCGAAGGCAAAAAAATTTTCGGCCAAGAGAAAGTAGCCTACAACTCAATATAAACCGTAAAACGAGTAAACCAAAGTGTAATATATAAAATTACAAAAATTAACCTGGTAAATAACCCTATTTATAATGACCCAATTATTAAGCCACACATAAAAATAAGTCCCTGAAAAATATCCCCTGACAAAGCATAGAACAACCGCAACCCTGTCTAGTTATATGGGCCGAAAATTTATTTTCGGGACATATCTTGTTTTTGCCGCTATTTATATGGGCCGAAAATTTATTTTCGGGACATATCTTGTTTTTGCCGCTATTTATATGGGCCGAAAATTTATTTTCGGGACATATCTTGTTTTTGCCGTTATTATATGGGCCGAAAATTTATTTTCGGGTTATATCTTGTTTTTGCCCGAAAATGTTTCAGACCGATTTTTGTCCGGAGCTTTATAGAAAAAGTATACATCGTAGAACTTTTAAATTTTCAGACATGGCGTAGAGAGGTATTAAGGTGCAATGTCGAGGTTTATGAGGCTGCACCCCTAGATGCCTTTGACTGAGGGGCAAAAACCTGAAATATTGCGTTTTAGCTATCTGTAGCTAACGACTGCCATCTAGCAGGAGAAAAACTTCCATACAGAATTCGTTCATATTCGCCTGCTTTGTCCAGCTCGTGAAGTGACGAAGCGTCTGACCGCCTGCTGCGCTTTATTGTCCCGCGCGTAAGACTTTCATTGTGCCGCGTCCAAAACTGGGCGCGTGCGACTTGCATTTTAAAAAGAGGCTTCTCTTTAGTAAAATTACAAAATGCTCCTAAGAAACAACATATTTTACCGCCGCGAATTTAAATGCGAAATCTGGTGGCAATATACACCTCTCTCTCTTTGCACCAGTTTAGCATGTTACCAATCCAACATATCAACACCAGGCCTACACAACTTAAAATTGTTTGTTGATATGTTGGAATGAAGCAACATACGAAACAGGTGCAAATAGCAGATATTCTCCAAATATGTTTTTTCAAATATTCTCTAAATCGTATTTCATTTTATTGTCGCGGTAATACACAAAGAGGTAAGGCCGTGAATAAACTTTCACCCACCGTGCAATTAACGCAGGAAAGCATTGCGAGTCGGGATGTTCAAAGCAGAATATCGCCGATACATTTATAATGCTTTAAATGCGGAGTCAGTGCTTTTTCGGGCGACCAATTACTTTGCGATAAGCTTCGCCTAAAAATCAAGTGTCAATAGGGTGTATTTACCGCCGCAAATTTAAATGCGTAATCTTGAGGCAGTCTACGCCCATCTGTTAGCACCTGTTGTGCATCTTGCTCCAACCAACATACCAACATCAGGCCTCAACAACTAGCAAAACTTTCGATTTAATAGTTTGCGTATTAGGCACATAGTGTTTTTCATATTGTTTGAAACTACAGATTTAAAGCCTGTTTTAACAGTGATTGCTCGGACCTAGCCATGGTAAAAATTTACCGAGTAAAAGTTTGCAAAAGTATAGCAAACCATTGGCGTTAAACCATTTTAAGTCTTTAAGAGAATGATAATATTTGCTTTTCAAACACGTAAGCTGGTCAAAATGTAATAAAATGGCCATACGCATTATCTACGTAAATTCTATATGTCAAATATATGTTTCGATCATTCCCCAAAATCTACGCCATTTTTGAACCCCTTTCGCATCAAAGGCGGGCTCGTGCGACTTGCATTTTAAAACGAGGCTTCTCTTTAGTAAAATTACTTAATGCTGTTAAGAAACAACTTATTTTACCGTCGCAAATTTAAATGCAAAATCTGGTGGCAACTCTAATCCAACATATCAACACCAGGCCTACACAACTTAAAATTGTGTGTTGATATGTTGGATTGGAGTAACATACTATACAGTAGAGATGTTCAAAGCAGAATATCGGCGAATCATTTATAATGCTTGCTTTCAATGCGGCGTTAGTTTTTTTTCGGGCGACCAATTATACTTTTCTAAACAAAATACCGCCAATCCATTGGTCATTTTGTAATCCTTAAATCATAATTGGTTTGTAAAGTCAGTGCCAGTATAGAGCACTAATACAACATTCAGATGCACTTACAAAATATATTTACCTTTTCTTTATTGCAATGAGATTTTGTAGGCAGGAGCAATGTTGGAAGTGCCCCAATCGCTAATCTTTTTCTTGTTGCATGTGCAATAATTTTCTCTTTTTCAAAATGGGCTTCACAAATCGACGCCCTGAATATATTATTATTTTCTTAAAACGAGCACCTATATACAGAAAAACAGCAATCTACGTTTCTTTATGTAACATGTGTTTAATTTTGTCATTTTGGCAAGGATCTCTAAACTGCAAAGTAAAATGACGCAAGCTTGTCCTGTGCGCTTTTTCCTCTTCATTTTTTGCCAAATCTGATCTTCCTATCGCAAACAAAGACCTAACAAACTTTAATCGGTTTGTATAATTGCACCCCGGAATGCAACAGTGTGTCATGTTCACTTTTTTCGTCCACTGTTGTATCAAGCGACATTGGAAAGGTCGAATCTTACCCGGTTCATCCAAGCGTGACCGATCTGCCGATATTTACGAGTGTCGCCTCTAGCATTAGTGCTCTATGGTGCCAGTGGTTTTTAACCTATGGTAAGCTGTCGCCTATGTTATGCTGCAAGCGTTCGTCGAACGCCAAAACTCAGTATTCGTTACTTCCTCCTAGCAGCTGAAACTGGGCATAATCAAATTATAAACTTGCAGATATAAAGGTTAATTGGCCAAACTTTCAATTTATAACGTTACGTGACACCTTGGCACATAAAAGAGATTCGAATTTAACTTGAAATAACAGCATTGATGTTTCAGGGAACGTTCTCACCGAACCCTTGAAACAGCTGCGTCGATTACAAGGGTTCGATCGAACCCTGGTTAAGAACCACTGGTCAGTGAGAATGCAAATTTTGCTTATTATTTCATTCAACATTTAAAACAATCCTTGCATATATAAAAGACATGCCAAAATCGGGAAATGCTAATATTAAGTAGGTTGCCAATAAAAAAGCCTACCGTAGTTCAGACATGCATTGGTGTACTTAAGATAAATAAGGTCATGTTCTCTATAGGCTTCCTGTACGTTTATTATGGAACCAGTGGCATTGACGATTGTAGGTTTCCTTAGTGTTATCACTTAACACATTGTTTACGATTTAAAGTGAGGCTAAAACCCTTGTAACAATTTTAATCAATTCACGGTTTCTTTGGAACATATTGTTAACAGTAAGAATACCATATAAATGTAGTAGTGTTTGATTATTTATTTTTTTAACTTGACTAGAGATTTTACTTTGTTTTACCTAGATTTATTGATTGCAGAACACTATTTCAGAAAACCGTAAGTTACGTTTTTATTTTTTGCTTTGTTTATAGACTAGGAAATATAGGTTTTATATATACTTTGATGATTACTTTTTGTCCTCGCCTATATTCAACGATCCTGGCTACACAGAATTTTTTATTTTAACGCACGATTTAGTCCAAAAAATACGTATATCACTCATTTACTGATTGCTCGACGAAAATCAATTCAATATAGCACAGTAAATGTCGTAGTAGATTTTGTTTTATAGATTAGCTGCATGTGTCAACCGGAAGCTTAAAAAAATACATCGCTCTCGCGTCTAATTTTTTTCCCTGCATCTGGCTCCAAAGTTGAAGTGGCCTCACACCAGAAACTGCGAAAATCAAAATATATTTGGATCCGCCTATATTTCTTCAAGATTTGCTTACAAAAGCGTCATACAACCAAAAGTTACATCTCGAATTTCTGATTTTTGTAACTATCAATATGAAAGCAGCAACCGCGAAATTACAGACACGCAATATAGAACAAATAGAACGGCAATATATTATTAGGCAGAAAGTCACGTGTGCTAAAAATAGAACAACCAAAGTTCAGTTGTAGACGCAGGCCTCCGGAGTCGACTGAGTCGGTTAATTTGCAGTCGGACACGGGAATCGGGACACTCGCCTTGACAGTAGCAAGTTCGTAAAAGCTGCACATTGTAAATCGTACAAAATGGAATATCATAGGATGGGTACCAATTTATTGGGTGGATGAGTAGTATATTTTAACGGGCGTTGAGTATCATCTATCAACGGGACCTATAGAGAGTGGAATGGATTGCACACACCTCTATTAACGGGCTTCTCTATATCCAGCCATATTTAACTTATGTGAATGGGTAGAACACAGTGTTGTGGAATCCATGCCACTCCCTGTAGGTCCGTATACCACGACCTGATCGGGTATCGGCTCCTTACCGATATTATCGGAAACTATAAATCTGACTATTTTGTTAATTACAGGCTCTAACTTCATTGCAGCTCTAGTTATGTTACAAACTCAACAGTTAGTAGGGTTGTGGTCTGGGCCAAACCTCTGGTTACAATATGTATATTGTATATATATGAATAGGTACACGGTATTTTTTTTCCTAAGCAAGCTTACCAAGTTTCTATTAAAGCTAAGAAACAGTCAGGCCTAATGATCATTCCCTCAAAGACGCACACATTGGATCGTCAGAATGCTGCCAGCAGTAAACAGAGATAAATCTGCTCGGATCATTCTTCAAGCTAAAAGTGTTGTTTGACGGCGGAATGTCCAGCTTGCTTTCGCCACTGTAGCAAATAACCGCCTGCCCGAAAGAAAGGTTTGCATTATCACCTCTATTGAGCACAACATTGCTTTTAAAATTCAATTTATTACAAAAGATAGGCGGATCGATACCGATATTGTAATTCAAATAAATTAGTAAAAAAAGGTGCGCATACAGGTTTTAACAAGGATAGTTAAAGGTTGTAATGTTGTATAAGTGGTTTTAAGGAGGAAGGTTAATGCCAAAATAAATAAAGGTTAAAATATAGCATGTTTTACCATAAAACTGCAGAAAAAAAGGTTAAACACAGCAGTTTTATTTTAAGTAATGTTTATCGACATTAGCCTATGACGTAATGTTATTAGGTAATAACTAGAAACTCGACCAATGTTCTACGGGTAGAAACCATAAATACACAGATGTTTAATTTTAGGCTGTTTTGAACTCACCGCATTCATCCACGTCGATGCGTTCAATAAGCTCAGATTTTTATAAGGGTGGTAAAATCGATGAGACTCAACAAGTGGAACCTTAAGCTTATATGTGATTATATAACCAATATTGGCATCATCGCCCATATCAATCTCTCTACAAAAGTCGACGAATTTCCCATTACTAACAAAGAGAAAAATACGTGTTTTTTTCTATTTGATAAATTATGCAAGAACTGCTATAGAAAAGATATCTATCGCATATATGGTCATTAACCTGCCTGATTTTTACAATTCTACAGATTCGTTTAAATAAGCAGGCATATTGTAAATGTTGCAGGGAATTTATCTGAATTCGCTTTGAAGGCAGTTTGTTACGATTTAGAAGTTTTAGTCCCTAATATGAGGGTTTTAATGAAATTAATTCATTTTTTTGTTATGATTAACCTAAATCTAAACACTTAAACCTAACGTATAAGAGAATATTCCAAATTAGGACAATAATAACCAAAATTAGGTTAATGATCTGACATATATGTGATTAAATTCTTCAAAGACTTCTAACTAAACATTAATGATAAAAGCCTAACTCACCCGACAAAAGGAAGCATCTTTTGCGCGAGAGGCCTTGTGAAACATACTCCCCCGCCTCCGGTCCCAAACTCGAACCGATTATTCTTCCACTGTAACGTAAAAAAGGGGTTGGAAGGCAATTAAGTACCAACAAGGAGTTAAAGGCATCGGAGTGAACGGGTAAATTAATCATTTTAGCGCCTTAGCCATTGCCGTATCCAGGGGCGCACGCAGAAAATTTTCCAGGGGGGGAATCACGGGCGTAACCAGAAAATCAAAAAGGGGGTCCTGAATTTTCAACTTATGGAATTCCCCTATTTTTCGTCTGACGTTAATGAATAATGACGTCATAAAACAGTGACAGTATGACGTCATAGAACTAATCAGAAACAGCCAAATACGTCCAGCAAAACGATCACGTGCGTCGTCGACAACCCTGTCAGGCGCCAGCTGCGAAATCACGGTGTACATGTTAACTTCAGGCAAAAAAAAAAAAACCAAGACCGTGAAAAATGTGTGATTAATTGTCGTAGAATCACACATAATTCGACTATCAGCAGCGCAGTTTTCAAGTTCCATGATTACAAGCACGTCTTTCACCACCTACAATACTAAATTAAGATCGTAATGTCGATGCTACACCAACATCGGATTTTTTAAGGGATCCCTAACTTACAAATAACTATACCAAATTACGGTTAAGTTTTCGATACAGCCGTAGACATATCATGTCCTGGCAATTTCCTTTTTTAAACGTTTATATCAAATTCAATGTGTAAAAGTTGATTTAACAAGGTTTAATTTTAAGGGATATTTTGTCGCGGTTTATTTCAGTTAGAAAACAATTTTAAAACCATACTTCACGCTCAAAGCATTACCCAAACTGAAATATTTAAGGTACCAAATTAAACCTTTAAAAAAGAACTGTGGAATAACTTATATCAAGCAATTCGTTTTCCATGCAAATAAAATGCCACAATCTTTCTTATTCTCATAAACAGGATTTTTTTTCCGGGGACCACACAATAAGACCTAAAAAGCTACAATACCTAAAGCACAAAAATCTGTAAAGCAATAGTATTAAGACCAACGACATAATAAAGCCAAATACACAGTAATACACATGGCAGAATGAAAACGTAATCGTTTGTCTGAATAAGTCCTAAATTCATCGGAATAAGGCGCATAGCCAAAATAACGTCTGAAACTATGGGAGGGGGTACGGGACGATCGGGGATCATTGGTCTGGCATCGGTCGTTTTGGTGTCGACGTTTAGGCGCCCTAATTTGAATAGCGCTGTAAGGGCGCCGCTATTTTGGCACCGGATATTTTGGCCCCGTTTGGGGTTATTGATGGGTAATAGATTGGGTTACAAAATGGGTTAGGGTTGAAACTATTGGCGGAGTTAGTAACTAATGCACTTAGGGTCTTAGGGATGTGGTTTGGGGTAGGTAAAATGTTGTATAGGCCTGCTTCTGGTTTAGGACTTATTCTGATTTAGACCGTATTACGGCTATTATAGGTATTATAGTCCTGATTTTTGATGTTTTCCTTATTTCGATCTTTTGACTGGAGTGTTTTTTTCAATTAGCAATTGAATCTTGCTTTAATTTTACTGACTTAATACCACTACAGCCAATATTTCCACAGAGAAAATCTGAGTTTCCTTTGTACTATTACGATCCAATGCAATACTAAACCTGTTTAATATTTACGCTTCATTATAGTTTTGTTTTTTACCGTCCATAACAATTGGTCCTTGCTAAAGGTTAAAATCTGATTCGTTGCTGATGACACGCATTAAAATAGGATACATTGTGACATCATAACAAAGGCTATATGGTTCAATAATAACTAATATAAATCTCAGCAAAAAAATAAGTAATTTAAATCCATTAAAAAAAGAAAATTCACAATATGTATACAAATAGTTAATACATTTCGCGGCTTTAATTCAGTTTAGTGCCCAACGAGTTATTGCCACACATATAAAACGTTTGGTAAGTTTTCAGCAGGGAGTTGAAATTTGACTTTTTCGATTCAGATTCGGTTCGGGTTCAAGGATTTTTTCGGAATCCCGTTCAGTTTCGGTTTCGGTTTCGAGCATTTTAAAAGTTCCGGTTCAACTCCGGTTTAACCTTGGTTATTTTAAAACCGGTTCATAAAGTTCCGGTTCGGATACAATATAAGTTGCGTTAAATCTACAAATGTGGGTCAATAAATATAGCCTAGAGAATAATCTTTGAATTGCAAGTCATTTAATCTAAGTTGCATAACGTATTAAAAATCAGCAACTCATTAATAAAATATCTAAAAAATAAAATAACAAGTTTATTTAATTATTATTATTCATATTTTTTCATAAAATTTCGAAAATGGCGTAACTTGACTCTGTAAAATACAATCTGTGACTTCATGCTGGAGTGAACCACTTTTGTTTACAGGTTCGGGTTCGGTTAAGGTTCAGGTTCTTTCAAATTATTCGGTTCAGCTCAGTGGTGGGATTCAGCCGGTTCGCACCGGTGGCGAAATTTTATGAGATCAGCAAACTGGTTAGCATTACTGGTTAGTGTCAATGGATTTTTGCATCTTATTCCATGCATTAATTTTTGAGATCCAAGTAGCCCACGTGTTTGTTTGGTTTTTCAAATGTGCAATGGTCAAGGTCGCACGTAACACTTTTACATTTTGAGTTAATTGCTATAATTGTAGTAATTTTTTTGTGTGATTGTTTGTCTAAAAATTTAATTGTTGCATCATAAGTACAAGTCATGAGACAGCTCCTGCTTTTTAGTGTGGCTGACTGTGGCTGTTAGCCGGGATGACATTCAGCCGGTTCGCAGTTCGCAACATTCGCTGGAACCTGAGGATGCATCCTTGACCCCTGGTTGAAAAAACACTGCTTGCAAGCGTTGTGCCAAACACAAATAAAGAAGTTCGTTTTATATCATCACCTGTAGATTTTACGACATCACATATGTAGATCAATTATTACCTGCCAATGGTCCATACTTTTACAACCGAGGTAAACGGACTCGTTCCAGTGATGTTTGTTGAGTTCCTCCAAAAGTATTTGGGGGTTTACATAATTGTCGTCATCGAAGCGACACCACCACCTTTGTGACGAATACCGAAAATAGTCAAGTTATGTTTTCTGAATAAATTAAGGAATAGCTTTGAAATACTTTTTTTATTAGATTGTTTATATAAGTCAAAATAAAGACTCATTGCGGAAAATTTCGAACTAAAAGGATGAGTTACCTACTTTTTGTTTGTGGGAAGAAACAAGTCGAACTCAGCACCAGTTTTGCAGCACAAATCAACTCTAAACAACAACAAGATGTATTTAAAAAATTAAAGTGAAAACGAGAGTATTTAAAATAAAAAAAATATTTAAAAGACATGTTGTTTCTTGAAGTGTATTTTTGAAAGAACTGGGGCTGCATTTAAATAAAACACGATTTATTAAAAATCCCTCAGGAAAAGTAAATTTTTGAACCTTTTGTAAGTATTTCCGCAAGATGTGCTGTGCAAACGACCATTGGTTTTTAGTCGGTATTCTTCATCAAAATCATCCGTTAAAAAATAGATCTGCATATAAAGTTTGCAATAAATAGTCTGTACAATTTCCAGCATAAAAAGTATGAGTAACCCATTGCATACCTGATCTCTTGAAACTTTTTTATACCAAGTGTTGAGAATCATTTCCAGTCTTCCAATTGAACGATGATTTTTTTTGCAAGTTTTAACGGTAAAAAGCACATCATTCAGCACAATACGTGCGGGGTCAACTTCAAGTTTCTCGTAACTATAAGGTCGAATGTTATTTTCAAACTTATTTTCCACCGTGAAATTGCAGCAAAAGAAGAGCAAGAGGAAAACACAAGCCATGCAGGTCGTCCTAGTAGCATTACTATTGCAGGCGAACAAACACCTTCGATTCTTTACAAGCATTATAATTTTTTTCTGTAGTGAAAAATGCATTAGGTGCGAGTTGTAAAAACTCTTGATGCAAGAATAAGATTTAATGAAAAATGTGCTGCTTAATAGCGTAACATTTCAAGTAATGCGTTAGTAGTATGCACTCCATAATTTGAAGTTAAAGCGGAGGCAGCAAGTCAAAAGCTGACACGCAGCGAAATGGTACATTTATTAAGTTTGCTATAACACCAACAAATGCAAGTTAATTATAATAATTTGATGCACTCAGTTTTGGTATAGCTATTGCGTTAAGTTTAGGGTCTTGGTTATTCGAGCTTTATTAGACAAAAAATCATACGGATAAAAATATGTAACGTGACGTCACAAGGTAACACTATTTTGGGACGATATAAAAATCTTAAGAAAGCATTGGTTATCGTTTGATCTGGCGCTAGATGTTAGTCTAAATCTTTTTAACGAGTGGGCGTCAAAATATTAAAAAAATAAAATATTTCAGAAAAGAATCGGAACATTCTCCTATGCTGTTAAAAAATAAGTCGACTGGTTTGTGTCACAACCAGGGAGTCGAACCATAACCGAACCAGAACTTTATGAACCGGTTCTAAGTCAATTTTTTTTAAATGTTCCCGAACTTGAACCGGTTTTTGTAAGATTTTAAGGAGCCGAACCGGAATTTGCCGAAAAGTTTTAAAGAACCTGAACCTTAACCGAACCCGAACGAAAGCGGTTCACTCCAGCATGACGTCACAACTTGTATTACACAGAGTCGAGTTACGCCATGTTCGATATTTTATGAAAAAATATAAATATCGATTAAATAAAACGTGGATTTTTTTATTTTTCAGATATTTGAATAATGATTTGGTGTTTATAATACGTCACGTAGCATTTTTTTTATTTTAAATGACTTACAATTCAAAGAATGTACTCTACATTTATCGACCCACATTTTTAGATTTAACACAACTTATATTGTATCTGAACCGGAACTTTATGAACCGGTTTTGAAATAACAATGGTCGAACCGGAACTGAACCGGAAAAGTCAAACGGTTCGACTCCCTGGTCACAACACAAAACTTATGTGGTTTCTGTTTCAGTACGTTCTTTTACAATTTGTAACAACTCCATAAGAAATGTGCGCCAAAAAGCACGTAGAAAACAAATAAAAAATATTAGTAAGTTTAGTCTATTGAGGGCGACAAAAAACAATCATAAACGTCTTCAAATAAACTATTCAAGCGGACGCTTTCTGCTCCTAGTTCAAACTCAGACACACCAAGTTTAAAAACTTTTTCACAGCAGCTCACTTTCACTTTTACTCAAATGAAAACCCTATAAACTAAAGGCTATCTAGGTCTAGAACTCTAGGCCGACGTTTGCTTTGATATATTTTTCTAACCCTTTATCTAAAAAGCACATAGGCAGACAAGACCAAATGAAAGTAGACGTGGTTGCGGTTGTTGTATATTTTGTCAGAGTGTATTTTTCAGGGCCTCATTTTCATGGGTGGTTAAAAAATTGGGTCATTATAAATTGGGTTATTTACCAAGTTAATCTTTGTAATATTATATATTACACTTTGGTTTATTCGTTTTACGGTTTATATTGAGTTGTACTTTCTCTTGACTTGTTTCTGCAATCAGTATATTCAAACCGAGTTTACCGCAAATCGTAAATGCATTCATTTCTCAGCTGAGGTTACGGAACTAAATTTAACTACAACTGAATTACTTTACAGGCGGGTTAGGGCTGGCAAATATAAAGCTGTCTTCCACAGACCATTTTCTCATTTCATTCTCTGCCGGATGAAACTAAATATCATGATGGTCGAGCGAGAGGAAAATACATCCCTCGACAAGCCCATACAAAATATCCTATTCTTCTTTGTTACGGTAAAGTTCACATTCGGCTGTGCTCGGCTGGTGCACAACAATCTCATTCACACATGGTGTCATCTAAATAACGTCTGGCTGATTGAATAGCCACACCTAAGCCTCGCCCATTCAATTATAGCGCCAACTGAACAGGTCAGGTTGTGCTTGACTGCCGCATTATAACCCAGGGCAGAGGCGTAGCTACGGAGTCGGTTAGGTACATATATCCCAAAGCGCCGAGGTATAGGGGCGCCGAAATGAGGCTTTTTATAGTTTGCGTCCGTGCGCAAAATACCTGGTTACGCCTCTGACACAGGGTTAATATTAACTATTTATTTGCGCTCTCCAATCAGCACTAACACAAACAAAATATCATTTGCCAAAGACATCTGCACGCCGTCTGCGAATTTTCGTTCTACCATTTGTTTATCGCCTGACTAAACCTGTCTTTTTATGTCTTTGACTAAACCTGTCTTTTTATGCGTTTACATACTTATTGTATAAAACTTACAACGCCCTAACTTAAGGTTTGCAAATAAAGTTTTTGCTGTTTGAATATAACTATAGAAAACAATTCGTTCGAAATAAATATAAGAACAGAAATTGCTTCTGTTTAGACCAGCGGTTTCCTAACTTTGCAAATAAATATGCCTGGTGAACACGTTGCAATTATTTTGATATTTCGCGGCCAGTTCAACTATGTTTCATGCAGCACACTATATAGTGCAGTCACTATTCTTTAATGCAACACCTTCCTAACTAATGCGAACGATTTACTGATAACAGGTACTACACTAATAGATGCTTTATAATGTCGCATGAGACACCATAAAACACGTTATATGATCGAATAATAAAGCATAACTAAAGATAATAATGATCAGATAATGTTTAAATATAGACTAATGTTTAACGACATTGGCTAAAGCCTAATATTGAAAAACTTAAAGACTAGTTCTCCTTGCTGATCGTCTGAAACTGCTGTACAGACCCAGTTGGTCCGCGGACCCTGGTTTGGGAACAGCTGGTTTAGGCTAACTTTGAACGTAAATAATAAGGACAAACAAATCGTATTCTACAGCAAACTACATTCGGTATATTTAAACTGAGTTTTTAGCAAATCGTAAATACTTATGCTGCCATATAGTTGAAAGTACGAAACCCAATTAACATAAATTGAATCAACATACAGGCGAGTTAGGGCTGACAACTATGAACAGAAAAGTTCCATATTTCATTCTCTGCAGTAGCGAAAAAAGTATCCGATTGTCGACCAAGCAGCAAACATATTCGTCAAGCGAAACATCGGGGGCTTTTTTGTCACAGTGAAGTTCACGCTGGGCTGTGCTTGGCTAAACACAACAACTTCACCTTATTCAACCAGCAGGCAAACTCGTTGGCTTGTTAATAAAAAAAGTCTCCTGCCCGAACATTTCGTGTCATATTTTGTTTGCAATTTGCACCCCAGCTGAAGGCCCATTGGTAAATAGACTTCTAAACCCTTAAAACGTCATCTACATATAAGCTTCCATCGTGTCTGGATATTTAAAGTCTTTCCGAATTATAGTTTTACTGTAAAACTCTGGACAAAAAACGTTCTGAAACAAACCAAAAAAAACATAAAAAAACTAGACGGGGGTGCGGTTGTTGTATATTTTGTCAGGGGGAATATTTTCAGGGCTTAGTGTTTATTTTCAATTTTTACTTTATTTTATTTTTTTTATTTTATTTTATTTATTATTTTTTTTTTTATTATTTTGTATTGTGTACTTTATATTATATATTTTGTTTTTTATTTTCCTTAACTTGTTTCGGCAAGCAAAAACAGATATGGACCGAAAACTTCCCCACTTAACTTATGCCTTTGATGCGAAAGGGGTTCAAATATGGCGTAGAATTTGGGGAATGATCGAAACATATATTTGATAAATAGAATTTACGTAGATAATGCGTATGGTCATTTTATTAAATTTTGACCAGCTTACGTGTTTGAAAAGCAAATATTATTATTCTCTTAAAGACTAAAAATGGTTTAACGCCTATGGTTTGCTATACTTTTGCAAACTTTTACTCGGTAATTTTTTACCATGGTTTGGGCCGAGCAATCACTGTTAAAACAGGCTTTAAATCTGTAGTTTTAAACAATATGAAAAACACTATTATGTTCTCAATACGCAAACTATTAAATCGAAAGTTTTGCTAGATGTTTAGGCCTGATGTTGGTAGTATGCTGGTTGGAGCAAGATGCACGACAGGTGCTAACAGAGAGGCGTAGACTGCCTTAAGATTTCGCATTTAAACTTGCGGCGGTAAATACACCCTATTGACACTTAATTATTAGGCGAAGATTATCGCGAAGTAATTGGTCGCCCCCCCAAAAAAAACTAACGCCGCATTGAAAACAAGCATTATAAATGATTCGCCGATATTCTGCTTTGAACATCTCTACTGTATAGTATGTTACTCCAATCCAACATATCAACACACAATTTTAAGTTGTGTAGGCCTGGTGTTGATATGTTGGATTTGAGTTGCCACCAGATTTTGCATTTAAATTTGCGGCGGTAAAATAAGTTGTTTCTTAACAGCATTAAGTAATTTTACTAAAGAGAAGCCTCGTTTTAAAATGCAAGTCGCACGAGCCCAGTTTAGGACGTGCCACTTCGCACAATGAAAGTCTCACGCGCGGGACAATAAAGCCCAGCAGGTGGTAAGTCGCTTCGTCACTTCACAAGCTGGACAAAGCAAGCCAATATGAACGAATTCTGTATGAAAGTTTTTCTGCTGCTAGATGGCAGTCGTTAGCTACAAAGTGCTAAAACGCAATATTTTAGGTTTTTACCCCCCAAGCAAAGGCCCCTGGGGGTGCAGCCTCATAAACTTCTACATACCACTTTTCGCCATGTCTGAAAATTTGAAGGTTCTACAATGTATACTTTTTCTATAAAGCTTCGGACAAAAATCGGTCTGAAACATACCATAGGAAACCAAAAAAGACTAGACGGGGGTGCGGTTGTTGTATATTTTGTCAGGGGATATATTTTCAGGGCTTAGTGTTTATTTTAAATTTTTGCTTTATTTTAATTTTTTTATTTTTTAAATTTTTTTTTTAATATTTTGTATTGTGTACTTTATATTATATATTTTGTTTTTTATTTTCCTTAACTTGTTTCTGCAAGCAAAAACAGATATGGGCCGAAAACTTCCCCACTTAAAATATGCCTTTGATGCGAAAGGGGTTCAAATATGGCGTAGAATTTGGGGAATGATCAAAACATATATTTGATAAATAGAATTTACTTAGATAATGCATATGGCTATTTTATTAAATTTTGACCAGCTTACGTGTTTGAAAATCAAATATTATCATTCTCTTAAAGACTCAAAATGGTTTAACGCCTATGGTTTGCTATACTTTTGCAAACTTTCACTAGGTAATTTTATAGCTTGGTCCGAGCAATCACTGTTAAAACAGGCTTTAAATCTGTCGTTTCAAACAATATGAAAAACACTATTATGTGCCAAATACGCAAACTATTAAATCGAAAGTTTTGCTAGATGTTTAGGCCTGATGTTGGTATGCTGGTTGGAGCAAGATGCACAACAGGTGCTAACAGAGAGGCGTAGACTGCCTCAAGATTTCGCATTTAAATTTGCGGCTGTAAATACACCCTATTTGACACTTAGGCGAAGCTTATCGCGAAGTAATTGGTCGCCCGAAAAAATGCTGACGCCGCATTTAAAGCAAGCATTATAAAAGTGTCGCCGATATTCTGCCTTGAACATCCTTACTCGAAATGCTTCCCTCCGTTAATTGTACGGTGGGTGAAACTTTATTCACGGCCTTACCTCTTTGTGTATTACCGCGACAATACGATGAAATACGATTTGGAGAATATTGGAAACATCGTATTTGGAGAATATTTGCTATTTGCACCTGTATATTATGTTACTCCAATCCAACATATCTACACACAATTATGAGTTGTGTATAATAATATAATAACTTATGGCTTTGAAGCGAAGGGGGTTCAAATATGGCGTAGATTTTGGGGAATGATCAAAACATATATTTGATAAATAGAATTTACTTAGATAATGCATATGGCTATTTTAATAAATTTTGACCAGCTTACGTGTTTGAAAATCAAATATTATCATTCTCTTAAATGACTAAAAATGGTTTAACGCCTATGGTTTGCTATAATTTTGCAAACTTTCACTACACTGTCAGAACGGTGTTTAAATTTGAACACCAAAACGGTCTAATCACGTTTAAAATCTAAACACTTAAACACCCAATTTAAACACCTTTGTGTTTAATTTGAATTTTGATGTTTAAATTCTAAACACCTGAACGATTTTATGCTAAACACCTGATATTTTGACGTGTTTAACAACGAATATTGGGAGATTTTAAGCACAATTAACGATTTTAAACACGTTGACGATTAAACACTTGATATTTTAACACGTTGGTTGTTAGACATGTTTAGTTCGATACATTCTTGCAAAGTTATAGCTTAAGCCATTTATGTTGATGTTATGAGACGCTGTTGAGAGAGGTATTGTTATTTTAAAGCACTGAGCGGTTGTTTTATGTACGATTGCGTCTATCGATTTCGTCAAATATTAAACAAGTTAACATATATGGCCTAACAGATCACAATAACAAAATTACTTAAATCATGGTTTCCTAACTTAACATCTGTTCGGCCTATTTGGCATTATGTTAAAATAATAAATATACAGGTTAGTGCGCTTAACGCGCCATTAAATCCAATATATGATTTCATTAATGTAGCTTGCCTATAGCTTTATATCAAAGTACAAAGCGAAGTTGTGCGGTTTTGTGCCGCCATGACCTACTTAAATTGCGCCAGCAATAAAAATACGCGCGATGAAAACAATCTACGGCACGGATTTTTTCTAGAGAAAAGCTGTATCGCCATGAAGCTTGTATATTTTTCAAGAATAAATTGTTTGACATATGACGAACAGTAAGTATTCTTTATTAAGTGTTCTATTTACGATATAATTTAACTAATTATAGTAATTATCTTTTGTTTTAAAACAATTTTCTGTGTACATATAAAGTTCATTCAATAAATAAAGTTATAAGGTATTTGAAATTGATTCGGTCTGCTGAACAACGCACTGGCCTGTGACGAACGCGGGATATTGAAACGTCAAACAGAGAAAATGCTTAGAACTTTTACAAGTTATACATTACACTTAAAGCCGGTTTTGCGTGTATTTGGCTTTCGAGTTACTAACATTTATGTTAAACAAATACTATAAAGTGTATAGTGGTGACATATATACTTTAATTTGCTTTTTGATAAATGTGTAGTAATAATGTTTTATTAGCTGTGCAAGACTGTCAGGTTTAGAATCTAAAATGTATGTTACAAGAGCCTTGTCTTGGAAAACGAAGTAACTGAATTTGGATTTTTGTTTCAGAATTTAAGGTTTTGCATTCATAAATCCAAAAGCAATGAAAGTTGTAAAAGACTATTTCATGATGAATTGTTGCTTTACACTTTATGAATGGATTAAATTAAATGAATCATTCAAGGTTTGTATGTTTTTTTATCCTAAATAATTTAATTTTTCTGTTAAACAATCAAGTATGCTTTTAACAATTTAATAATATTAAAGATACTAAGATTACACTGCTTTGTTTCAGGGCAATCAATGACAGCCAACCGATTGCTCTTTTCGACTTCAAAAATTAAATTTTACTTACATATTTTACATTAATATAGTTAATTCACATTTGGCTTTTATTTTGTATGTAGCGGCCAGCGAGGAAAACTATTGCTTTTCAAAATTGACTAATATATAAGTTTTTGCTTAGAACCTTTCATCATAGAATATGTAAAAAAATATGGTAAATATTATTCCAACATTTTCACCAATTTTGATGTTTTTTCAATCCCTATAAAATTTCTGAGGTACTTTGATATGTGTTTTAGCTTTAATTTATCATTTCCATTGTTTATATCTTACATTGAAGCTTTAAATGTGAAATTTAATCTGTAGTACTTTGGAATGCTTCTGGCCCTTTAATAAATTATATAGTTTAAATAACTTTTTTATTTATTTACAGGAATTTTAACTGCAAAGTGTAAGATGGGAAAATAAAAGTCTGTGAAAAAGTTCAAGTGGAAATCAACAAAAGAGTATAGATCACAAGGTAAACAAACTCAAATTTTCTTTTTCTTAATCTTAAGTTCATTTATCCAATTTTTAAATTTGTGGTAAATACATTTAATTTGCATGTGTTGTGTCAACGCGCCTAATTCATTTTTTTAATACAGAAAATTATAATGCTTACAAAGAATCTAAGGTCTTTGTTCGCCAGCTATAGACATGTTTGTGCGACGAACTGCGTGGCTTGTGTGTTCCTCTTACTCTTCTTTTGCCACAACTTCACGGTGGAAAATAAGTTAAAAGTAACATTGGACCAAGATACGAGAAACTTGAAGTTGACCCCGCACGTATTGTGCTGAATGATGTGCTTTTTACCGTTAAAACTTGCAAGAAAAACCATCGTTCAATTGGAAGACTGGAAATGATTTTCAGCACTTGGTATAAAAAAGTTTCGAGAGATCAGGTATGCATTGGGTTATACCTACTTTTTATGCTGGAAATTGTACTGAATATTTATTGCAAACTTTATATGCAGATCTATTTTTTAACGGATGATTTTGACGAAGAATACCGACTAAAAACCAATGGTCGTTTGCACAGCACATCTTGCGGAAATAGTCACAATAGGTTAAACACTTCACTTTTCCTGGGGGATTTTTTACAAATCGTTTTTGAATCTATTAAAATGTAGCGCCAGTTCTTTTGAAAATACACATGTCTTTCAAATCTTTTTTTATTTTAAATACTCTCGTTTTTACTTTAGATTTTTAAAATCAGCTTGCTGTTGTTTAGAGTTGATTTGTGCTGCAAAACTGGTGCTGAGTTCGACTTGTTTCTTCCCACAAACAAAAAGTAGGTAACTCATCCTTTTAGTTCGTGATTTTCAATAATGAGCCTTTATTTTGACTTTTCAAAGCTATTCTAAAATTTATTCAGTAAAAATAATTTGTCTTTCTTACGGTGTTTGTCATAAAGGTGGTGGTGTCGCTTCGATGACGACAATTATGTAAACCCCCAAATACTTTTGGAGGAACTCAACAAACATCACTGGAACGAGTCCGTTTACCTCGGCCGCAAAAGTTGGGACCATTGGGAGGTAATAATTGGTTTACATATGTGATGACGTAAAATCTACAGTTGATGAGAAAAAATGAGCTTTTTTACTTGTAGTTTGGCAAGCAGTGTTTTCCAACGGGGGCTGAAGGGGTTCGTAAAAAGGTCCCGGGGATCCGCGAATGCACTGAAAATTGATCAAACTTTTAAGTGTGCGGCAATAACTTGTCTTGTCGGGCACTTAAATAAAATAGAATCGCGAAATGTATTACCTATTTGGATACATATTGTAATTTTTTCTGATTGTCACGTTTACAAAAATCCCGAAATTTAGATTCGTATTGCCTTTGTTATGATGTCACAATACATCTTATTTTGATTGACGCATTAGCAACGGATCAGATTTTAACCTTAACAAGGACCAATTGTTAAAGAGCAGGTGTGGGCAATTAGTTTTAACCGCGGGCCGCATGAGGAATTTAAAATGTTCTGGCGGGTCGGGTCAAAAATGGAATGTCAAAGCAATATGACGTCATACTCTGACGCTATAAAACAAATAGGCTAACAAGCTTGCTATTACGTTAGGAAATGTGTGCAAATGTGCAATTTAAGTCGAATTTAAAGAAGAAAAAAATTTGCGATGTTTTGGCTTTAAAATGCAAACTTTAATGTCGACTTAGAGGGGTACTTGACGCATTGGCCGCAAATAAAAAATGTACATTACTTGATATATTGGCGTTATTAAAGTTATTGGGCGCGTTGACTTAAATATTAAAGGTAAAATACATTAACAACTCGCACAAAAAAACTTACAATGTATATTTTTACTTTTGAGGGTTTAACTTATAGGATATGTTACTTGCGGTACAATGGTCATATCGCAAAGACGGTATAAATCGGGA
Organism: Ascidiella aspersa; assembly: GCF_963924565.1. Classification (NCBI taxonomy): domain Eukaryota; kingdom Metazoa; phylum Chordata; class Ascidiacea; order Phlebobranchia; family Ascidiidae; genus Ascidiella; species Ascidiella aspersa. Next base: position 28,929,246 of record NC_139448.1, on the reverse strand, counting down.
AAAATACAAACATGGCCTTAACCTAATTAGGTTGACAAAATGTGAATCGGTATGTTTCAGATTTTAGAAAACGGCCGGTATTTCGTTCATATTTTAATGACGGAATACATTGGGCAATGAAATACATAAAAATAAAATACATAAAAATATAACTAATTAACACAATTTTTCTTGCACAGGGTTTTTCAACTGAGTCTAGCGTACTTTGGGCCACAGATTGCAAATGTGTCATTACTTATTTTTCTATCAAATCAAGTTTTAGAGTTATGAAATTTAAACTATTTTAGTGAAAACTTCTATTTTAGGCTCTAAATAGAAAAAAATACTTCAGGAAAACAATGTTCTAAATCCGAAATACATATCAGCCTAATTTTCATTGAATTTCCTAATCATCATTAAATTCCCGTTTAAATATGTTTGGTAACCATTATTCTTGCCATAACGACAGAAAAAAGGCGCAGTATCTTCTTTTATATTGGGCTTTCGAAACATCGCTTATTAAGCTTCCACAGTAATTATAGCGACCTACAACACTTACAGTTTCCTTGATGTCGCTCCTCTATCATAATATCCTTATAGAATCGTTTACTTTGCTCCACACTAGCGTCGCCAATTTGATTTTGCGGTAACATGTTGAGGTGACTATGGAGGACTTACTTCTCATGTTGCACTCCAAGGACTGCAAGCTGAGGAGTAGTTCTTCTATAATCTCTTGGTAGTTGTGAGACTTCTTTTTCCATATGGTATTTGACCCCACCAGCGATTGCGTTCCAAGATCAAACTTCAAGATAGGTATCGTTGTAACAAAATGGCGGTCTCTAAGCAATGTAAATCTTCAGTCCATCTACTATCCCAACTCTCTTCTGCTCGTCGCTAATCCCAGGGGAAAAAATGTAAGCAAAACAGTATGAATCTTGATCTGAAGATTTAACTACGTCCTTTATCAATCCGAGTTTGATGTGCATCGGTGGGGCTCGTGGTAGAGTGATGTTTTTGTGGTCAGCCAGTGGTTGTTATTTAGGTTATTGTTCCTGGGTATTAAATTGATCTTTGAGGGTCATTACTGTTCCACGAACTGCTCCTTCTAGGCTCTACTACCCCAGTATGACAAGAAGTATAAGTATTTGGAAAGTCTCCGTTTCGCACCACAATAAAACTAACCATTTTTCGGTCTACACAAATCAACCATTCGATAGCCTAAACTTGATGAGAGATGACGCTTATTGTCTGTAAATATGTCATAAAATCGGAAGAGATTAGGCTAAAAATAGAGTTTGGCGGGGTCATAACTAGATCCGTTCCTGGAAAAATTGTTTATGATATACCCAAACATATAGAAACTCGTCCTACCTTTTTAACTCAGGCCTGCGGGCCGTATGTTGCCAAGGTCTGTTATAGAGAGTAAACAACAAAAATACCACGAATAATTCATAACAAGGGTATTTACTGTTGCACTGGATTGCGACAGTATAAAGAAAACTCAGTATTTATTTAGTGGAAAAGTATTGGCCAATATTAGCATGAAATCAGTAAAATTAAAGGAAAACAAACCCCTTAATTGTCCGCAAAATGGTCTCCAGCCATAAAACCGAAATAAGAACAACATAATATAAAAAAGTAGGACTAATACCGGTGCGTAATAGTTGCAATACCGTTTAAATCGGTATAAGTCCTAAAACAGTCGGAAACGACGGAAGCTCTGTACAACCTTTTTTTCTAACACCTAACGACACCCTTAAGTACACTATACTTACTCCCTAATAATTTCAACCCTAACCCATTTTCTAGTCCCGCCCATTACCCATTAATATCCCGAAACACGACCACAAACTGTGCCAAAACAGTAACGCCCTAACGGCGCCATTTAAATTAGGGCGCCCAACTGTTGACGTCAAAACGGCCGATGCCAGACCATGGCTCACCATTCGCATCATACCCTCTACTTACCGTTTGAGATGTTTTTTTGGCCATTTAACCCTTATTCCGATTCATTTACGACCTATTTCGACAGGTTTATATATTAATTAAACGATTGCGTTCTTCTTCAGCCGTGAATATTACTTTGTATTTGGCTTTATTATGTCGTTGGTTTAATACTATTATTTACAGATTTTTCTGCTTTAGTTATTGTTGCTTTTTTTGAAGGTTAATTGGTAGCTTGGATATTTTAATTTTTTTTTTAATATTTGACTTAAACCGTCACAAGATATCCCTTTAAAAAATAAATTGTTGATTCAGCTTTTACACAATGAATTCAGTATAAAAGTTAAAAAAACGGAAATCGTCAGAAAGATCAACCTAATCGTCAGAAAGATCAATGTCTACGGCTTTATCGAAAACTCAACCTCATTTCCATGATTGGGTATGATTAGAGTTGTAAGTAAGGGATCCGGCACTGACTGCGGCACTGAAATGATTACTTTTCCCGTTCACTCCGATTGCTTTATATTTTTGCTACTTAATTGCCTTCAATATACCGTCACAGAGGAACGGCAATCAGTTCGATTTCGCGATCGGAGGCGGGGGAGTATGTATCACAAGGCCTCTCGCGCAAAAAATGCTTCCTTTTGTCGGGTGAGTTAACTTTTTAAAATTAATAATTCTCAAAAGACTTTTAGTTTTATTTTTGTTAGTAATGGGATGTTGTTTTCGTTTTGTTAGAAATTTTTTCTGCAGTTTTATGGTAAATAATGCTATATTTTAACCTTTATTTATTTTAGCGACAACCTTCCTCCTTAAAAACACTTATACAACATTACAACATTTAACTATCATTGTTAAAACCCGTATGCCTACCCTTTTTACTAATTCATTTGAATTACAATATCGGAATCATTTCGCCAATTTTGTGTTTTAAATTAAATTAAAAAAAACATGTTGTGCTCAATAGAGGTGATAATGCAAAGCTTTCTTTCGTGCAGGCGGTTATTTGCTACAGTGATAAAAGCAAGCTGGACATTCCGCCATCAAACAACACTTTTAGCTTGAAGAAGGATCCGAGCAGATTTATCTCTGTTTACTGCTGGCAGCATTCTAACGATCCAATGTGTGCGTCTTTGAGGGAATGATCATTAGGCCGGACTGTTTCTTAGCTTTAATAGAAACTTGGTAAGCTTGCTTAGGAAAAAAAATACCGTGTACCTATATTCATATATATACAATATACATATTGTAACAAGAGGTTTGGCCCAGACCACAACCCTACTAACTGTTGAGTTTGTAACATAACTAGAGCTGCAATGAAGTTAGAACCTGTATATAACAAAATAGTCATATTTATAATTTCCGATAATATCGGTAAGGAGCCGATACCCGATCAGGTCGTGATATACGGACCTACAGGGAGTGGCATGGATTGCACAACACTGTGTTCTACCCATTCACATAAGTTAAATATGGCTGGATATAGAGAAGCCCGTTAATAGAGGTGTGTGCAATCCATTCCACTCCCTGTAGGTCCCGTTAAAATATACTACTCATCCACCCAATAAATTGGTAACCACTCTATGTTATTCCGTTTTGTACGATTTACAATGTGCAGCTTTTACGAACTTGCTACTGTCAAGGCAAGTGTCCCGATTCCCGTGTCCGACTGCAAATTAACCGACTCAGTCGACTCCGGAGGCCTGCGTCTACAACTGAACCTTGGTTGTTCTATTTTTAGCACACGTGACTTTCTGCCTAATAATATTGCAGTTGTATTTGTTCTATATTGCGTGTCTGTAATTTCGCGGTTGCTGCTTTCATATTGATAGTTACAAAAATCACAAATTTGAGCTGTAATTTTTGGTTGTATGACGCTTTTGTAATCAAAACTTGAAGAAATAAAGGCCGATCCAAAGTTATTTTGATTTTCCCAGATTCTGGTGTCTAGGACACTTCAACTTTGGAGTCCGATGCAGGGGAAAAAATTGAATGCGAGAGCGATGTATTCTTTTAAGCTTCCGGTTGACACATATCGCTAATCTACAAAACAAAATCTACTACGACATTTACTGTGCTATATCAAATTGATCAAATTGAATATATCTCCCTTTTGTAGTGTTCGCCAATATGCTATTTATGTAAATCAAATCGCTAGTAAACCATAAAAATGATACTACGAATCCCTTTGTTTGTTTTCATTTGGTTAACAACCCAACAATCGGGTGGTTGTATGGCAAATTAATACAAAAAGTTGATTTATAAGAAACTGTTGGTTGTTCTTAATTCGAATTTAGACCAAAAAATGATCAAGAAGCTTGTAGATTTTTGTGATTTGGGCCCAAGGGTTAGGGATGCATTTTTGTAAAGGGGGGTTGAAAAAAAAAAATAAAAATAGTGTTTTGTTAATGAAATATTTTCTTCCGGGTGGAGACTAGGGTTCCTCTCCGGGAATGTTTCGACGGGAAATTCCCGGGATTTCCCGCGAATTAACAATCCCGGGAAATTTTTTATATCCATTTAATTCGGCAACATAGAAAAACTTAAAAAATATTGTTGTTTTTGACTAATATAAAGAAAAATATAGTACCAACCATGTTAACGTCGTTGCCTGAGTTGCTTTATTTGCGCTTACCAGCGGATAAACTTGATTAAATTTATTCTACCAATAAAAATGCATGCGCTTTTTTTAAATAAAAACAAATAACGGTCCTGACTTTATTACGAGAAGGTCTTGTAAGATGGCAGAAGCAATACTACAGAACATAAATGGGCGCTTCTTCAGTTATGAACGTATAAATTAATAAAAAATACGGTCTTCAAATACCGCATACCACAACGCATATTATTTGGGTTAGGGTGCGGGTTAGCGTTTGGGTGAGGGCTGGTCAAGCGTTATTATCAATAATAAACATAATAATACTTGACCAACCCTCTCCCAAACATTAACCCAAACAATATGAGTTGTGGTATGCGGTATTTTTTTTGTTTTGTTTTTTGCATAACTTTCCACGTACATAGGTGAAAGAACGCCAATAAATGAGCTTTATTAAATGTTTGAAGCTAAAATAAAAAAAAATTCAAACGCCATAATGACATAATTTTATGTATACTTTTTTTGTCGGGTTCCCGGGATTCCCGGGAAGTTTCATTTTTCAATCCCGTTTCCAGGGAGTGAAAAAATCCGGGAAAAAGAGGAACCCTAGTGGAGACTGTTTTTTGTTTATTGCTTCAGGGTCATCAAACATAGAGTATTTTAATTGATGGTATAGGTTTTTTATTAATAGGGGAAAATAATTTGTTTTGTTTATTTGGTTAGAGCAGTGTTTCTTAACCTGTTTTACTTGGTGGCGCACGTAGAGACATTTGAAAACGAAGCGGCGCACCTTGCGAGGGAAGCGAGCGCGAAATTTTTGAGGTGTACCGGTATTTCTTATAAATTGCTTGAAATTTTTTGTTATATAGGCTTTATAGTTGCATATCTGTAAAGGAAATCTAGCCTTGAGACCAAAATAAGAACAACAGCAACTTCGGAATGAAAGTCAGTTAGGAATATGGCGAAGATAGGACTAATACCTAATATCCCCCCCTATAACTATCACTAACTCTCCTAATATTTTCGACCCTAACGCAATTGCTAACACCACCAACTAACCGCCCACAAGCCCAAACAGGGGCCAAAGCAGCGGCGACCAAGAGTCGACAGCAAACGGCCAATGTCAGGCAGGTCCCCACTATCATCCCATACACACTTTCCCTACAGTCTTGGACGTTATGTTGTCCATGTAAGTATTTTTCCGATTAATTTTGGACTTATTTCGACATGATTAGGTCTTATCCAGACTATTTAATATCTTATTCTGTCGTGGTAATTACTGCGAATTTGGCATTATTATATCGATGGTCTTACCACTATGGTATTGTAGATTATTATTAGATGCTGTTACTTTGAAGGTCTTATTGTGTTTTATATTTAAAAGTACTGTGGAATCAATGAGCTAAGCTCAATAGGAAACATATCACAATATTTTTCCTTTTGCTCGCGGCGCACCTGGCAACCTTTCACGGCGCACCGGTTGAGAAACGCTGGGTTAGAGGTCAAGGGGGAGAGAGGGTTAAAACACTAAGCGTTTTTTTATGGAAAAATATTTGCATTTACGTCGGAAGGGATGTCAGAGAATTTTCGGCCCATAACTGTTTTTGCTTGCAGGAACAATTCAAGAAAAAGTTTTGGGATTTGTATATGTACATCAAAAGTTTTTATGCATCTGTAAAGTCATAGGCGAAGGCAAAAAAATTTTCGGCCAAGAGAAAGTAGCCTACAACATAATATAAACCGTAAAACGAGTAAACCAAAGTGTAATATATAATATTACAAAAATTAGCCTGGTAAATAACCTTATTTATAATGACCCAATTATTAAGCCACACATAAAAATAAGTCCCTGAAAAATATCCCCTGACAAAGCATAGAACAACCGCAACCCTGTCTAGTTATATGGGCCGAAAATTTATTTTCGGGACATATCTTGTTTTTGCCGTTTTATATGGGCCGAAAATTTATTTTCGGGACATATCTTGTTTTTGCCGTTATTATATGGGCCGAAAATTTATTTTCGGGACATATCTTGTTTTTGCCGTTATTATATGGGCCGAAAATTTATTTTCGGGACATATCTTGTTTTTGCCGTTATTCTTTTTTGGTTTCCTATGGTTTCCTATGGTTTCCTATGGTTTCCTATGGTTTCCTATGGTTTCCTATGGTTTCCCATGGTTTGTTTCAGACCGACTTTTGTCCGAAGCTTTATAGAAAAAGTAGACATCGTAGAACCTTCAAATTTTCAGACATGGCGTAGAGTGGTATGTAGGTGCTTTGTAAAAGTTTATGAGGCTGCACTCCCAGGGGCCTTTGCTTGGGGGGTAAAAACCTGAAATATTGCGTTTTAGCACTTTGTAGCTAACGACAGCCATCTAGCAGCAGAAAAACTTTCATACAGAATTCGTTCATATTCGCTTGCTTTGTCCAGCTCGCGTCGCGACGAGGCGGCTGCTGGCATCCCTGCTGCGCCCTATTGTCCCGCGCGTGCAAGATTTGTGTTGGAAGTGGCTTGCCTAGTAAAACTATGCACATGCGACTTGCCTTTCATAAAGAGGCCTCTCTAAGTAAAAAAACCTATTGCTCTTACAACACAAAATATTTTACCACCGCAAATTTAAATGCGAATCCTACAGGCAGTGTACACATCTCTGTTAGCACATGTTGTAATTGTTGCACCATTCAAACATATCAACACCAGGTCTAAGCAAATATAATTATACAAGGGCCGCAACAACAAAAAGCTTAAGTTTAACGCATTCTTAACGACGACGTTACAAAGCTACGTCATAACATGGCGTCATAAATAAATAAATCTTGCGTTTATTGGATTTAAATTGGCAAAACTTTCAATATAAAACGTGGCTTATTAGGCACATAAACGTGTTTGCATATTGCTCAAAACTACAGATTTAAACTCTGATTCAACAGTGATTGCTCAGACCAAGGCATGGTAAAAATTTACACAGTAAAAGTTGAAAAAGTATAGCAAACCATTGACGTTAAATCATTTAGAGAGAATGAAAATATTGACTTTTTAAACATGCTAGCTGACCAAAATGTGATAACATGGCCGTAAGCATTATCTACGTAAATTTTTATTGATCAAATGTATGTTTCGATCATTTGCCAAAATCTACGCCATATTTGAACCCCCTTCGCTTCAAAGCCATAAGTTATTATATTATTATACACAACTTATCATTGTGTGTAGATATGTTGGATTGGAGTAACATACAGAACAGGTGCAAATAGCAAATATTCTCCAAATACGATGTTTCCAATATTCTCCAAATCGTATTTCATCGTATTGTCGCGGTAATACACAAAGAGGTAAGGCCGTGAATAAAGTTTCACCCACCGTACAATTAACGGAGGGAAGCATTTCGAGTAGGGATGTTCAAGGCAGAATATCGGCGACACATTTATAATGCTTGCTTTAAATGCGGCGTCAGCATTTTTGGGGGCGACCAATTACTTCGCGATAAGCTTCGCCTAATAATTAAGTGTCAATAGGGTGTATTTACCGCCGCAAGTTTAAATGCGAAATCTTAAGGCAGTCTACGCCTCTCTGTTAGCACCTGTTGTGCATGTTGCTCCAACCAGCATACCAACATCAGGCCCAAACTTATCTAGCAAAACTTTCGATTTAATAGTTTGCGTATTAGGCACGTAATAGTGTTTTTCATATTGTTTGAAACGACAGATTTAAAGCCTGTTTTAACAGTGATTGCTCGGACCAAGCTATGGTAAAAAATTACCTAGTGAAAGTTTGCAAAAGTATAGCAAACCATAGGCGTTAAACCATTTTTAGTCTTTAAGAGAATGATAATATTTGATTTTCAAACACGTAAGCTGGTCAAAATTTAATAAAATAGCCATATGCATTATCTAAGTAAATTCTATTTATCAAATATATGTTTCGATCATTCCCCAAATTCTACGCCATATTTGAACCCCTTTCGCATCAAAGGCATATTTTAAGTGGGGAAGTTTTCGGCCCATATCTGTTTTTGCTTGCAGAAACAAGTTAAGGAAAATGAAAAACAAAATATATAATATAAAGTACACAATACAAAATATTAAAAAAAAAATTAAAAAAAAAAAAAATTAAAATAAAGTAAAAATTGAAAATAAACACTAAGCCCTGAAAATATATCCCCTGACAAAATATACAACAACCGCACCCCCGTCTAGTTCTTTTTTGGTTTCCTATGGTTTCCTATGGTTTGTTTCAGACCGACTTTTGTCCGAAGCTTTATAGAAAAAGTAGACATCGTAGAACCTTCAAATTTTCAGACATGGCGTAGAGTGGTATGTAGGTGCTTTGTAAAAGTTTATGAGGCTGCACTCCCAGGGGCCTTTGCTTGGGGGGTAAAAACCTGAAATATTGCGTTTTAGCACTTTGTAGCTAACGACAGCCATCTAGCAGCAGAAAAACTTTCATACAGAATTCGTTCATATTCGCTTGCTGTGTCCAGCTCGCGTCGCGACGAGGCGGCTGCTGGCATCCCTGCTGCGCCCTATTGTCCCGCGCGTGCAACATTTGTGTTGGAAGTGGCTTGCCTAGTAAAACTATGCACATGCGACTTGCCTTTCATAAAGAGGCCTCTCTAAGTAAAAAAAACCTATTGCTCTTACAACACAAAATATTTTACCACCGCAAATTTAAATGCGAATCCTACAGGCAGTGTACACATCTCTGTTAGCACATGTTGTAATTGTTGCACCATTCAAACATATCAACACCAGGTCTAAGCAAATATAATTATACAAGGGCCGCAACAACAAAAAGCTTAAGTTTAACGCATTCTTAACGACGACGTTACAAAGCTACGTCATAACATGGCGTCATAAATAAATAAATCTTGCGTTTATTGGATTTAAATTGGCAAAACTTTCAATATAAAACGTGGCTTATTAGGCACATAAACGTGTTTGCATATTGCTCAAAACTACAGATTTAAACTCTGTTTCAACAGTGATTGCTCAGACCAAGGCATGGTAAAAATTTACACAGTAAAAGTTGGAAAAAGTATAGCAAACCATAGACGTTAAATCATTTAGAGAGAATGAAAATATTGACTTTTTAAACATGCTAGCTGACCAAAATGTAATAACATGGCCGTAAGCATTATCTACGTAAATTTTTATTGATCAAATGTATGTTTCGATCATTTGCCAAAATCTACGCCATATTTGAAACCCCTTCGCTTCAAAGCCATAAGTTATTATATTATTATACACAACTTATAATTGTGTGTAGATATGTTGGATTGGAGTAACATACAGAACAGGTGCAAATAGCAAATATTCTCCAAATACGATGTTTCCAATATTCTCCAAATCGTATTGTCGCGGTAATACACAAAGAGGTAAGGCCGTGAATAAAGTTTCACCCACCGTACAATTAACGGAGGGAAGCATTTCGAGTAGGGATGTTCAAGGCAGAATATCGGCGACACATTTATAAAGCTTGCTTTAAATGCGGCGTCAGCATTTTTTCGGGCGACCAATTACTTCGCGATAAGCTTCGCCTAAGTGTCAAATAGGGTGTATTTACCGCCGCAAATTTAAATGCGAAATCTTGAGGCAGTCTACGCCTCTCTGTTAGCACCTATTGTGCATCTTGCTCCAACCAGCATACCAACATCAGGCCTAAACATATCTAGCAAAACTTATTGTTTGAAACGACAGATTTAAAGCCTGTTTTAACAGTGATTGCTCGGACCAAGCTATGGTAAAAAATTACCTAGTGAAAGTTTGCAAAAGTATAGCAAACCATAGGCGTTAAACCATTTTTAGTCTTTAAGAGAATGATAATATTTGATTTTCAAACACGTAAGCTGGTCAAAATTTAATAAAATAGCCATATGCATTATCTAAGTAAATTCTATTTATCAAATATATGTTTCGATCATTCCCCAAATTCTACGCAATATTTGAACCCCTTTCGCATCAAAGGCATATTTTAAGTGGGGAAGTTTTCGGCCCATATCTGTTTTTGCTTGCAGAAACAAGTTAAGGAAAATGAAAAACAAAATATATAATATAAAGTACACAATACAAAATATTAAAAAAAAAATTTAAAAAAAAAAAAATTAAAATAAAGTAAAAATTGAAAATAAACACTAAGCCCTGAAAATATACCCCCTGACAAAATATACAACAACCGCACCCCCGTCTAGTTCTTTTTTGGTTTCCTATGGTATGTTTCAGACCGCTTTTTGTCCGAAGCTTTATAGAAAAAGTAGACATCGTAGAACCTTCAAATTTTCAGACATGGCGTAGAGTGGTATGTAGGTGCTTTGTAAAAGTTTATGAGGCTGCACTCCCAGGGGCCTTTGCTTGGGGGGTAAAAACCTGAAATATTGCGTTTTAGCACTTTGTAGCTAACGACAGCCATCTAGCAGCAGAAAAACATTCATACAGAATTCGTTCACATTCGCTTGCTTTGTCCAGCTCGCGTCGCAACGAGGCGGCTGCTGGCATCCCTGCTGCGCCCTATTGTCCCGCGCGTGCAACATTTGTGTTGGAAGTGGCTTGCCTAGTAAAACTATGCACATGCGACTTGCCTTTCATAAAGAGGCCTCTCTAAGTAAAAAAACCTATTGCTCTTACAACACAAAATATTTTACCACCGCAAATTTAAATGCGAATCCTACAGGCAGTGTACACATCTCTGTTATCACATGTTGCAATTGTTGCACCATTCAAACATATCAACACCAGGTCTAAGCAAATATAATTATACAAGGGCCGCAACAACAAAAAGCTTAAGTTTAACGCATTCTTAACGACGACGTTACAAAGCTACGTCATAACATGGCGTCATAAATAAATAAATCTTGCGTTTATTGGATTTAAATTGGCAAAACTTTCAATATAAAACGTGGCTTATTAGGCACATAAACGTGTTTGCATATTGCTCAAAACTACAGATTTAAACTCTGTTTCAACAGTGATTGCTCAGACCAAGGCATGGTAAAAATTTACACAGTAAAAGTTGGAAAAAGTATAGCAAACCATAGACGTTAAATCATTTAGAGAGAATGAAAATATTGACTTTTTAAACATGCTAGCTGACCAAAATGTAATAACATGGCCGTAAGCATTATCTACGTAAATTTTTATTGATCAAATGTATGTTTCGATCATTTGCCAAAATCTACGCCATATTTGAACCCCCTTCGCTTCAAAGCCATAAGTTATTATATTATTATACACAACTTATAATTGTTTGTAGATATGTTGGATTGGAGTAACATACAGAACAGGTGCAAATAGCAAATATTCTCCAAATACGCTGTTTCCAATATTCTCCAAATCGTATTTCATCGTATTGTCGCGGTAATACACAAAGAGCAGTGTACACATCTCTGTTATCACATGTTGCAATTGTTGCACCATTCAAACATATCAACACCAGGTCTAAGCAAATATAATTATACAAGGGCCGCAACAACAAAAAGCTTAAGTTTAACGCATTCTTAACGACGACGTTACAAAGCTACGTCATAACATGGCGTCATAAATAAATAAATCTTGCGTTTATTGGATTTAAATTGGCAAAACTTTCAATATAAAACGTGGCTTATTAGGCACATAAACGTGTTTGCATATTGCTCAAAACTACAGATTTAAACTCTGTTTCAACAGTGATTGCTCAGACCAAGGCATGGTAAAAATTTACACAGTAAAAGTTGGAAAAAGTATAGCAAACCATAGACGTTAAATCATTTAGAGAGAATGAAAATATTGACTTTTTAAACATGCTAGCTGACCAAAATGTAATAACATGGCCGTAAGCATTATCTACGTAAATTTTTATTGATCAAATGTATGTTTCGATCATTTGCCAAAATCTACGCCATATTTGAAGCCCCTTCGCTTCAAAGCCATAAGTTATTATATTATTATACACAACTTATAATTGTGTGTAGATATGTTGGATTGGAGTAACATACAGAACAGGTGCAAATAGCAAATATTCTCCAAATACGCTGTTTCCAATATTCTCCAAATCGTATTTCATCGTATTGTCGCGGTAATACACAAAGAGGTAAGGCCGTGAATAAAGTTTCACCCACCGTACAATTAACGGAGGGAAGCATTTCGAGTAGGGATGTTCAAGGCAGAATATCGGCGACACATTTATAATGCTTGCTTTAAATGCGGCGTCAGCATTTTTGGGGGTGACCAATTACTTCGCGATAAGCTTCGCCTAATAATTAAGTGTCAATAGGGTGTATTTACCGCCGCAAGTTTAAATGCGAAATCTTAAGGCAGTCTACGCCTCTCTGTTAGCACCTGTCGTGCATCTTGCTCCAACCAGCATACTACCAACATCAGGCCTAAACATCTAGCAAAACTTTCGATTTAATAGTTTGCGTATTGAGAACATAATAGTGTTTTTCATATTGTTTAAAACTACAGATTTAAAGCCTGTTTTAACAGTGATTGCTCGGCCCAAGCCATGGTAAAAAATTACCGAGTAAAATTTTGCAAAAGTATAGCAAACCATAGGCGTTAAACCATTTTTAGTCTTTAAGAGAATAATAATATTTGCTTTTCAAACACGTAAGCTGGTCAAAATTTAATAAAATGACCATACGCATTATCTACGTAAATTCTATTTATGAAATATATGTTTCGATCATTCCCCAAATTCTACGCCATATTTGAACCCCTTTCGCATCAAAGGCATAAAGTTAAGTGGGAAAGTTTTCGGCCCATATCTGTTTTTGCTTGCAGAAACAAGTTAAGGAAAATAAAAAACAAAATATATAATATAAAGTACACAATACAAAATATTAAAAAAAAAAAATAATAAATAAAATAAAATAAAAAAATAAAATAAATTAAAAATTGGCCCTGAAAATATACCCCCTGACAAAATATACAACAACCGCACCCCCGCTATGGCATGTTTCAGACCGATTTTTGTCCAGAGCATTATAGAAAAAGTGAACATCGTAGAACTTTCAAATTTTCAGACATGGCGTAGAGTGGTATGAATGTGTTGTGTAGAGGTTTATGAGGCTGCACCCCTAGACACCTCCAATTGGGGGACAAAAAACAAAAGTGTTATGTCATCGTTTTAGTTCATAACAGCTATCTACTACTATCTAGCGGCAGAAAAACTTCAATACAGAATGCTTTCATATCACTTGCTTTATTCAGCTCGCGTCGCGACGAGGCGGCTGCTGGTATCCCTGCTGCGCCCTATTGTCCCGCGCGTGCAACATTTGTGTTGGAAGTGGCTTGCCTAGTAAAACTATGCACATGCGACTTGCCTTTCATAAAGAGGCCTCTCTAAGTAAAAAAACCTATTGCTCTTACAACACAAAATATTTTACCACCGCAAATTTAAATGCGAATCCTACAGGCAGTGTACACATCTCTGTTAGCACCTATTGTAATTGTTGCACCATTCAAACATATCAACACCAGGTCTAAACAAATATAATTATAAAAGGGCCGCAACAACAAAAAGCTTAAGTATAACGCATTCTTAACGACGACGTTACAAAGCTACGTCATAACATGGCGTCATAAATAAATAAATCTTGCGTTTATTGGATTTAAATTGGCAAAACTTTCAATATAAAACGTGGCTTATTAGGCACATAAACGTGTTTGCATATTGCTCAGAACTACAGATTTAAACTCTGTTTCAACAGTGATTGCTCAGACTAAGGCATGGTAAAAATTTACACAGTAAAAGTTGGAAAAAGTATAGCAAACCATAGACGTTAAATCATTTAGAGAGAATGAAAATATTGACTTTTTAAACATGCTAGCTGACCAAAATGTAATAACATGGCCGTAAGCATTATTTACGTAAATTTTTATTGATCAAATGTATGTTTCGATCATTTGCCAAAATCTACGCCATATTTGAACCCCCTTTGTTCAAAGCCATAAGTTATTATATTATTATACACAACTTATAATTGTGTGTAGATATGTTGGATTGGAGTAACATATAGAACAGGTGCAAATAGCAAATATTCTCCAAATACGATGTTTCCAATATTCTCCAAATCGTATTTCATCGTATTGTCGCGGTAATACACAAAGAGGTAAGGCCGTGAATAAAGTTTCACCCACCGTACAATTAACGGAGGGAAGCATTTCGAGTAGGGATGTTCAAGGCAGAATATTGGCGACACATTTATAATGCTTGCTTTAAATGCGGCGTCAGCATTTTTTCGGGCGACCAATTACTTAGCGATAAGCTTCGCCTAAGTGTCAAATAGGGTGTATTTACCGCCGCAAATTTAAATGCGAAATCTTGAGGCAGTCTACGCCTCTCTGTTAGCACCTGTTGTGCATCTTGCTCCAACCAGAACACCAACATCAGGCCTAAACATATCTAGCAAAACTTTCGATTTAATAGTTTGCGTATTAGGCACATAACAGTGTTTTTCATATTGTTTGAAACGACAGATTTAAAGCCTGTTTTAACAGTGATTACTCGGACCAAGCTATGGTAAAAAATTACCTAGTGAAAGTTTGCAAAAGTATAGCACACCATAGGCGTTAAACCATTTTTAGTCATTAGGAGAATGATAATATTTGATTTTCAAACACGTAAGCTGGTCAAAATTTAATAAAATAGCCATATGCATTATCTAAGTAAATTCTATTTATCAAATATATGTTTCGATCATTCCCCAAATTCTACGCCCTATTTGTACCCCTTTCGCATCAAAGGCATATTTTAAGTGGGGAAGTTTTCGGCCCATATCTGTTTTTGCTTGCAGAAACAAGTTAAGGAAAATGAAAAACAAAATATATAATATAAAGTACACAATACAAAATATTAAAAGAAAAATTAAAATAAAGTAAAAATTGAAAATAAACTCTAAGCCCTGAAAATATACCCCCTGACAAAATAAACAACAACCGCACCCCCGTCTAGTTTTTTTATGTTTTTTTTGGTTTGTTTCAGAACGTTTTTTGTCCAGAGTTTTACAGTAAAACTATAATTCGGAAAGACTTTAAATATCCAGACACGATGGAAGCTTATATGTAGATGACGTTTAAAGGGTTTAGAAGTCTATTTACCAAGGGGCCTTCAGCTGGGGATGCAAATTGCAAACAAAATATGACACGAAATGTTCGTGCAGGAGACTTTTTTTATTAACAAGCCAACGAGTTTGCCTGCTGGTTGAATAAGGTGAAGTTGTTGTGTTTAGCCAAGCACAGCCCAGCGTGAACTTCACTGTGACAAAAAAGCCCCCGATGTTTCGCTTGACGAATATGTTTGCTGCTTGGTCGACAATCGGATACTTTTTTCGCTACTGCAGAGAATGAAATATGGAACTTTTCTGTTCATAGTTGTCAGCCCTAACTCGCCTGTATGTTGATTCAATTTATGTTAATTGGGTTTCGTACTTTCAACTATATGGCAGCATAAATATTTACGATTTGCTAAAAACTCAGTTTAAATATACCGAATGTAGTTTGCTGTAGAATACGTTTTGTTTGTCCTTATTATTTACGTTCAAAGTTAGTTTAAACCAGCTGTTCCCAAACCAGGGTCCGCGGACCAACTGGGTCTGTACAGCAGTTTCAGGCGATCAGCAAGGAGAACTAGTCTTTAAGTTTTTCAATATTAGGCTTTAGCCAATGTCGTTAAACATTAGTCTATATTTAAACATTATCTGATCATTATTGTCTTTAGTTATGCTTTATTATTCGATCATATAGCGTGTTTTATGGTGTCTCTTGCGACATTATAAAGCATCTATTAGTGTAGTACCTGTTATCACTAAATCGTTCGCATTAGTTAGGAAGGTGTTGCATTAAAGAATAGTTACTGCACTATATAGTGTGCTGCATGAAACATGGTTGAACTGGCCGCGAAATATCAAAATAATTGCAACGTGTTCACCAGGCATATTTATTTGCAAAGTTAGGAAACCGCTGGTCTAAACAGAAGCAATTTCTGTTCTTATATTTATTTCGAACGAATTGTTTTCTATAGTTGTATTCAAACAGCAAAAACTTTATTTGCAAACCTTAAGTTAGGGCGTTGTAAGTTTTATACAATAAGTATGTAAACGCATAAAAAGACAGGTTTAGTCAAAGACATAAAAATACAGGTTTAGTCATTGGCGATAAACAAATGGTAGAACGAAAGTGTTAGTGCTGTTTGGAGAGCGCAAATAAATAGTTAATATTAACCCTGTGTCAGAGGCGTAACCAGGTATTTTGCGCACGGACGCAAACTATAAAAAGCCTCATTTCGGCGCCCCCATACCTCGGCGCTTTGGGATATATGTACCTAACCGACTCCGTAGCTACGCCTCTGCCCTGGGTTATAATGCGGCAGTCAAGCACAACCCGACCTGTTCAATTGGCGCTCTAATTAAATGGGCGAGGCTTAGGTGTGGCTATTAAATCAGCCAGACGTTATTTAGATGACACCATGTGTGAATGAGATTGTTGTGCAGCAGCCGAGCACAGCCGAATGTGAACTTTACCGTAACAAAGAAGAATAGGATATTTTGTATGGGCTTGTCGAGGGATGTATTTTCCTCTCGCTCGACCCTCATGATATTTAGTTTCATCCGGCAGAGAATGAAATGAGAAAATGGTCTGTGGAAGACAGCTTTATATTTGCCAGCCCTAACCCGCCTGTATATTAACTCAGTTGTAGTTAAATTTAGTTCCGTAACCTCAGCTGAGAAATGAATGCATTTACGATTTGCGGTAAACTCGGTTTGAATATACTGATTGCAGAAACAAGTCAAGAGAAAGTACAACTCAATATAAACCGTAAAACGAATAAACCAAAGTGTAATATATAATATTACAAAGATTAACTTGGTAAATAACCCAATTTATAATGACCTAATTTTTTAACCACCCATGAAAATGAGGCCCTGAAAAAAACACTCTGACAAAATATACAACAACCGCAACCACGTCTACTTTCATTTGGTCTTGTCTGCCTATGTGCTTTTTAGATAAAGGGTTAGAAAAATATATCAAAGCAAACGTCGGTCTAGAGTTCTAGACCTAGATAGCCTTTAGTTTATCGGGTTTTCATTTGAGTAAAAGTGAAAGTGAGCTGCTGTGAAAAAGTTTTTAAACTTGGTGTGTCTGAGTTTGAACTAGGAGCAGAAAGCGCCCGCTTGAATAGTTTATTTGAAGACGTTTATGATTGTTTTTTGCCGCCCTCAATAGACTAAACTTACTAAAGCGCGAAACAGGCGTTTTTTGACCATATTTTTTATTTGTTTTCTACGTGCTTTTTGGCGCACATTTCTTATGGAGTTGTTACAAATTGTAAAAGAACGTACTGAAACAGAAACCACATATGTTTTGTGTTGTGACCAGGGAGTCGAACCGTTTGACTTTTCCGGTTCAGTTCCGGTTCGACCATTGTTATTTCAAAACCGGTTCATAAAGTTCCGGTTCAGATACAATATAAGTTGTGTTAAATCTAAAAATGTGGGTCAATAAATGTAGAGTACATTCTTTGAATTGTAAGTCATTTAAAATAAAAAAAATGCTACGTGACGTATTATAAACACCAAATCATTATTCAAATATCTGAAAAATAAAAAAATCCACGTTTTATTTAATCGATATTTATATTTTTTTATAAAATATCGAACATGGCGTAACTCGACTCTGTGTAATACAAGTTGTGACGTTATGCTGGAGTGAACCGCTTTCGTTCGGGTTCGGTTAAGGTTCAGGTTCTTTCAAACTTTTCGGCAAAGTTCCGGTTCGGCTCCTTAAAATCTTACAAAAACCGGTTCAAGTTCGGGAACATTTAAAAAAAAATTGACTTAGAACCGGTTCATAAAGTTCCGGTTCGGTTACGGTTCGACTCCCTGGTTGTGACACAAACCAGTGGACTTATTTTTTAACAGCATAGGAGAATGTTCCGATTCTTTTCTGAAATATTTTATTTTTTTAATATTTTGACGCCCACTCGTTAAAAAGATTTAGACTAACATTTAGCGCCAGATCAAACGATAACCAATGCTTTCTTAAGATTTTTATAACGTCCCAAAATAGTGTTACCTTGTGACGTTACGTTACATATTTTTATCCGTATGATTTTTGTCTAATAAAGCTCGAATAACCAAGACCCTAAACTTAACGCAATAGCTATACCAAAACTGAGTGCATCAAATTATTATAATTAATTGACATTTGTTGGTGTTATAGCAAACTTTCGCTGCGTGTCAGCTTTTGACTTGCTGCCTCCGCTTTAACTTCAAATTATGGAGTGCATGCTACTAACGCATTACTTGAAATGTTACGCTATTAAGCAGCACATTTTTTATTAAATCTTATTCTTGCATCAAGAGTTTTTACAACTCGCACCTAATGCATTTTTCACTACAGAAAAAAATTATAATGCTTGTAAAGAATCGAAAGTGTTTGTTCGCCTGCAATAGTAATATTACTAGGACGACCTGCATGGCTTGTGTTTTCCTCTTGCTCTTCTTTTGCTACAACTTCACGGTGGAAAATAAGTTTAAAAGTAACATTGGACCAAGTTACGAGAAACTTGAAGTTGACCCCGCACGTATTGTGCTGAATGATGTGCTTTTTACCGTTAAAACTTGCAAAAAAAATCATCGTTCAATTGGAAGACTGGAAATGATTCTCAACACTTGGTATAAAAAAGTTTCAAGAGATCAGGTATGCAATGGGTTACTCATATTTTTATGCTGGAAATTGTACAGACTATTTATTGCAAACGTTATATGCAGATATATTTTTTAACAGATGATTTTGATGAAGAATACCGACTAAAAACCAATGGTCGTTTGCACAGCACATCTTGCGGAAATACTCACAATAAGTTAAACACTTTACTTTTCCTGGGGGATTTTTGACAAATCGTTTTTCAATCTATTAAAATGTAGCCCCAGTTCTTTTAAAATTACACATGTCTTTCAAATCTTTGTTTTATTTTAAATACTCTCGTTTTTACTTTAGATTTTTAATAATAGCTTCTTGTTGTTTAGAGTTGATTTGTGCTGCAAAACTGGTGCTGAGTTCGACTTGTTTCTTCCCACAAACAAAAAGTAGGTAACTCATCCTTTTAGTTCGTGATTTTCAACAATGAGCCTTTATTTTGACTTTTCAAAGCTATTCCTAAATTTATTCAGTAAAAATAATTTGTCTTTCTTACGGTGTTCGTCACAAAGGTGGTGGTGTCGCTTCGATGACGACAATTATGTAAACCCCCAAATACTTTTGGAGGAACTCAACAAACATCACTGGAACGAGTCCATTTACCTCGGCTGTAAAAGTTGGGACCATTGGGAGGTAATAATAGGTCTACAAATGTGATGACGTAAAATCTACAAGTGATGAGACAAAATGAACTTCTTTAGTTGTAGTTTGGCAAGCAGTGTTTTCCAACAGGGGCTGAAGGGGTTCGTAAAAAGGTCCCAGAGGATCCGCGAAAGCACTGAAAATTGATCAAGTGTTTAAGTGAGCGGCAATAACTTGTCGGGCACTAAAATAAAATAGAATCGCGAAATGTATTACCTATTTGGATACATATTGTGATTTTTTCTGATTACCAAGTTTACAAAAATCCCGAAATTTAGATTAGTATTGCCTTTGTTATGATGTCACAATAGATTTTATTTTGATTGACGCATTAGCAACGGATCAGATTTTAACCTTAACAAGGACCATTTGTTAAAGAGCAGGTGTGGGCAATTAGTTTTAACCGCGGGCCGCATGAGGAACTTAAAATGTTCTGGCGGGTCGGGGCAAAAAAGTGATGTCAAAGCAATATGACGTCATACTCTGATCACGCTATAAAACAAATAGGCTAACGAGCTTGCTATTACGTTAGGAAATGTGTGCAAATGTGCAATTTAAGTCGAATTTGAAAATTGCGACGTTTTGGCTTTAAAAAGCAAATTTTAATGTCGACTTAGAGGGGTACGTGACGCATTGGGCGCAGATAAACAATGTACATTACTTGATATATTGGCGTTAACTAATTTATTGGGCACGTTGACTTAAATATTAAAGGTAAAATACATTAACAACTCGCACAAAAAAAACTTACAATGTATTTTTACTTATGAGGGTTTAACTTATAGGATGTGTTACTTGCGGTACAATGGTCATATTGCAAAGACGGTATAAATCGGGAGAAACACAAACATGGCCTTAATCAAATTAGGTTGACAAAATGTGAATCGGTATCTTTCAGATTTTAGAAAACGGCCGGTATTTCGTTAACATTTTAATGACGGAATACATTGGACCGAAGCGCAAAAAATACATAAATATAACTGGTTCACACAATTTTTCTTGCACAAGGTTTTTCAACTGATTCTAGTGTACTTTGGGCGACAGATTGCAAATCCGTCATTACTTATTTTGCTATCACATCAAGTTTAAGAGTTATGAAATTTGAACTATTTTAGTGAAAACTTCTATTTTAGGCTCTAAGGAAAACAATGTTCTAAATCCGAAATACTCTATAGTATATAAGCTTAATTCTCATTGAATTTCCTAATCATCTTTAATTTCCCGTTTAAATATGTTGGGTAACCATTATTCTCGCCATAACGACAGAAAAAAGGCACAGTATCTTCTTTTATATTGGGCTTTCGATACATCGCTTATTAAGCTTCCGCAGTAATTAGCGATCATATAACACTTCCAGTTTTCTTGATATCGCTCCTCCGTCATTAATATCCTTATAAAATCGTTCACTTTGCTCCTCACCAACGTCGCCAATTAAATTTTGCGGTAACATGTTGAGGTGACTTTGGAGGACTTACTTCTCATGTTGCACTCCAAGGAAGCGGAGGAAGAGTTCGTCTATAATCTCTCGGTAGTTGTGAGACTTTTTCCATGAAGTATTTGACCTCACCAAGGCTGGGTACTTTAGGCCTAAAGTTTTTACTTGAGAAGGGGCTAATTCACTAGAGAAAGGCATAATTACCATAACTTTTATAAGCCTAGAGCCCTAGACCTAATTAAAAAACACTCTAACTCAGTGGTTCTTAACGGCTAGTCCGCGTTAACTTCCCTGCCAGTCCGCCGAATATAATTTTATATCTTAATTGCAAAACGCAAGATGTTAAAAGCTTGACTTGTTATTTACGTTATTGCCAAAACTTGATGTGAGAGGACACTTTTTGTCTGTAAATATGCCATAAAATCGCAGAAGATTAGACTAGAAATAGAGTTTGGCGGGGTCATCACTAGATCCGTTCCTGGAAAAAGTGTTTATGATATAACCAGACATGTGGAAACTCGTTCTTGTTTTTTAGATTATGTATTTTAAGAATAAAACCCGCTGGCCGGATTAAAGTGCTTAGTCTTAAAGCAGTCGGAAAAAATTAAAGTTTATATACAACATTTTACCTAATATCTAACGACACCCCTAAGTACACTACTAACTCCCTAATAATTTCAACCCCACCGATTACCCATCAATAGCCCCAAACAAGGGCCCAAAAAAAACGGTGCCAAAACAGTAACGTCCTAACGGCGCCATTTAAATTAGGGCACCCAAGCGTTGACACCAAAACGGCCGATGCCAGACCGTGGCCCACCATTCGCATCATACCATCTACTTACAGTTTGAGATGTTATTTTGGCCATTTAACCCTTATTCCGATTCATTTACGACTTATTTCGACATGTTTACATATTAATTAGACGATTGCGTTCTTCTTCTGCCGTGAATATTACTGTGTATTTGAATTTATTATGTCGTTAGTCTTAATACTATTGCTTTAGACATTTTTTCTGCTTTTAGTTATTGTTGCTTTTATAGAGGTTCAGTTGGTAGCTTGGATATTTTAATTTGGGTAGCTTAAAGCTTGAAGTACGGGTTCAAAGTCAATTTTTAATTGACTTAAACTGTGACAAGATATCCCTTTAAAAAATAAATTGTTGATTCAACTTTTACACATTGAAATTAATATAAGCGTTTAAAAACGGAAATCACCAGAAAGATCAACACAATATGTGTACGGCTTTATCGAAAACTTAACCACATTTGCATGATTTGGTATGATTATAGTTGTAGCTAAGGGATCCGGCACCGACTAAGGCACTGAAATGATTACTCTTCCCGTTCACTCCGATCACTTTTCTTTATATTCTTGGGACTTAATTGCATTCAATATACCGTCACAGAGGAACGGCAATCAGTTCGATTTCGCGACCGGAGGCGGAGGAGTATGTATCACAAGGCCTCTCGCGCAAAAGATGCTTCCTTTTGTCGGGTGAGTTAGGATTTTAAAATTAGTAATTCTCAAAATATTTTTTGTTTTATTTTTGTTAGTAATGGGATGTTGTTTTCTTCTTGTTAGAAATGGGAAATTCGTTGACGATTGTAGAGAGACTGGGATGGCTGATGACATCAATCTTGGTTATATAATCACATATAAGCTAAAGGTTCCACTTGTTGAGTCTCATCGTTTTTACCACCCGTATAAAAAACTGGGCTTATTGAACGCATCGACCTGGATGAATGCGGTGAGTTCAAAACAGTCTAAAATGTAACATCCGTGTGGGTTTCTACCTGAAGAACATGAGTTTATAGTTATTACCTATTCTAATAACATTACGTCATAGGTTAATGTCGATAAGCATTACTTAAATAAAAACTGCTGTGTTTAACTTTACAGTTTTATGGCAAAACTTATATATTCAAACCTTTGTTTACTTTGGCGACAACCTTTCTCCTTAAAACCACTTAC
Source organism: Ascidiella aspersa (assembly GCF_963924565.1). NCBI lineage: Eukaryota > Metazoa > Chordata > Ascidiacea > Phlebobranchia > Ascidiidae > Ascidiella > Ascidiella aspersa. The sequence goes on along the minus strand of NC_139448.1, from coordinate 28,905,999 downwards.
ACAACATTACAATATACTCCTTACTAAAGCCCGTATGCACATCCTTATTTCACCCGGTGCGATTTGTTTTGACGCTTGTAGCGTTCGTATTGGGATAATTCGGGGCTTTGAAGCGTCTGTGGTAGAACATGTGTTAGAAATTTTACGCTTGAAGCGGACTGTATTAGAACTGGATACAGGCGAACAGCGAATGCGCAGACAAACATGCATAACGAAACGTTGCAAACTATAGATTTTTTATCCTACAGGTTTGCATATTATAAATGTTTACAATTTTACCCAGTTAATAGCAGTGTTGCACTGAATGTGTGAATAATAGAAATCACCTTGACCCTTGCAAGATAAATGTCGACCTTAATTCCTGATCAGTAACAGCAAAATAATCTAGCAAAGCTAGCAATAAGATTCATTCGAATTAAGATATACTGACGATGCCTTAGTTGGCGAAATATATATATATCTTTTTAAGATCTGGTTAATGTGTCTGACCTGAATTGCTAGCTTTGCTAGATTATTTTGCAGTTAATAGCAGGTTAGAGACTTTTATGGTTGCTAAAGCATTGCTAATTCAAAATAAGTAAAATCACGTAGGGAATGGCTTTATTTTTCGGTTCAGGAAATATATTTAATTATACGTGTTTGCTGTACTGGTGAATAATGCGGATCCTGGCTATTATCTTTCATACCAAAGGATGATTATTCTGCGCATTCGCTGTTCGCCTGTATCCATGCAGTTCTAATACAGTCCGCTTCAAGCGTAAAATTTCCAGACGCTTCAAAGCCCCGAATTATCCTAATACGAACGCTACAAGCGTCTAAAACAAATCGCACCGGGTGAAATAAGGATGCGCATACGGGCTTTAGCAAGGAGTATATTGTAATGTTGTGTAAGTGGTTTTAAGGAGAAAGGTTTTTTTCGCTGTTCGAATGCGCAGAATAAACATACATAACGAAACGTTGCCAAACTATGCAGACTACAGAACACATTTACTAAAAAAACAAAAAAAAATTTGAATTACAATATCGGCATCATACCGCCTATCTTGCGTTTTAAGTTAAATTTTAAAAAACAATGTTGTGCTCAATAGAGGTGATAATGCAAAGCTTTCTTTCGTGCAGGCGGTTATTTGCTACAGTGACAAAAGCAAGCTGGACATTCCGCCATCAAACAACACTTTTAGCTTGAAGAATGATCCGAGCAGATTTATCTCTGTTTACTGCTGGCAACATTCTGACGATCCAATGTGTGCGTCTTTGAGGGAATGATTATTAGGCCTGACTGTTTCTTAGCTTTAATAGAAACCTGGTAAGCTTGCTTAGGAAATAAAATAATACCGTATATATATTGTAACCAGAGGTACCCGATGTCAGGTCGTAGTATATTGACCTACAGGGGGTGGCATGGATTACACAACACTGTGTTCTACCCATTCACATAAGTTAAATATGGCTGGATATAGAGAAGCCCCTTAATAGAGGTGTGATACTACTCATCCACCCAATAAATTGGTAACCATCATATGTTATTCCATTTTTTACGATTTAGAATGTGCAGCTTTTCCGTACTTGCTACTGCCAGGCGCACGTCCCGATTCCCGTGTCCCATCACAAATTAACCGACTCCGTCGACTCCGGGGCCTGCGTCTACAACCGAACCTTGATTGTTACATTTTCAGCATCATGTGATTTCTGTTTAATAATATTGCAGTTGTATGTGCTGTATATTGCGTGTACGTATATCCACCATTCATGCACGAAGAATATGCTTGGTGTAGCCGAAAAAAAATTATTTTTGTTTTGTAGGCTATATGCAGCAAAATGGTTACGTTTAAGTGCAATTTTCGAAATTGGTACACCCTCAACCAGGGTTTTAACATTTTTTTGCCGACCCAGCTCAATTGTCGTCAGTGAAAAATACTACATGATCGAAAAAGATTAATCTACAGTGCGTGAATTATTTGACATGTATTAGTATTAATTTTACCCCAAAAGTTTCAAACCCGTTTGTTACCTAACCGCACACACAGACACACATACATATTATATAAACACACGCAAACACATACTAACACACACAAGCATGGGCGCCCGCAGGGGGGGGCCTGGAATTTCAAAATGCGATTATCAGTATTATTTATAAGTGTAATATGTATTACTTATGAAGGTTAAAAATATTCTACATTATCCATTGCCCCCAGTGGCGTATCCAGGGGGGCGGAAGTTATTACCCCCCTTTTTTGTAAGTGATAGTACCGTGTTTTGTTCGTTTTTGTCATGGTTTACCAACTGTTTGAAGCGGCGTGCTTTTTAAGTAATTGGGTCACGCGTCTTAATCTTAAGCGAACCAAAATCGAGTGCAAAACGCCGTTTTTCGTCGTTTGTTTGGTCGACCATAAACGCTGGAATTTTTTCTCTTTCGTTATTTGTTTAGGTTGACTGATTAGCAAGTGTGTATTCGACAATTGACAACGCTAAGTCAAACCTTCTTTTTTTCCTCGCTAAACAACGTCGAGTTATACGCAGTATGTTCCTCGCTGTTCGGTCTCTGCGCTAATATCCGATGTTGGTGTAACATCGACATTTGTTTAACTGAAGCAGATTCTTAAAAGAAGGTATAATGGTGACTGTCGTGCGCGTTTCAAAGTCTCCACTTTTATGTAGTGATGGTTAACGTTAACGCAAAATTATGCTCTTTAAGCATACTCTAAGTCTATAAGCCCACGTGCTAAGTGTGCAATGGACACAACTTATTTCCCCTCAATCGCAGCTAGCTGACGTGGCACACAGCTCGGCGCAGATGTTGCGCTAATCGTGACATAATAATAACCGAAAAAAAAACGATCTTCGTTTAGTTTTGCAGGTGGTGAAAGATGTGCTTGTAATTTAGCGCTAGTTCCGTTCATAGAACCTGAAAACTGCGCTGCTAATAGCCGAATTATGATTCTACCAAGTAATCACACATATATCACGGTCTTGGATGTTTTTTTTTCCTGAAGTTAACGATTGCACGCCGTGATTTCGCAGCCGGCGCCTGACAGGATTGTCGACGACCCAAGTGGTCGCTTTTGCTGGACGTATTTGTCTGTTTCTGATTAGTTTTTTATCACGTCTTGCGATCATCATTCTATGACGTCATGCTATCACTGTTTTATGACGTCATTATTCATTAAAGTCAGACGAAAAATAGGGGAATTCCCTAAGTTGAAAATTCAGGACCACCCCTTTTTGATGTTCTGATTACCCCCCTGATTGCCCCCCCCCTGGAAAATTTTCTGCGGGCGCCCCTGCACACAAGCACACAATCCCACACACATAAACACACACAATCACACACAAACCGACAAAACCAACACTTCTATACATTTGCTTTCAGTAGAGTCAGATATATTTGGCGATCCGTTTAGGACAGTGTGCATTTAAACGAGCTTTTGTGTCGCACTTTATTTTCGTATGTGGGTTGTAAGGTAAATAAACAACGTCGTAAGCGCATAACTAAATTATAGTAATTTCAAACATTCCTCTAACGCAAGATTTCCTTATTTAACAAATATTTTTCATCGAAAGTTTTACTTAGTAAATTCAATTTCTTCTGTATACCAGTGTATGATGTCTATATTAGAAAAAATATAACGGTTTGCTTATATTAAGCCTTGGTTGATATTATTTTATGAGAGTAAGACATTCGTTTAGTTAAATAGAGCAGAGCAACAATAGAAAGAACTCACGTTAATTTTAGTAAGTCCCAATAACGTTAAAAGTAATAAAACTAAAACGTTATAATAACCTAATTCTAAATGCGACGTAGCATGTCAGAGTTATTTCGTGAAATAGAGAACTAAGATCAATGTAGAAATACAAGCCATATTTAGGCGGAATTGTTTTAATTTTTTAATAGAACCACACACAAAACGAATAATGTTCAACTTGGATGAAACTATGCTTTTAGGAGAGATTGTTATAGTTACTCAACACAGAGCAGTAATCGAATTAGTATCGTCTAAAAAAAATATATTTCGATCAACCTGCTAGAGCATATTACTATATTTTAGCCTCCAGTTTTTTACACTTTTGTTTCAAGCAGAATAATTTATGCACCCAAACGGTTCCATACGGCTTCACTTTAAGATCTACTATTTACAACGTTTACATAAAAGTCAAGAAATTATACTAACTGAAATTTTCAACTTATTTTGGACATTTGTGCATTGAATTAAAACTTAAACATTTTAGTGCAAATTTGAAATTCTGAAGTAACTATATATATTTAAAATAACAATGATAGTTGTTTAGTTGAATAAACCTCGGAGCACCTGTTGATGAAGAAAAGCAAACACACAAAGTTCGTTTGTTGACAATTTGTTAATGGAATGTAAATGTGAAGAGGTTAAGTGACTTAACCCAACAAGCTGTTTAGTGTTTATGTTTATGTTATGGCAAAAACAAAGACATGTACAGTATATGAAAATGCCTTCAATATGAAACACCTACATCTACTCCATAACCAATATATCAGGGTAAATTGGTCAGAATGTCAGACTTTTTGACAAGCTTTTCCCGTCTTTAGTGTGTTGAGTTTATTGATTATGGCAGAAGAAGCGTATGTTAACCAGAATCCTTGGTGCGAGCAAGCAAATTATCGACTTGTGGGCCTGACAACTGAACCGCGAAGTTGCCAGCATAACATATCATCTAATCAAGGTAACTCTACTTATCGACATAACTTTTATGAAAACAAATATAAAAAAATTGAGAAATACCGACCATATATGTGTGAAAGTACAGTTTTATGCGCTTTAAAATTATAAGAATATTTTGTTTCGACTGAAATAATGGGCCACAAAGTACGTTTTAAAATAAACTATACGCCAATATATTTGTCATCCTAAATTTACAAACTAATTAATTAACCCTAATTTGGTTCGTAAAATCAGTGTGATTTTATATAAGTATATAAAGGCCATGTTATCTAGGCTTCCTACGTTTATTATGGCAGCACAGTGGCATTGGCGATTGTAGGTGTTTTGATGTTATTACTAAACACATTGTTGGGCTGGTTTCAAAAAAATTATTTTAATAAACGATATAAACTGACGTAAAAACACACTTTACAATTTTAATGTTACTAATGGTTCCTCGAAACATTCCGTTAATCCCATAACGGTAAGTAACTTTAATAATAGTTCAATTATTGTTTTCTTCATAAAAAATGCAAGATGGTTTTTAACACAGAAACTCAGATTTTATTTAAGTTAAGCTTAAGGTTGATACTTTTTACTGTTGATATTTTTCAAGTTTGCAAGCTTATAATTTAGAAAACTAGGCAGCGATGACATATACGGCCGTATGGTCAAAATTGTAATAACAAATTTTCCCGTAAACTAAATTTAACGGTATTGCTTTGTACACCCTTAGTCTCGGGAAATTCATGTGTACAAAATGTTGGTAACAGAGAATGGTTTAAAATAATTCCTTAAAATTGGTTAACTAAGATTAGGATGGAAAAGTACAATGTTTTTAAGAGCCTTTTATTCGTGTAAAAAACTTCCATAAGGATGTTTCAACGTGAAAATATATAATTCTGTATACAAATTTAGTTTTTTTGTGAAATGATCTCCAGTGGTGGTGGATGGATTTTGTTGTCAACACTCAACGAAAGCAACATGAAAAATATTCAAGCAGAGATAGGGGCGAACCTATAACTTGAACTTAATTTCCAGAAACCAGAAACTAGGGAAAAACAAAATATCTCGGAACTTCCTTCATTTTTACAAAATTTATTTACAAAAGTTGGGCATACTACCAAATAAAAAGACACATAATTATGTTAAACAAGATTTTTATCAAACGAATTAAAATTGCGTTTAGCCGAACGATATATTTACTTTCAAAATCATTCTTTCCTCAAACAATCGGAAGTAATTATTCAATATTAAACGACCAATGATTTCCTGTCGTTATTTTAGAAGCACTACTGCAAGGAAATTCAGAAAAATCACGAAAGCTATTGCCTTGAAATCATAGAAATATGACACAAATAGTTGGCAGTGGCTTTGGCCTCCTATAATTTTTATCGTCAGACTGGCAGTACGTGGACCCGTCTCCGCTGTGTGCGTGCCATTTGATATGTCGGTATATTGCTAGGTTTCCATATGTCATAACGTAAGGCGATTATTTTTCGACTTGTCAAAAAAAGTCAAAATTTTGTCAAAATTTATCCGTTAGGTCAAAATTTGTCAAAATTATTTTCAATCAAAATAAAAAAAAATACAATTAAATCGTTCACAAAATTAAAAAAACTATAATCAGAACTTTAAAATTTTCGTTCACTTAACATTTTTTGATAAAAATTTTGTTTTTATTTATATTCAGCGACATTTTAATTTGATTATATCTTTAGAGCAATATAGGACATACGCGAGGCCGCAGATATATTCACTTAGACCTAGTTCATCGCAATAGGTTGAGCTCGAACTTCGTTTCTGCTTTATATAAGTGTGCATCTCTGATTTAGACAAATGTATTAAACGATATTTTGCTATTTTTATCTTGTATTTCAACTATTAACACAATATTTTTCTAAAATTACCAGTGCCTTAACCTTAACGAATGGTTGACAACATCAAAACGAATGGTGGACGACGTCAAGACACTATAATGTAGTATTTCAAACAAAAATATGTCGTTTAAATCAATGTATTTTTATTATTATTATTTTTTTTTAAATTTTGTCAAACAATATATATTTTTAGGTCAAAAAAAGTCGCCCTACTCATAAGCAACAGAAACGATTTCGCCTAATGTTTGTTGGTTTCAACGTTGGTATAGGCGCATAAGTTTACTGTTGAAGCTTGTTACTTACAAACGATTTTGGGTTTTCTGACAGTGACAAAACGTTTTTAACCGCTAAAAACATTCCACCATCTTTAAAGCAATTTGTTTTACATTAAAGAGACCACGCTAATATGAAAAGTGTATAGATTTGTCATTGTCTTTCTTAAAGTGATTTGGAATTGTAAAACATTTAAGGTGTTGTTTTGTGCCAATTTCTTTTGTTGCGTTTATTTTGCTTGTTTAATCGCAAATTAGAACTGAAAATAAAAATAGTTTCGTAAAATGTTATATTAGATGTCTCTTTGATATTTTTAATCAAACTTTTTGTAAAAATTTGGCAATTTTTTGTTGGTGCATGCGTTATGTTTTGGTTATTTGCTGTGTAGTATAGTGTTGTGTGAACCATACGATAAAAGGGAAGTCCCTTCAAATGCGGATTTATGTTTAAGCAAAAAGCAAAAACATTAGGCATTTATTTAATTGTACCAACATACTATATCAATACGATTTACAAAATATCATGTTACTTTTTGATATGATTCGTCATCCACTGAAGCAATTTCTGTTGGAAAAATTTAATTCACCAGAAAATCGTAATGACGTCACTGATATCGGATCGGATTACGATACGTTTTGTTTGAAACATCAGATATCGGTATCGGATTAAAATGTTATTATTGAACATGCCTAAATGCACAGCAAAATCATATACTGCTGGGTTTAAAAAGTTTAACGCTTAAAAATTACCAGAAAGTTTAAAACTAGCGATAATAATAGATTAATCCATAGAAATCGCTAAAACTATTAATACCATAAATATATTTACTGAAAAGTCATGATACTACACAGAACAAGTTTTACAAATATATTAGCAGACATGCACAAATGAATAGCTATAAACGAACAAACCACAGAGATTAGCTGTTTCGATGACCATAATATATTCTGAAAAAAAAGCAAATAAAGCAAAACGACAGCTTTCTATACAATAATCATAAAGTGTTTTATAGCAACCCGTAACAACGTGTGCAAACGTATATATATAAGCTTTTAGTTGTTTCCGTTATTGAACATTAATACGCTTCACCGATAAAATATCATAATAGTAGAGTTGATGTCACGTTGTGAGTGAGCAAATCCGTTTGCTGATGAATGTAGAATGGCATTATCAACAGAGCCATCCCAGTCTGTAATTTTACAAAAAATTAAAGTCATTTGGAATACGATAATTATAAAATGTCCCACATTTTAAAGTAATTGTCGCCTTTGACGAATATTACAAAGGTGGATGTTTCACGTTTTATTTATACTTATTTAACGCGTAGACTGGGTTAAATCAATATTGAAGCACTTTTAGAGCGAACTTTTTAGCTGCTAAATATCGACGTATTTAATGACATGGTGATTTAGTTTAATTTGATCGCCGTTAGTAAATCAGTCAGGTTGTTTCCCGGACGTTTTCATAGGGCTACTGTTTTCCAAAATAAACGTCAAGTTTCACAAAAAAACGATGTCTAGCTTACTAAGAAAATCGTTGCAGTCACTTCTATCAGCAGAAGTGCTGTTCCAGACACCACCGATACAAGCAAACTCTCCATAACAGCTATCCACTCTAAAAAATAAGTAATAGTATTAAATGAAAAGGTTGACACGATCTTAACTAAAAAAACAAAACAAATGTAATATAATAACGCAAAAAGTAAAATGTTTAGTCGGAGACGAGGAAGGTTAAATTGGTAACATTTTTTCGTTTTTGTTTGATATGTAAATAAAATTATATATTGCACATATGCAGGGGTGAAAGTGAGATGTTTGTCCTACATAAACGATGATTATTCTTACTGTAACGCATAAAAATTTTCAGAATTGATGTCACAAAGTTACGTTATAACGGGATGTCTAAAATACGTAACCTCAGGAAACCTAATGTTATCGTGCTATGTCATTGCACAAATATACAACAAAAATATTATTCTAAATACTTTTAAGAAGATGGCGAGATTAATTGGTGAAAAAATACATGGTTTTGGTGAAAAAACAAATTTTTACCGAGTACGGCGTATCGGAATTCATATCTTAGCGGGACGACGTTTCAGACCATTTCGGTTTTCTTTCATTACTGCATCTATTTAATTAATGACACAACGTGTGTTGGAACCTTGGTAAATCGCTACAACAATTTTTTTTAAACTAACTTCACTCCAGGGCACATTGTATAGGCGCTTCCAGACATCCCGTAACTCCTGAACTGTAGATAACCAGGAGTAACTTTAAACAGTGAAGGTGGAATTGTGGAGTTGAGAACATCTTTACCGGTTGATATTGTGACAGGAACAACCAAACCGTCCGGAGAACTGCATCCTGGAACTGCGTTATTATAGGCGATTATTTTTAACCGAAAAATAATTTTAGGACAAACTTTTGACCTAAAAACCTATTGATTTAAATACCATTGTTGCTTGAAATACTGCATTAGTGTCTTGGCGTCGTCAACCACACGTTTTCATGTTTTACTGCTACCCGAAAGTCATTTTTTCGGATTTAGGCAAAACAACAAAGATAATGCTTGGTTGATATTTTTGTCATTTCAAAAAGACAAACAACTATAAATATGACAAAGAAAAACAAGACGCTGTAATTTTTAAGAATACTGTTGTGTAAACAGTTGAAATACAAGGTAAAATAATTGCAGAAAATTAACAAATACTAAGCTTACTATTATCGAAATAGAAAAAGGATAATTCCAAATTACTATATCAAAACGACACAGAAAATACTGTTCAATACATTTATACAAAACGGAGATGCACAACTACTAAAGCAAAAACTAAAGCAAAAAAGTTCGAGCTGAATCTAATGCGATAAACTAAAGGCTTAATTGGGTGGTTAATTCTGCCGGCTAGCGTAGACCGTATATTGCTCTAATTAGGATATAATACAGTTAAAATGTCTTGAAGATAATAAATAAGTTTGGTGAATAAATTTTTAGCTGAACGACAATCTCAAAAATATAAATAAAGTTTTTTTTAATTTTGTAAACGATTTGTGTACATTTTTAATCGAAAATTTTGACTTTTTTTTTTAATTAATTGCCCTATAGTTATAACATGAATGGTCGTAAGCGTATTTTGCTTACTGTAAGATAGCGTTATGATTAAAATTACCTATATCTTTCACTTCAGCCACAATCTCCAAAATCTTTCCCATGGCGTTTTTCAGTTGAGATTTTGTAACCAATTTACCACCGGTTCTATAGTGAAAATTCGTTTTAATTAGAATTATTTTATTATTTATTTACAATTGATTTATCACATTTCCACACCTTGAAAGCATAGTGTATCCTACGAGAATACTGGACCACCTATTCTTTTGTGAAAACATGTAAGTATAGTAGTAACTACCAAGGCTTGAATGTATGGGGTGATCGTTTGTGTCAGGTCCAGATTGCCATTCCTCCAAAAAAAAAAAAATACCGTGTTATACCTATGTTTATTTTTATCTTCTATATATTTGCAGGTAACTTTAGGGTGTTATTTTAGCCTACCTGTATGTTGAAGTGGCGATGTTGTACTTTGGGCATCTAAAATAAATTTCGAGAAAGGACTTTTATAGAATCTATCCACTAACGAAACGGTATAGGCCTAACGATGATTCTGTCATTTCTCGCAAAAAAATTTGCTCATCCCTGCATACGTTTCGCAATACGTGGGTTATCTTAATCATGGCTTCATATTCAAGTACGGGTATCGCAACTATCGCATGTATTGCCAAAACGTTAATATAATAACATGCTAATGACACTAACTAACAGATTGGGCATGTTAGCAGTAAGTGGACGAAGCCATATATGAATGACAACTTTTACAGTGAACAACAATTATATTACTATATTGGTGAATCAAATAGTAAATACAAACTGAAACCTGTAATCCTTTCCATAATCGATAAAAAAACTGCATTCCCTTCCTGCGTCGAAATAAATCTACATAAAAAATATCAGTTTAAGTTAAGGATTATAGCAAACGTTTATTTGAACATTTTCTGTAATTTAAATCCACTTATATATTTTATATTTTTTTGCCAAATCGGATACAGTTTAGTTGCATGCAGTTGTGAAGTCAAGGAATCTGCAATAATTTTTTCGGGCCATAATGTATGTAGTACGTATAGGCAATAATGCAGTTTTAATCGAGCCATTATTGCTAAGTATAATATAACGATGTAAAGTACGGCTCTAAGAACAAAAACGTATTTATCTAATCTCTAAAGCAGGAGTTCTTAAGTACTAACTAAAAAGACTCGACGGAAAACAGAAATTATTTTTTGTCGTGCAGATTAGTTACGCAAAGTTAGTTTTGCCTATCGCATGCTATTACAGTAATGTTACCTCATGATAGTCCCGATAAAACAAACAAAAACTCCATATAACTACCAACCTGCATTCCGTAATTGGTAAACATGGCATCTGTAAGGTCGCGGGTGCTGGTTCCATATTGATAATTGTAGAAATCAGGAATCTCCGCTGAAACTTCGGATGCTCGTAAAACCAATTTATCGAGAATTTTGTTGACGTTAAAATATGCTGCTGCATTGAAAAATAAACGTTTATATATTCGTACTCCAAAACTTTTTATTGTGGTAAATTTGAGAGTGAACTAGATTAAGGAGAGTAAATGCTTCTCATTCGGTTCAATAAGCTTGACACAACGGAACCAAACAATGTGCTTTTTTGTCAGCAGGTATTTTAGGGTAACTTACCTGGCTTGGGCTTAAGTGGGTAATGTTTGGTGTATAGATTGTATAAATTGCCTCCATAGAATGACAAGAACTTGTTGGTTGTTTCATATTGAATAAATCCTTCTGTTTTGTTGATACTAGATTGGTACCGAACGTGACTAATCATCACATTGTCAGCCTAATGAAAAGAGAAAAGATATAGTCTTAATTTACGTAAAATGGTATCTGTCGTCCCAATTAAATTTCGCCTTACATTTAGTTGAAAGTAGGCGGGACTTTTGTAATCGGAACTTGTGGAATATCTGGCAGATCCGAAGACATTTTTGTTTTCCCAGTTTCTGGTATCTACAAAAATAATCTGGTACTTATCTGAAAATTATGCTAATTATACTTCCCATAGGACAAAGATTAAATGCAATTTAATGTACCTTTAAGAACATCTAAAGTTTCTTCGTGACTGAACCACATGTCTCCACTTGAGCATGTACTTTTTATGTTGTTTTCGTTGACAGATGCAACCAACGTCCAACCACCACCATTCGACAGCATATCACAATAAACCTTTAAAATTACCGTACACTAAAACTAGAGCAGCAGTTTTGTTTGTGTACTTTTTGCTAATTTCGAGAGTAATTACTTTAGGGGTTTTAAGCAGGCCTATATTAAAACAAAACAAACTTTCAACGCTAACATCTAAGTCGTATTTTAGTTTAGGCCTACGTCCACTGAGATTATTAAAATGTAGGTTTATGATAGTTTTTCACTTGATCATTGAAACTGTATGTTGAACGGCCATAAAATTTTAATTAAAATTTAATTTTATGTCTATACACTTTCAAAGCTGTAAAAACAATGTTTTAGACTTTTGATTTAGAGTATTAAATGCAATCAGACACCTTAAGATTATTTAATTTTCATAAATAAATTTGTTTGGATTTACGTACAGTTATTGGATGGGTTGAACTCTTCGGTTGTATAGTATAGAGTCCACTAGATGTAGTTCCTTGTTGCTTCAAAACCAAACATGATTCAGGTGGCTTAACGCATATGTTATTTGCAGAGCTAGTTTCTTCTGTAGTAAGTTTTTGAGGGAATGAAGTTGGGCACTCAGTTAAATTGTCGTTGTCTTTAAGAGCTCTTTAAAGCCATAGTATCAGTTAATGAAATATAGGAGCTGTTAAGGGCGGATCCAGGGGGACACCATGCCATTTAAAAAATAATGGTGTTTCTAAGGTTACTTGTTTATGACGTCACGTTTTGACGAAACGTTAGGACGTCATCTCTAAACAAATTTCATGGATTTTCGCAAAAAATCGTGGAATTCGCCCTAGGGCTGTTACATGCAGAAAAAAATGCGTTTGATTGGTGTTAATTCTAAGAAATTATAAACATTAAACTGAAGTAAAAAATAAAATTAACATTAAAATATTTTTTAGCAAATTGAAAATTGATTCTTGACAAGAGTATTAACTTAAATATAAAGTATATATTATGAGCACTTGGCTGAACAAAATATCTTTACACACCAATCAAGGTCTAAATTTTCAACACGTTTATAATACTGTACACCAGTGTTTCTTAAAGTGGTGAATGGTTCACCCCAAGGTGAATCAAATTTTTGCAGGGGTGAACCAACCAAAAGGGGTAAATAAGGGTGAACGAGTTCAGGAGCATCCTATAGTAACTAGTAAACAACTTTTTGAAGTAAATCGACTACTGAACTGTTGTTTTTTGGTGTTTTTTTGCTTATTGTAATACTTAAGTTGGTTTGACATGAGTGTTTAAGTTAGGCCTACCATAAGTCCTCTTTTAGGAAGATTTGTCCTCTTTTCCCAAGAAAACTGAAAGGTCCTCCGATGACGCTAAAAAATGCCCAAATGTCCTCTTTTTTCGCATTTCGAGTTAGTTGCTTATACTTTTAACAAGACTTTTAGGCGAGACGTTATATTTATTTCCAAAAAATACTTAAGCCATGAAAGATGCTGAATTGCTGGTTTAAGGTTTCTAGGGGAGAAAAAAATTTCTATGGGGGGGAAAGGGTTTCTAGGGAGGCTCCAATCAATTCGTAGGGGGGAGGCGAGCTCTAAGTTAATATTTGAATTTTTTTCTATGATTCTAATGGTATCGATTTCGTTTTGGCTGTACACCACTCCTACAGCGCTGTACAAACTCTGTTTTTGCCGACTTTAACATTAAAACTGCCAAAAAAAATTTGCGAATCTTCTGTTATCTAAATTTTTGTAAGTCTCTTTGAGTGCCATTGCATCTTTTCACATCATCAAAGGTATAACGGCCCTATTTAATTATAATTTTGCTAACTTATAGATAACCGATAAAAGTCATCCACCGTTTGAACTATTTTTTATCCATATTTTATATAATTGGATAATAGACTAGCAACAGGGGGATGAAATGTTTTGCGAAAAGCATCCTGATATTACAGTTTAGGCCAATTCAACCAATTAAATCCTATTTTTTTTCGCGCTCGCGCAACCGACAACAAACTTCACTATTTTCAAGTTGTCTCAGTGATATTTAATTAAAAATTCCGAATTGCTTTTCGTAGAGGTGCAAGTCATATGGAAATTACAAAGGATGCCGCTGCTTAAAAAAGTTGTGGATCTGGCACGTATTTCTCAAACGTAACAATTCTATTTTCGTTTTACTTGCAGGCAAAAAATTGTCCTCTTTTTGGGTGCTAAAAATATGGTAGCCCTAGTAAGTACAACAATTAGGTTACTTCGTTTTGTGCTTTTGTTGCTTTATATTTCTGGACTAGAAAAATTTAGCTTGAGCTGATCTTAACAAAAATCGAAACAATCTAAGTCATTTTATGCTGTTATATATAGACGAGATTTTATCATATCATGAGACAAGGGTGAATGAAACTAAAAAAGTTTAAGAAGCACTGCTGTACACTACAATATGTCCATTAGTAAAATTAAATACAAATTACTATACTTACTGTTTTGCGAAACAGAGTTCTACAAAAAATGTAAACATGTTAAATTATAAGCTTATAAATCACGTTTATTTATTGAACATTAATTTGAGCACACTCTTTTTTGTTACTTTATGAAGGTTAATTTTGCTATTCTAGACTAAATTGCTCTGCCTTGTAAATGGACCTTTATATTTAGAAATATCATTTTTTTAACACGTTTTCTTTATTCTATCATGGATGTTTATTGTATTGATAAAATAGTGTACAAATATTGACTAAGATATTCAAAATTACCTTGTGATCCACGTAAAAAGCTACTGAAATTCCCATTATGATCAACAGAAGGGCTGCTACAACTCCAAACATCAGAGTGACCGACACTGTCTTCTGTTTTTGTGCTTCCTCGGCTGAACAGATACCAAAATAATAGCTTTGTTTTGCATTTTAGTTTATAAAGGCAAAAGTGAAATTTGTGAAAATACGTTCAAGTTCACCTTAGGTAGATTCTTCTATTGTAGTAGCTTTGTAAAAGTTAATGGTCCTCACCTCACCTGGTATACGCAGGCACATTATTTAGCTTGTTTATCCGCTGGAAAGACTAAATTTACCTTTGCTTGGGTTCGTTTTACAACGGAAACGAACCTGTCATATGATAGTGTTTCTAAATTGTCGCATGCTGGTTAATGAAAGCGTGTTTTCATGACTTAAAAAACAGCGTCAATCAATAGACCACAGAGAGCAATAAACGAGCATGGCACATGTTTTATTTTTTTAGCGTTTTTCGATCGGCAATTAACCTGGAATTTGGGAAATCCAGTGTCGCGGAGATAATTCTATCGTTTGTTTTTGCTTTTTCGTTTGTATGTGTGTTAACTCCTTATCTTCAATCTTGTTTTTTCACTAACATTACTTTCGTCGCCTCTTCTCAATCCTGCACTTCACCTTTCACGTTACATTGTTTATCGCATAACGTTTTTCGTTGACACCTTTTCATTAGTTACATTCGGGACTAGCATCATTTTTACCTGGTTGTGGTTGTGGGTGAAACACATAAAAAATTATGACAGAGTCAAAGGTGAGACTTTGGAGTTACTCATTGGTAAAGTTTCGACAATATCCAGTTTTAGTTGCTTTTTGCTTCTATCATTTTACGCCTTTCTCATAATATTTATTTCGTCTGTATTCGCTATTTTTACTATACATTTGCTCTTTTTAAACTACAAAAACTTGCTTTTCTTCAGAAAACTCGTGCGATACAAAAATAGTCTAATTGCCAGAAGCGAGAAAAAATAAATTAGTTTGAGTTAAATTAAAACAACTTCACTTGGTGTTTTTTTGTATCCGAGCGGTTTCTACAAAACAGATTTAGAATCACGGATGATATTTTAAAATCGGCAAATATTCAACTTTACATTTTAGTCGAATAAACATTGTCCCTCGAACAAGTTTTTTTATAAAATATTCTCGCCGCGAAATGTACCAGTAATCCTATCAAATACGGTCAGTCTTTATAGTTTTATATTTTACACTTTTACTTTTATTTGTTAGACTGAAGTTTGTGTCAATAGGTAGAATTACCTTGGTTGGGTGGTAAGTCAACTTGGCAACTTCGGGGTCCAGTTGTTGTTATACGTTTGAGATTTACTTGCTCGTAACGACGAGGTTCATGGTTAACATACGCTTCTTCAGCCATTATAATGATCGAACCTAACACGACAGCTATAAGCACCAGAATGAGCTTTTGAAAGGAAAACCATTGCTAGAAGGTTCGCTCAACATATTTGTTATGTAGTAGGTGTAGTAGGTGTTTCCTAGCGTGGGCATCTCTATAAATGTTTATGGTTGGCATCTCTTCAACCATTAAATAGCTTCTTCCTTTAAGATATCAAACCGCGACGGTATTACATTCGGCAAAGTGCCTCCGAGCTAAAACTGTGTGTTTTTGTGGAATCATCAAAATATATCATTGTTCTGCTTAGCATATAAAATTTACCAATGTCTATTAACGCTATTTAAAAATAGGTAAAACAGCCCTCCTTCGTATGTTTTGCAGCATTTCCCTAAGACGATGGTTCTATAAAAACTATTCGCGACACATTTACTAAAAAAGGACTATTTTACAAACTGGCAGTGGCCCTCAACACATGGGGTCTATTTGCAAGGTTGCTGTAGAACAGGGGTGGTCATTTATTTTTTACTGCGGGCCGCATGAGAAACATAAAATGTCGAGGCGGGCCAGGTCAAAAATAGGATCTCTAATTCACGCAATATGACGCCATATGACGCTATACAACAAGTATAAGCAAAAAAGCTTTAACTACGTTGAGAGAAAACATCGCGGCTAAAAAAAGGGAGTGGGGGGGGGGGGGGTTACAATGCCTTTTGTTTTGTACAATGCCTTTTGTCGACGCGGTTCTTGAGATTCAGATGACATATTGTGAAGGGGGTATAGATCGTGAGAAACACAAAACATAGCATCAATCAAATGGGTTGAATATAATGTTAATGGGTATGTTTTTAGAGATTGAAAAACGGCGGTTATACTAGTTTATTTTTAAGACATAATACTTTTAGACAAAGCGCAAATAATCCATTTACCAATTATAGTTTTAGTTTTTTTTCACAGTGCAGAGGGCAACTTTTGTCTGTAAATACATCCAAAGGGTATGGGAATATTGAGGGACACCTATGTGGCATCGGCCGTTTTGTTGTCGAAGGTTCGGCCCCCTAATTTGTACAGCGCTGCTGATTTGGCACCGGATTTTTTGCCCCTTTTAAGGGTTGGGAAAGTTAGTAATAAAGTTAAGAGTGAGGCTAGATGAAATGTTGTATATAGGCCTTATTCTGGCCATTTAAATCTTATTCCTATTCAGAAGTTATAACGACAATTGGTTTAGTCTTATTTAACCCTTTTCTAAGATATGCAACTATGAAGCCTATAAAATAAACCATTGCAAGCAAGAGACACTCACCTAATTTTTTGCGCTCGCAGAAGTAACAAAAAAACGTTAAGAAACACTGGTCTAGAACTGGGGTCCGCAAATAATGAGTCGCGACCCAAATAGCTGCCTATATTTGGTAAGTTTTTATTTGTTTCCATTAGTACACTGAATTATATACAAGAGAGCCGTCGTACTTAAGCGCAACTAGAATTGTCACGCGAAAATTGTCGAGAGACCTTCGTTCGATCTAGGTGATGCTTGCAATCCAACACTATTTTAGCTATTACCACACCAAACTGCTGAGCCGGAATCTGGGTTTACTTCCTAGCATGGGTTTTTAAAAATCTCTCTTCTCAAATACCTACTTCTGTATGGGCTTTGATATTCTTATTACGTCTCTTTTCAAACTATTTTCAAAATTTTTCTCAACTTTTTAGCGCGATTTCTGTAACCAAAGGGTCGTGAGCACGTTGTTCTTTAAAATTAAAATATGCAAACTTAAATTAGATAAATATTTTTTTTGCTTAACGTGATATGTAATGAGCATTATTGTTTCTATTTATATTAAAAGTTTTGCTAACATAAACTTTTTAACCAGGTTATGGTTTTTCACGAACTTTAACATAAAAAAGCTATTATAAGACGTGTCACGCGATTTTTTATGTTTGCGGAAGTAATTGATTTGTGTGGTCAAGCGTCGATCTTTTTAAATGAAAAGTTTTGCTGACTTAAACCAGATGTAGGCAATCTGGTTGCGCTTGGCGCATTGAGTTAGGCTGGACAAAGCAGGGTGTTTAACATCTGCATCTAGTTTAAGTCAGCAAAACTTTACAAAGCAGGATCTTCTGTTGGTGTCGCATTTTGGTGTCTTAACTTAAAAGTTATATTGCCCCCTGAAAAATCGTCTGATCCGCGCCTTTTAATGTTGAGTTTCCTGAAACGATTGCGAGACGTCAGGCATTTTTAGTGAGTCGCGCTAAAACATTATTACACACTTTGCCAGTAATATTGCACTAAGCTAATAGCGGACGGGAATTGAAGGGCTTATGGCGGGGAGGTGGTGGGCTGCAACCCCAGGAACACATATTGATTGGTAAATCATATTTGTGATCCGAATGAGACATCACAAGTAGCCAAACTTAAGGATTCGTTTCAGTTATGTTACAGAACCCTTTCTCTTTTAAAATGAACAAAACGCATAACATAGATTTGTCTTAATAAATAGAAAAACAACAAGTTACTGTCTTTTTTTAGCAAAGCTATTTTATTAAAAACAACTCGAAATATTTGGGGTATTTGCGGACCCTTGGTCTAGACTCTAGAGCAGCGTTTCTCAACCGGTGCGCCGCGGAAGGTTGCCAGGTGCGCCACGAGAAAATGGGAAAAAATGTTACAAAAATTCTGTATTATTTTAGAATTTGCGACTAAAAGTGGATTCCAGCAATAAGACCAAAATAACATCAACATCGGAATGAAACACAGTTCGGAATAAGATCGAAAAAGGACCAATAGATAACATACCCAAACCCCTATCGGACCAACAGTTCAGTGTCAAAACAGCGTCTACAAACGCCGCCGTTTAAAAAACAAGCTAGAGAGGGAAAGTTAAATTAGGCTATTTGGAAATGATACTTTAATCAAAGATGACCATTCAGATTTATCTTTTTTAATAAAGGACTATGTTTGTAAATAAACTCTAGTCACTATTTGCTGTGAATAAACACTGAGCAATATGACTGGATTCGTAGCCCCTATTAAAGTCCCAATGGTTGATGTTGGCTTTTCGCTAACAAAGAAAGAGGAACTTTGCAACATGTATCTAGTGGGGCTTTCGCCAAAAGACTGCAATTAAAACAACATCAATTTCGGCATAAAAAACAGTTCGGAATAAGACCAAAATAGGACTAATACCTAATACTCGTAATAAGGTTTAAATCAAAATAAGACCTAAATTCGTCCGAATAAGGCCTAAACTGCAAGAATAAGGCCTTTACAGCCTTTCACTTAACTCCAAACCCCACCCATGACTTCAACACTAACTCCCCTCATAATTTGAACCATAAACCAAATTATTATTCTACCCATTACTCGCGCCTAACCCCAAACAGAGGCAACCAATACAGTGCCAAACAGCGGCGCCCTAACGGCATTTTAAATTAGGGCACCCAAACGTCGACACCAAAACGGCCGATGCCAAGACGATGTTCCTTAACCGTCCCAGGCCATACCCCGTTTTTACTATTTTGGGCGTTATTTTGTCCATTTAGGTCTTATTCCGTTAAATTTTGGATTTATTCCGAGTTAGATGTTGTTGCTTTGGGGGCTTATTCTGTGTTTCCATCGAACTCTAACTAACATACCGTGTGTTTTTATAATTTAAAACATAAAAGGCCTATTTTAATTTTTTGTTATTTAGGCCTGTCTTATTAAGCACATCGTATTTTAAAGCAGGGCTGTGGAGTCGGGAGTCATATTTGAGACTCGACGTACCGTAGTCCATTTGTTTTTCTAAAGTCGGACTGCCTGAGTCCCGAGTCCGACGTGCGCAGTAACAATTTTAAAACTGATAATGCGGCCAAATGCAAATTGAAAAGGCGGAATAGCATATATGGTGGATATTTTCCAGCAATGGTTTGTGGGTGGATGGGATATATGACACCCCTATGAGGGCATATTTGAAAATCCACTTTAATTTAGTTGCGTACATGGGTGAAATAAAGGCTGTAGAGTGGCAGCCGGACTCAGAATTTGACGAAATCGCACATTTGGCCGGAGTCGAACTCGAGCGTTGGAGTCGGGTTATTTTTAACCGACTCCGCAGGCTTCTTTATAGATAATAAAATTAGGAGCCTGATGTAATAACAACTGCCAGCATAAAACAAAATATCCAAACAAAGTTAGCAGTCGACTCGCTCGTCATTTGCGCTGCCGCGTTTTGAAAGGTTTACGAGTGCGCCCTGGGATGAAAAAGGTTGAGAAACACTGCTCTAGAGAGTAAACTAATATCGCAAAGCCTGATCGAAAACAGCCCCATGTTTCTTAAAGTTCTTTTTATTTAGATTTTCTTAAATACGCAATTGTGTAATTAAGACCGTAACTGTGTGCTTTTCTACGATCGCTAAAAATATATATTCTAATGTGTTGCTGAATGAAAATTAATTTACATTTACCCCTTGGACTCAACCCAAATCGTAATATTGCTTTAATTAATCTAACCGCGAACTAACTGTAACTCAAAGCTTCACACCTTAACGAACCCTAGCCTATAACAAATACTGTACCAACCAAACGCATACACAGACACAAACTAACTATAACTCCAGACGGGTTGTCCGAGTTATTTATATTTGTTCGTGTTATGATAACCTAAAAACATGCAGTATTCTTTGCGTATTAGCCTTTTAATTCGTGACTCAGCATTAACGATAATTTAAAGCATCGTATTAACGCATTATTTTAAGATGCTAACTTTAAAGCAACACACTTTTACCAAAAAATATTTCTAGTGTATGTTTTTGAAACAGAAAAATTATAACGATTTTAAAGAATCTTAAGTGCATGTTGGCCAGATAAGGCCATACACGGCGACCTGTATTACTTGTACGTTGTTTATACTGTACTGTTGCTACTTGATTAGTATCCGAAGAGCATACCGGTACTACCTTGACATCGTAATCGTCCCACATCTGATATTATCGGACTTTCTTAGCGACCACTGACAACTGCAATATCGTTTTATGAACGCGTAAAATTGCTTGCTAGAATTAATATCCAATTAAGATTTGTTTTTTTTTAGTCACAAGTAAGACGTATGTTTAGAAGTAGAATTTAATCATTCTGCCAAAAACGAAAAGATTATTGTGCCAAAAAAGTTGCAACTAAAAATAGATAAAACGGCCAACTCGATGTGTACATTAAGATAAAAAATGGCTAACTTTGTACATTAATAATAAACATTTTTTTAGCGAAATTTGCTGGCATGATCTTACCGGTCTAGTGTGGGTGTCCGTCAAACCTGTTATAGTTAATTTAGTTATAATTGCATTTTAAATGGGCGAAGTAAGCAATAAAGTGCATAGATAACAATTGATTGCATTTAGGCGATTGGTTGTCAGTAATTTCAAAATGTAAATTAAAACACAATATTTTAATTCACAATGACATCTAGTTTCAAATTTTTATAATTTTGCCATTTTAAATAAAAGAATAAATAACAAAAACGTTTGATTAAAATTGATGGACTTAAAATTTTTGCCAATAAAGGTTAATCTGAAGTGTTGGGCCATGGTGCATATCTTGTTTTGCTTTCTGTGAAAACATGTTTCGGTTCGCCTTGATATACTAAATGCATTTCATTGTGATTCTCGGATATACTAAATGCATTTCATTGTGATTCTGCAAAAAATGCGCATAAATATAAATATGTCAATTTTAAGTCACAGGTTTATATTCGTGCAAAACATATAGGCTAAACATCAAGTATAACAAATTTACGACAGACTAAACATAATATGTAAAACAATTAAACTTAAATCGTAACTAACAATATATTAAAAATAAACAAGAAAATATAATTTTATACAGTCACGGGTTGTAGAACATTGACGTCGCAGTTAAACAACCTTTTACCAAGTTAGAGAAAACATAATATAACTATAAAAACACAATAGAACTATTTGGGGCCATGAATTTGGAGCTTTTTTCAAAAGGCACTG
The DNA here is from genome assembly GCF_963924565.1 of Ascidiella aspersa. Taxonomy (NCBI): domain Eukaryota; kingdom Metazoa; phylum Chordata; class Ascidiacea; order Phlebobranchia; family Ascidiidae; genus Ascidiella; species Ascidiella aspersa. Next base: position 28,883,830 of record NC_139448.1, on the reverse strand, counting down.
TCTAATTCTCTGATATAACAGTTCTAAATCTACCAAAAATGTAGGCCTACAGTTTAGCCAGGAATTTCGATTGTATGCAATAATTCTGGAAAACTAAAACTTTTTTTAACCTACATTACCTCTAATCGCAAAAGTGGTAATTTGAATTAAAAAAAAAATTAACTACCTGTACCAGGTAATGTGCACGTCTAAGCAAAACAACAAGGGTTTTCAACCTTTGTGTAGAAGCGAAATCCGAGAGATATTATACATAAGCACGAAACACATGCAACCTCCATGTAAAAATATCCCACTGTTATTTAGAATCCTTTATTGTTATCTGACCAATCATCGTGAGTGGTAATCGAGGCAAGTCCTATGACTTAGAGCGGATTGTTTGAGGACTTTAAAAGCCTTAATTCAGAAAATAAGGGAATAAATACGTTAAACATTTACGCATTTTCGGAGTATATAACGAATCTATTTCTTCCTCTACTGCATTAGATGTTAGCCCATGTGTTTTTTTTCGTTTTGGCGATATTTTTGTAGGTGTGCTTCCGAGATTTGTAAACCGTTTTGGTGTGCCGCAATTGACAAAATGGTATTATCAATGTACATATCGAACTAAAAAATGTCGCAAGAGCAAGTACAAGTAAAAAATATAAGGGTAAATATATTTGCATTATCGACGTCACACAAACGAGTGGAAAACCTGCTATTTTTGGTCTAACAAATGTGAACCTGAAATAAAGTTTAAATTCATTTAAGAAAGCGTTTTTATGAATTAAACTACTTTAGTTTGAAAATGTGATTCTATTTTTGTAGTTACATAGCAATATTTGTATTAGGCATTTATGGACCCCTTGAAACAAGTCCACGTACCCCCAAATGGCTCACGATCTTCAATTTAAAAAACCCTGGTTTACCGAGTTAAGTTAATTAAGATTTAGGCTATTTTAAAAAACGCTAAACTTTAACTTTAACCGAACCTGAACCTATTAATAAAGCAGATCACTCCAGCATAATGTCACAATTAAATTCTCAAGAGTTAAATTATACGATGTTTGAATTACCGGCATAAGTATTTGCAAAAATTATTAAGCTTTGAATGTCTCATAGTTAAAGTTTAACGCAACTTATATTGCACCTCACTGGAACTTGGACAAAACGGAACTTTACCGGTTCGATTCCTCGATTTTGAGAGCTCCAATCCCATTCCAATACTTGTTAAAAGTTTAAAGAGAGACAAGCTAATATTTAGTTTTCATCTCATTGTGTTGCCTTTGATTGACGTTTATTGCTCATAATTCGTGACACACTTTTGCCATAATATACAATATACAAGCTTCTAAAATTAGTCTTTAGCAACAATAAACAACAGTAGAGGTAAAAAATTACTCTAATTATTTTTATTCTTCCATTATAATTATGTACTGAAATGTGTGCTATAGCTAGCTTTTGGTGAATGCCATCAGGCGTGTTAAATCAGCCAAAGCGTGACCAAATCTTGTTTACGACCTTGGCGCCAAATATAACAAAGCATCTTTACACATAAGTGTGAGTTTTTTAAGATCAGTGGATTGCACATAATTTTTACAGTAAAACAATGCTCATAAATTACTGAGATATATGGCAATCAATTAACGACAAAGTTGCAGTGTTTAAACCAACGAACTTTTTAGGCGCTGTTTGTGTCGCCTAACTCAGGGGTCGGCAACCTTTTTTGCACTGCGGACCAGTTTAAAACTGAAATTTTGTCGCTGACCGGCCTTAAAAACAACAAATGTTTAGTAGAAGAAATTTATAACAACTTTTTTTCAATGTCCTAATTAAAATGCATGTGCTTTTTTGGAAATTTCCTATCTGAACATCAACATTGTTTATAAACATTGTTTGCATGATTCGACTCTATTGCACTTTAGGGTGACCACGCTTGAACATCAAAAAAACATTATATATTGCCCGTTTTCGATATATTGTACTTGCGAGGAGTTAGATTTTACAATAAAAAAAATCGGGCTTTGATCAAAATATAATCTGGAAACCCTGCTACGGACCGGTAATGAACTCCTCACGGACCGGTGCCGGTCCGCGGACCGGCGATTGCCGACCACTGGCCTAACTGATTTTCCTTAAATTAAATTGGTATGAAGTATACTTTAGTTTGGGATACTTTGTTGACGTGCAGTTCAGGGTGTACCATTGACCTTTGCTGAACCCGACTTATTAATTTAAGTCCTCACCTTATTGTGCTGCCACACACCTGCAAATGTCAATAAAATCTGCCATACTTTACCAGGGCGTATGCATTATGTTATAGGTTCACACCGGGTTTTTGTAAATAAATTTGCATGCACTCCTATATTAGTATATCGCACACCTAAGTTTCAAACAAAGGTTAAGTTTTGGTGAGATTTGAAACCTTAGGTTTTCATCAAACCTTGTTTGTTCACCTGCACACCTAAAAGGTTGAGCTTCACACATAACATTCCGGCAAAAGTTCGATATACTACATACTGGGCTGTCGGCGTTTAACAGCGTCATTTCTCTGGCGAAAGTCAGACGCAGGACTAAAGTTAAGCTATACGTTTGTCTACCCGAGTGCGCATTGTAAAGTGTAAAATCTCCATCTTCGTTTTGTAGGTCAGTGATTTATTATGGCATCATAATTTTAGTGCTGTATTTCTTACCTGCTTTTGTGTTAAGTTACAATAAAACAAAATGCAACCGAGATTAAGTTTGGGTATAGTTATTTGCCTTATACATTACTTGGTTACATAGATTAATTCTATATTTTACCTTTGGTGTAAATACTTTCACTATATTTATAAAATGTCAAAACTGATTCTCGCATTCTAGGGAATACCCCTTGTTGGTTAAATCGGTTTAGTTTTACGAACAAACGGTGTTTACTTTGTAATTGCAAATGCTCGTGTTAATAACCCAAAATTAAAGTAACAGTTTGTCTGCTAGACATGCTAAATAGTAACTGTCAGAGTCTTAAATCCCACTTATCAAACGAAATATACCATATTTTACGGGAATAATTAGGGGGGCGTGAGCGCCCCACGTTTCGGTGCTTTTGTCTAGAATCCTACCACATTTTCATCCGAAGGTTTATATTGCTAACATTATTTGGGTTAGGGGGCGAGTTAACCTTTTAGTTTGGGTAGGTCAAGTATTATTATTATATCTTTTCTTCCGAATTTATTTCTTCCAGGCAGTTTGAATTTTGACAACTCGTTTTTCTTATTATAAAAAATAATTTGTAGGATTCTTGGGCAGCTCCCAGGTTTCTGCCAGTGGAAGCAAACCTAAACACACCAAATTTGGCTTCCTTGATTTTCCGTATATTTCTTGGGTTAAGTCGGACTCCAGTTTATTTTCTACGACAGGTGCGGGACCCAGATTGTCTCAAACCTCCTCTGCGACCCTGCTTTTCACACTGGCTGATGGGGCAGGAAAAATTTAAAAATTCGTGTTATATTGAATCTTATTTGGGTATGTCCGATAATATCGGATTAAGGATACCCGTAGCTGAATGGTAGCTATCGTTGTATCGTAGTTGTAGTGTCGCATTAGTATCGGTAGATCCCTTCTCTAGGGTTCTAACAGTAACAATCGGATACCTAATTGAGCTCCCGCCAGATAGGTGATTAATGTTTTATAGGTGATAAAAGGTCAATAGAAAGTTCTATATCCAGCGCACAATCTTCCATCTTTACAGTTCTCAGGTCCACAATCGCAAGTTCTTGGAGAACCGCCCCTTTATAAGAAAAGTTAGATTACTTTATAGGTTTTTCCTTATTGGTCGCTTGGTTTATGCCTTTATACCCCTGTTTTATATGTTTTTCCTTAATGGACGACAATGGATTTTAATGACGCCATAAAAATGATATTTAAGCGTTTCCCAATTGACTTGATTTTTACCTTTAACAATAATAGCTGAGTCTTACGAAAATTGACATTTCCATGTTATCTGGTATAGGCCTAGATGACTACTGTAGATTTGTAAAATTAAAAATATATATATTTTACGACCTCATCTACCATGCGGGTGACGATACCTAATGCGAAAAGTCGTGCGAGAAAACCTAAAGCGATAAAACAGAAAAGCTAAAAATGTACACGTTGAAAATAATGACGTTCTTTGTAAAGGTTTGGCTTTTTCACCCTGAAGATCTGCTATGGTTAAAAAGGTTCATAAGTGGCGTTAACCCGACTCATTAGTAGTCATTCAGTTAACATTACTAATAAGAACATTCTAAGTTTACCAAAGTGCATCATGGTTTCTTTTTTCAAGGTTGGATACAGGTGACGTTATTATAACCTAAGAATGACAGATCTAAGATACACATTACACATGCATTTCAAGATATGTCATGAGTCTATCGCAATATGCATAATTGTTTTACACTTTACGACCAACATTTACACTTTTCAACCCGTACGGAATGATTAAAGAGGAAAACTGTGGATATTTTCACAGCAGGTTTGTATTTCAAGGTCGGATAACTTATTTTCCGACATTTTATCACTTTGTAACAAATGTTAAAGCTTCATTGCTCATTTTTTTAGTTAGTGTAATAAACAATTAATTTATAATTTCTCTATACTTGCTCATTTACTTTCATTCTAACTGTCTGGGCATGTGGGTTTTAGCATATTACATTTGTATTACATTTTCTTCTGCTTTAGGGCTTTATAAGTCACACTTTTAATTGTAATAATTTAAGAGCCTATATGTAATTTAATAACCTCTTGTTCAACCTCCTGACGTGCAAAAGCCTTCTTATGTATAGTTTAAACTGTGTGTACGAGTTAGAAAAATAGATGACGTCACAAAACATTAATATAAAGTCGTATGCACTCAGATGGAATTTCAGACTTGCTGTACACCTGCTGTACTATCAGTTGAATATGGATTCTATTTACGACCTTCCAATGACGCCAAGAAATAAGACGGATAGAGAATCAACTAGCAATGTTACGGAAAACCAACATTACGTTAATGGTATGTATCGTATATTTTACATTGATTTTTGGTTTAACAAGATTTCCTTTGATTCGTCGGCTACAAAAGAATTAGTAAACGGTCTGTTGCTGATCTGCAGAAAATATTTCATTTACTGGTACTATAGAGCAGGGGTCGGCAACCTACGGCCCGCGGGCTGGAATGTTATTCGGTCCGCCAATGTTATCAATCCGGCCCGCCGACTCGTTGCCGAACTAGACACGAGTCCATTTCAAATACTTTATGACTAATTTAACTACGTAAGTGGGAAAATTTTTCGCGCTTCGTGCTAATGATCTTTGTACGTCCGGTTTGTTTACGTTTTAGCTGTCTTTTGAACAACTGAAAACGCGCTCGCTTCGCTCGCCAGGTGCTCCCGGACACAAAAAGCTTAATAAACACGGAATAGACTAACTAAAACGGTTATCCCAGGGTTTCACAACCGTGGCCCTAGGCCCCCCTGGGGGACAACAGCGCGGTCATTGGTGGGGCACCGGCATAATTCTCCAGCTAGATATTGCGAAAACTAAGGTGTCACTATTTTCAAAATTTGACAGTTAACTTAGTTTTGTGTTTTTCTTATGACTGTAAACCTTTCTTGTAACATTTTGTAACACATTTTTCTGACATCGCTTTGAATAGTCAGTAGGGATGTTTAAAGTAGAATATTGAAACCTTTTTATTCGTTTTATCGCGGAAAGTTACGCCTAATTGGTCGTTCGCGAGTTGCAAGTTCGGTTCGAGACCTGTCGCTGTGGCGAAACAACTACTGTGCTGCTTTGTAGATAGTCACGTATCGTGCGGCGTCAGCGTTTTTTTCGAGCGTCCAATTATTTCTTGCCGATTACCCTTCGCCTGCCTAATCATTAAGTGTCCGACAAATGCTGTTAGGCGAACAAATGTGCAACGGTCCGCAATTTCCTTCAAGGGCGTTTAGCAAAAGAAACATTTCACCAGAAAACGCATAAAGTACGCTGCCGGGTTATTCAAAAGGTCATTTTTAGGCCAACGATCAACGGTTTATGCAGCTTATTTGTCAAGTAGGCTAATAGTAATGCATTAATAAAACGAAAATGGAGTAATCACCTCGGCGAATGTAGTGACATCGCTTGGCACAGTACAAAACAGAGACAAATATAAAATATATTTTGGCGGCTTCGAAGAACAAAATTTGTAATGACTTTATAACTACTAAGTTAGGTTAAATTAAAATGACTTATTTGTTAAATTTTTGGAAAGTAAGTGCATTTATTCGTTGATTAATGGCTGTATTGGTTATTAACGTGAAGATGGAAAACAAGTAAAAATACTTTAAACACAATGCTTGGTATTTTTATAAGCAGGGGGGGGGGGGGCACGAGCGACGAGAGCCTTTCAAAGGGGCCACAAAGCCTAAAAGGTTGAGAACCACTGGGTTATCCCGTTTCCTCAATGTACTTTGATTACACTTTTTATATGTAGTATGGATCGACGTGTGAACTAGAATTTTAAACCAAACAAACGCCTTTTTTTCCGCTTTGCGCCAACAATTTACTGCCTTCTTAAATGTAATTAAACACTAAGTGCAAAAAAATATCCGAGGCCCGCCTGAATAGAAGTTGTTCTAACATTTTAACAACACAATTCGGAGTTAGCATTTTGTGCGGCCCGCAGAGACCTTTCTGGGTTTCGTTTTGGCCCGCGACTAGAAAAAGGTTGCCGACCCTTGTACGAGCAGTGGTTCTTACCCAGGGCACAATCGAACCCCTGGGGTTCGACGAAGCTGTTTCAGGGGTTCGGCGAGAACGTCCTCTGAAACATAAATGCTGCTATTTCAAGCTAAATTCGAACCCCTGGGGTTCGACGAAGCTGTTTCAGGGGTTCGGCGAGAACGTCCTCTGAAACATAAATGCTGCTATTTCAAGCTAAATTCGAATCTCTTTTATGTGCCAAGGTGTTATGTAACCTTATAAATTGAAATTTTGATCAATTCAACCTACATAAATGCAAGTTCATAACTTTTTTTTAAGTTGCAGCTGCTAGGAGGAAAAAACGAATACGAAGCGAAAATTTGGAGTTGGACGAAAGCTTGCAGAATAACATAGGGGTTCGACAGGTTACCAAAGGTTAAGAACCACTGTACTAGAGTATTACGAACTAACGTGTGCCCAAGATATTGCCATACGTTCAGGGTAGTTAGCCAATCAACAAACAAATATATAGTACTATAGCAACGACCAATTGCTACAGTGATCTAATAAAATGTCAAGTCTCAATTCGTTTAAAATAAACGTGTTTCCAACGTCTTACAGTATATACTTTTTTAGGTATTTACTGGAACGCCTAAATGCGACAATAAAAGAAGTTTATGCGTTCTCCAAAAGTCGCAAATACAAAATATTTTTCATTAATTTTATTAAACAAAATTCCATTGTGATATCATGCGTTACTGACACACCAAACGATACAAACAAATTATCAAATAAGGTATTGAGGTTGGACAGGAAATTGTACCTGCGATTTGTCAAGACACGAAAAAAATAATTATTGTGGATAATTTAACGTTGTTAACTGCTTTCTGTGTACTAACATGCCATGACAGCATGCATTCAGTGGGATAGCAGATATATAAAAACATTAACCTTGCAGTGTGGTGTCTGTTGTAAAATAAATCCAAGCAAAAGTATATTCTGGCCACCTTGTTAATAAACTAGCTATATATATAAATATAATGTGCATTGATCTGATTAGCACCTCTGTGAAACGCTATACTATAGTTTGGTTTGCCATGGACGAATTTAAACTTAATTTCCTAAATTTTACTTTTCCCCGCTTAAAGTAATTAGGGGGAGAAAAATGTAATGTCGGTTCAGAACCACAATATGCAGCAATAGTTGTAGGACTTAAAAATTGTATTAGGTGATTTGAGCATCAAAGTAATGAATAACTTAACAAATATATAACGATACCACTTCAAAACCCCGCAGCGTTATATGCAGTAGAAAAATTAAAGTTCAGAGTTTAACATTTTTGGGTAAGCACGGAATATAAATGAGTATGTCTGAAAAGAATGTTATGCAACAAAAAAATGAAAATAAACTCTTACTTTGTTATCTTTTTAGTCGAGAGAACACAAAAATCTAAGACAGTGCCGATCACTATGTTGTTTGCTATTGTAGCGGACCTAGATTAATTATCTGATTGGGATATTGTTGCTTTGTAGGTCTTATTGCGTTTTCTACTTGAAAGGCTTATGAAATCAATGAGCTAAGCTTAATAGGAAAGTAAAAAATATATGTTTTATATAATAGGACCTACATTATTTTTTCTTTTGCTCGCGGCGCACCTGGCAGCCTTCCATGGCGCACCAGTGCGCCGCGGCTAACCGGTTGAGAAACGCTGCATTAATTTAACAAGATCTATGTTATGCTTAAGACAATATGTCAACTCCCAAGAAGCGAAATAAATCGTTGATTGCAATGTACGTGGTAAACGGAGTGTTGCTGCTGATTATTATTGGACTATCTACTGCATTTTACTTGGATCATAAGGTAATTTTTTATCTAATGATATTTATTGATAATTGCAGCAACTCTTTCGTATGATAAATTTTAGTCTTACGTTATCCTAGTATATGAAGTGGTTTCCAATCTTTAGCGAAGCTAGTTTAACTACTATAGGGTTTTTGTGTCAAGGAGTGGAATACAAATTTTTAAACATGATGGGACAAAGTTACGTTATAGCATGTCATTTAGCAAAAACACATAGGAGAGCTTTTGTTGTCGGTCAAACGTGATAAACTGAAAGTATTTGATTTAATTAATAAATCATTAATTTAAAACAAAGGATTAAGTATCACGCACACAACAAAGATTTGCAAATTGGTGTACATATTGCCATTTGTCAAGATGGTTTTGCTAAATCACAAGACTTGTTAGGGCCATTGTGTATGAACCCAACAGCCGTATGTCGACACATATGACTTAAAAGTTGGGTGTCCTAGCTATTAGGGTCGGCCCAAAACAAGCTACGAATAAAAAAAACATTGCAAAATCCTATTTTTGTTTCACCACTTTAAATTTGTTTTGCTTTTTGCAGACTACCATGCATAGTCTTCAACAAAATTGTAAGTTAAGTTAAACCCATTGCGCTAATCATACGTAATTTGGCAAAAGTTTTGATTAGGCATAATGCAGTTTTGTGTTATTTACGCTAACAAACAATTTCAAATACAAAACAAAGCATTGTTTATCAAAGGTCCAAACGCGGTTATGGAAAATCCTACAGTCACCAGCTCGCCACTCTATCAAGAAACTACCCGCAGAACATCTTCGCCAACTGCCACTTGTGCTGTTCCACTTGAATCTTGTCTGGCTCTGAGAAACGAAGGAACGACAAAAAGTGGATTCTATGCAATCCAGCCAAAGGGCTCTAATCAACACATTACGGTAAGTTCTAAATATTAGTATTTGAATCGCTCTACTAAACAGAGGCGTGTAAAATACCATACGTTGTGGAAATAGATTTTTAGGGCTTTGTCGCGGCGTCTTGGCCAGGCAACCAAGCTTTTTTAGTCAGTCAATATTTTCCTACACTACACATATATTAAAATGGTGTAATCGATATGTTTAACTGATCCGCTGTTAACTCTGTTGACCTCTGAATATTTGTTGGCGTTTCTTTCGAAAATTTGTTGGCGTTTCTGTTTTTAGTACATTTTGATTAAATAGGCCTCATAGACTCATGGTTGAACATCATTAAAATATTTCATGATCAAGATCTCAAGGAGAAAAAAAATAATGATTTTGGTTTGCGGTGCACCTCGCAAACTCCTTTCACGCACCGTGTGCCATATATATGCAAAAAAATGCGGTGTGCCTATATATGCAAAAGCGCTGCGCTAGAGTGATATGCGTTTTGTTTCCTTGTGTCAAATGAGAAAACAGTTATTCGCAGGTGCGCCGGCAGAAAATTTTCCAGGGGGGGCAACCAGGGGCGTAACCAGAAAATCAAAAAGGGGGCGGTCCTGTATTTGCAACTTAGGGAATTCCCCTATTTTTCGTCTGACGTTAATGAATAATGACGCCATAAAACAGTGACAGTATGATGTCATAGAATGTTAATTGCAAGACGTGATAAAAAAAATAATCAGAAACAGACAAATATGTCCAGCAAAAGCGACCACGGTGTGCAATCGTTAACTTCAGGCAAAAAAAACAAACACCGTAAAATATGTGTTATTAATTGTGGTAGAATCACACATAATTCGACTATCAGCGGCGCAGTTTTCAAGTTCCATGAACGGAACGAGCGCTAAATTACAAGCACGTCTTTCACCACCTGCAATACTAAACGAAGATCGTTTTTTTCCGGGTGTTATTATGCCACGATTAGCGCAACATCTGTGCCGAGCTATGTGCCAAGTCACCTAAATTACAAGCTGCGGTTGAGGGGAAATAAGTTGTGTCCATAGCACACTTAGTGCGTGGTCTTAGAGTATGCTTAAAGAGCATAATTTTGCGTTAACCATCATTACTTAAAATGGAGACTTTGAAACGCGCACGACAGTCACCATTATACTTCCTTTTAAAAATCTGCTTCAGTTAAACAAATGTCGATGTTTCACTAACATCGGATTTTAGCGCAGTTACCGAACAGCGAGGAACATACTGCGTAGACGTTTTTCAGCGAGAAAAAAAGAAAAGTTTGACTTAGCGTTGTCAATTGTTGAATACACACTTGCTAATTAGTCAACCTAATTAAATAACGAAAGAGAATAACTTCCAGCGTTTACGGTCGACCAAACAAAAGAAGAAAACCGGCGTTTTGCACTCGATTTTGGTTTCGCATTAGATTAGGACGCGTGACCCAATTACAAAAAGCACGCCGCTTCGAACAGTTTGTTAAACCATGACAAAAACGAACAAAAAACGACAATATCACTTACAAAATGGGGTACCCCCCTGGTTACGCTACTGGGGGCAATGAATAATGTATAATATTTTTAACCTTCATAAGTAATACATTTTACACTTATAAATAATACTAATAATCGCATTTTGAAATTCCAGGGGGGGGGCAAATTTTATAACTTTTTTTATTGTATTAGTATTCAGCCCAGCAGTGGATTGATTAGTAAGTCATATAAAAAAGGGCTTCATCGTTATTAGTCCTAAATTGCCCCCCAACTTTATTACTCACTCGATCCGATAATTTTATCGCAAAACCTACTTTTAACTTCACAAATAACCCATCCTAAACCAAGTTCAACAGTACGATGGTGACAAGGCGCGGACCAAGGAGTTTTGTTTGGTGAATCATGACAATATTTTGTCAGAAATGATGTCACAAAATCACGTCATAACGCAACGTTACGTTATACTGCAACCTCACAAAGTTACGTCAAAGTGTTTCGTCATAAAGTTATATCTGCACGTGAACAAAAAAGGATCATTACAAACACCACACGTTTAGTTGGTTTTAGTTGTAAATTGGACAAGTGCCACCTTCAATACAAAAGCTACATCAGTGTTATAGATTAGCGCCAAGCACAAACGCCTTTATATTGTTTTTTTTAGATCGTTCCAAACCTTTTTTTAAGTGTTTGATGGGAGGCACAACTCCTTTGGGCCAAATCGTTTTTTTAATGGGGTAAGACATCCTAGAAACATAATTAGATTCGCGAAAATTTTTGCATTTACTCAGTTAAATTAGGCAAAAAAAAAGTACAGTTTTGGAGGACCATGGCCACATTTTAAACTTTTAAAAACCTCCGACAAATTTAAACAATTAAAAGCATTTTTACGCTCTCCGTGGAATGTATATTCATTTTAAAACTTTGGTTGCGCATTGCAGATAACAGAGAAAGAACATGGCTTTGTAGTTATGAAACATATTATTTGTAGAGGAGAGTTCTATAAATGATTTCAAGTGGGCGAAAGAATTAATGTTTTCGGAGATGACGTAACAAATTAACCTTACGACCTGACGTCATGAGACAAGTAACATTCGAGATGGCGAATAAGAGTGCAGTTATATTGCGCAAAACAAAAATTGCGTTTTAATCCGCGGTTTAAATACCTTTTTTTTTAATTCAGAAAGATACTTTATGCATTCCTACCATGTATAAATCTTTATAATTCACCATATTTAAATTAACAAATCACTATATTTAGATTACTAATAAATTTTAAAGCCAAAAAGGTCGAAAATATCGACATTGCCTTAATTAAGATGTTACGATTTCTGCTTGTATCACCATCACTTAATGTGACTAAAACACATTCAAACCTCACTTATAAAAGGTGAGACACACTTATTTAATATCATTTGGAGCAATAATTAGCATCTTTAGATATTTAATAGGTATAGCTGTGTTGATTCAGTGTCAACAGAATGTCGAAGGCTATCGGATATAGGATATTTAGGACTTTAAAAAATCTACTCTTGCTACATTAGGACTATGCTAGGATTTTAAGTAAATTCGAACTGCTCTCCACAGGTTTATTGCGATATGGTGTCAAGTGGTGGCGGCTGGACGTTGGTTGCAATGATCAGCGAAGACAACATAAAAAGTGAATGCTCAAGTGGAGATGTCTGGTTTAGTCATGGGTCATCTTCTGGTTCAGGTAAAGTTTTAAACAATATAATGTAGTTTCAAACAATATACGCTGTTCTCATCCATATTTTTGCTTGGATTGCATATGAAAAACACTTATAATTTGTGATATACCAGAGCAAAATTTATAAAATTTGACGGGAAAGATGTTAAGCCTGCCTTTAAAGAGTATTACACTGTACCAAACGCCATAAATCTTTGATTTGCAGCTTATTAAGTATTTCAGAAAACAGTGTTTTTTGACCTTTTTTTGTGGCGACCCAAATATTTAGCGTAAGCATAACAACGAAGCTTTGGCGACCAATTTCTCTTCAATCCGCGTATTGTAAGCGAAAAAATCATAAAAAATTAGCAACAAATAAGTTCTAATTTAATTAATATGAGCCATATATCTGTAGTGGTATTACCTCCTCAATTTCCGTAAGTATTGGAGAAAAAAATGACAGCTTAAGGCACAATCCAAGTCAACACACGTCCCAATCGACTCCAAATCAAGTCATTGTTAAAGCAAGTCAACTGACTTAAGTCAAATCAAGCCATTTGTGCAAAAGACTTAGTGAAGTTAAGTCATTTACCACGACTTTAATTAGTTAATTTTTTTTAAAACAGTGATTTAAGTCAGTCAAGTCGATGAATTAAGTCACTACAACGCTGGCATTATTATTGAGGTATTATCTTATTCGTTCATTTGAATTTTCGCAGATACTAGAAACTGGGAAAATTACAACGTTTTCGAATCTGCCAGTTTTTCCACAAATTTCGATTACAAAAGCCCGGCTTACTTTCAGTTACAAGTATGTAATATTGTAATACATGCATGTAAAATGTATATATAGTAAATATACTTGAATGCAAATCGAGATAATGAGATATAAGATCCTTGTGCACACAGGCTTCCAATGTGATGGTCCAACACAGTACGAAAAACTCGTTAATTAATGAAACGAAACCTTTTATTCAATACGAAACAACCAACAATTTCTTGGATTCCTTTGGAGGCAACTTGTATAATTTATACACTGTTCATTACCCCCTTAATCCAAAACCAGGTGAACCACAATAAACGGAATAAAGTGTAAACAGTTAAAATTAACACATGTTTATTCCAGCATTTTACTTTGACGTTGACAAGATTCTAAATCAGTTGGTTTTAAGTGCATCTGAAGTTTCATATCTTATTCCTGATTTCTATAATTATCAATATGGAACCGGTTCTAGTCATATTACAGATACCATGTTCACGAAATATGGAATGCAGGTTATATATGTTCATTTTCTTATTTTTGTGTAAGTCCACCAGACTTTATCTATAGACCTATATCGCATTACTCTGAAATATGTTTTAGAGCTTGTCGAAAGAGAATAAAGACGTTTATTTGCAGGATAAAATCAGGGCCTTCTTGATAGTATGTTTGTCGTGCTTTGCAAAGTGTAGTGCGCTGCAGACAAGCATTTAGACCGGGCTTTCATTTTTGTTATTATTTTCAATTTCTTTCAAGTTTTCATTACGCTTTCAGCACACTAACAAAGCTAAAAAAATCAGTGACACACCTACGACATATATTTTATTTGATGAACAATTTTATGATAACCAACGGCAAAATGGGCTTTCATTATTTAATGCGACACAGAATTTTGACTATTACGTTATTTTCCTATAGGTCTTACAGCCTTACCAAAATATCTTAAACCGACAAGAGTCCTGAAAATTGTACTCCTTTACTTTAGCGAATCAGAGAACATTAAGGACTTTTAATAACATTCGAAAAATGAAACCAGACAACTCTGCATTGTAGTGTTTTGCCTAATTTATTTTATGAAAGAGCAGCAAAATTATTTTTTGCAAACTGAGGAAATAGTAAAAAAAACTGCCATTAGCTTTGCAATAATATTTTTATACGTTGGGAATAAAGAATCTCGCTGTCCGCTTTAGTATAAAGTTCGAACCTAGTCTAATAAAAGTAACTATTTCAATTTGACTTTCTGCGGTCGAACGTAGCATTGAGTTTTAAAACAGTTTTAGATATTAGGTAAATGTGTTACGTTAAACTAATCCAGAACTCTACTTCACGGCCTGTCGGCTGCCAAGCGCTACAATGCGTGTCTTTAATTGTATTAAATTAAGCGACAAGTAAAATAATAAAACACTAAAACAACGAAAAGCGACAAACGCCTTAAAGGTGACACAAAGGACGATTCCCAGGATTTCTATAATTATACCTAGCTAACCCAAAACACGACTGCCTACATTGTTTTTAGGGTGGTACGCCAATTACAACAACAAGAGGGAAAAAAGTTGTGTGTGTCAAATGTGACTAATTATTAGGTGCCAACGGAAAACGTGATAACATAAGAAATAAAGCGTGAAAGGTGAGGTGCAAAAGTGGAAAAGCGATATATAGTGAGTGAGATATGAAGAGTGAAAAGAACAACAAGAGTACAAACGATAAAACTGAGAGACAATAACGCACACACAAACGATAAAATCGGTGCAACATCCCCCCTTCACAATTTCGTTGCCCCCCTGTGCAACATTGTTAATGGAAGGTCTCCACGTCGGGGTAAAAGCGTGTCGTTTTTCTTGAAGGCCTCGGCCTGGTGGAAGCCCTGGTGCCATCGGGTATCAGACCGGGACTTGTGTTGTGGTTCACGTCACTTGCGAGTTGGTGGTTGGTGCATTCAGTGGTTGAATGTGGTTGTGCATCAGGTGAACGTGGCGTTGTAGTCATGGTGAGGCGAAATCCGATGTCGGTTGGGTGCTCCGTTGTTTGTTTTCAGGTTTGTATTCTTCGTCTTCGTTCTGTTGATTTTGTTGTGTGTAAGTTCCACGGCTGCTCTTCAAACGGTTTCGATGGACGTTCTGTTGTCGTCCGTTGGCCGCTTCTTCTACTAAATAATTCACCGGTGGTCGCACTTCGATGACCTTGTACGGGCCTGCATAGGGAAAGTAAAATTTTCGGTTTGACCCTACAGGGACCACGTTATCCCTTAGTAAAACTGAGTCGCCGACGTTAAATGCGGATGTCATCTGTGTTCCTGTTAAAATGCGCCTCCATTCGCTGGCGCTGCTTGACGAGGGTAGTCCGAACAACATCTTCGGCACGAACAAGTCGGTCGTGAAGGCTCTTGATATTGTCGTTTATGAAATGCGACTCATCTAAGCCTGCTCCGACCAAATCCGCAGGTAGCCGCAATTGTCGACCTCTGCGGACGGTAGGATCAGGACTTTATCGTTGAGAAAGACGTCTCGGCTTCCCAGCTTGAATGGCATATCGTTCAAAGGTACGTCGCTGTTCGATTTTTAAGGTCTTGTTGCGGTAACAGACGGCGCACTCCTGCGTTTCTAGGACATCTGGTGACGTCCCTGTCTAGTTGCTGGTATTGGCCGGAGCGAAGGTCGGCTACCTATTGTCGTTGATGGTCCATTGTTTACATGAAATTTCCCATTTGGCGTTGAAATTCCATTTGGAAAGCTGAAAAGACGGGGTCTTCAGCGACACTCTCCGTCGTAGCAGTACTGTTAATGTGGCCTACATCCTGTGAGAGCTGGCACGCAATGCTGGCGTGGACAGCCATCTTCGCGGCTTTAGTAAAGTCGCCCTTTATTGACGTGTCTTTACTAATTGCAGTGGCGAGTGTTCTGTCGCTCAAGCCGCGCAGTAGAAACATATACATAACCTCATTTTTTATAGGCTTGTCGCCGCCCTCTGGGTAAGCTTGCTCGCCAAGGGTTTGCAAACTATAAACGTATTCCCTTATGCTTTCTTTAACCATTTGATCCCTTTCTAGCAACTGGTCACGTTTATCAGCGCCACATTTTCCGCCGATGGCGGCTAAAGCAAGTTTGATTATAGCGCTAGACAATAGATCGTACAGGCTAATTGCGCCGTCACTCATATCAAACAAAAAATCACGGTCGAGACATGTCAATATTAAATGTTCCTTAACATCTTCATTGGCTGCAAAGATCTTACAATACGATTCAAAAACAGGTGAAAAACGATTTAAAATCGTCGCCTGATCTATAAAAAGGTGGTGGCAATGTAAAAGACATGCTGCATGTAGTGCTTCTCCCCTCGGCTGTAGAGTCCTGGCGTGCTCGACAATTTGTTACGTTAAACTATTCCAGAACTCTACTTCACAGCCTGTCGGCTGCCAAGCGCTACAATGCGTGTCTTTTAATTGTATTAAAATAAGCGACAAGTAAAATAATAAAACACTAAATCAACGAAAAGTGGCAAACGCTTAAAAAGTTGACAGAAACGTCAATTCCCAGGGTTTCTATTATTATAGCTAGCTCCGAAACACGATTGCCTACATTGGTTTTTGGGTACACGAAATACAACAACAAGAGGAAAAAAAGTTGTGTGTGTCAAATGTAACTAATTATTAGGTGCCAACGGAAAACGTGATAACATAAGAAATAAAGCGTGAAAGGTGATGTGCAAAAGTGGAAAAGCGTTATATACTGAGTGAGATATGAAGAGTGAAAAAAATAACAAGAGTACAAACGATAAAACTGAGAGACAATAACGCACACACAAATAACCGGTGCAACAAATTAGGTTTATTTTGTTGCAATTATTTTAACCTCAAGCCTTGATGTTCATTTTGTGGTATCTCTATACTGAATATTAAAATGTACTCTTGTCAAAAACGAAAGTAGAAAACCTCAAATAATGCGCGGCACATCAGTGTGCCTCGGAAAACCGGTTGCGAAGCACTGATTTAAACAAAAGAGAGCGAAAAATATTGCGACTTTAGTAGGCTCTGTATACGTTAATTATATTAACTGACCTGACAACATTCCATGGCATCGGTTTAAGCGTTTGCGTTAAAAGGATTTTTTAATTTGCAGATAGGTTTTACCGGCGGAAACGAATGCTATAAAACTCTGTTCTATGGAATTGATTTCAGGTAATTTTTTTTAACTCAGATTACTTCGAACCAACGCATTCCGGAAGTCATTGGGAGAAAAAAAAAATATATATATATATTATTGCTGCTGTATACATATAACGTCAAAAACTGCCTAATATTGCCTACATGTATAGTATTATAAATTGTTTCCTGCTGTATATCTTACATCGCCGGCATAGTTGTATTAAACTGAATTTTCTTCGATAATTTGTATATTTATTCTGTAGGTTTTCTCATTTTACTGACCAAACCAAACATACCTTAATATTTTTGCGGTAACGTAGTTTTAAGTATATGTTTTAAATTTGGCGAAATCCCTTACATTTCATACATCGCTCCTCAAAGCGGTCCGAAATGACCTCAAAACGGTCCGAAATGACATGACAGGAATGGTTAAAAACTACCGTCTGTTTCTGTAGTTAAAACTGCTGTTTGTTTCTGTAGTTAATTGCTATACTTAATTACGCTACGTGAAAGCTACTGCAATTCAAAAGCTTTGCTCTTTATAGAATACGTCAAATGGAGTTTTCACACTTTTGTTTTAGATGCCCGAACTACAACATCGTAATATCAAGCAGAAAATCCCACCCGTTTTTTGCTCTTGGAGCGATTGGAAACATTGGACGAGTATCCCAACAAATGTACTTGGGGGTATGTTTTTATTAACTATGTTAAATTATTTTTATTATGTACATATATGGTGCAAAACGGTTTACAACCCGGGGTTTAAAATATATGACAAATTTTACTAAGGAGATTGGTATTTTGAGCAAAGCGTCACAACATATAATGTCAACAATAGGGGGATGGATCTTTATAGAATCCAAAACCATCGGCGGCAGGTTATAGCCAGTCGATCACTGCTCCGCTGACGCGAAAATTAACAAGTACTTGTTAAAATATGATGTCAGTAGGTCACATCAAAATAATTTACAGTTTTCAGCTCACATTAACCACTAAGATTAGTATTTCATTGAAAACAACAAACCTGGTAAAAATAGCGTGACTATAGAATTATATTGCAATACGTTGTTTTTGTGTGAATAATTCGACATGTCCATATGGACACGCGGAAGAGAACATTTTTTGTACAGTGTGCACAAAAATGTGCGATCCAAAATGTGCAAAAAATGTGCGCACATTTTAAAATAGCTTCAAAAGTTTGCGCACTTTTTTAACAATGTGCGCACATTTTTGGGCACCTTGTGTAAAATAACGCCACGTCCCCTGTTGTCCATATGGGTATAGCGGAGTCATAAAGCAATTCAATCAAAGTAGATGGTTTATTGCAGGGGTCGGCAACCTTTTTGTAGTCGCGGGCCAAAACCAAACTCAGAAAGGTCTCTGCGGGCCGCACAAAATGTTAAAACTACCGTGAATCAGGCGGACATCGGATCTTTTTTGCGCCTAAAAACGTGTTTAATTACATTTAAGGAGGCAGTAATAAAGTGTTGGCACAAAGCGCGAATAAAATGCGTTTGTTTGGTTGAACAGTTAATCTAGTTGAGTGTTTGCCAACCTTTTAAAGTCCGGGCACACCTGGCGAGCGAAACGAGCGCGATTTTTTTTTTATATAACGCCATTTCTTGCAAGTTTTCATTAGCCCACATTGCTGACAACAAAAAATAAAAAAAATGCTAAAAAATATATGTCCAATATTTGTGAACACATTTTCCGTTTGTCCGCGACGCACTTGGCAGCCTTCCACGGCACAACGGTAAAGAAGCGCTAATCTATATTTCAAAAGACAGCGTCTAAACGTAAACAAACCGAATGGAGAAGGATCATTCGCGTGAAGCGCGAAAATTTTTCGCACTTACGTAGTTAAAATAGTTAAAAAGTATTTGAAATGGAATCGTGCCTATAGTTTGTCAAAGAGGCGGCGGGCCAGATGAATTTTATCGGCGGGCCGGATCCCGCGGGCCGTAGGTTGCCGACCCCTGGTTTATTATCACATTGGTATTTCTAACAACTAAATTAAACTGAGAATTTATCAAGCTCAAGTAACATCTAGTTTAAGGACAAGTTGAACTTTAAATATTAACATAGAATATGTGCTTAATGAAACATTAACCATAATATGCTCAAGCAGAAATGCACTTTATGACAGAGGCACTGTGGTTATTTATATTAGGTCCACAGCTATAGGCCAAACACAGACGAAGTGGCATCATACAATGGAAGTATTAGTCATGGGAACTTTGTGATGCACTACAAATCCTATTGTCGTTCCAACATGACTTCACCAAGCGTTTGTGATGTATTTTTCACCATAAGTAACAAAAAGGTAAAAAAATGAAAAAACAAAATTAAGTCACAAATAAAATGGTTGTGTTTGTAGGAATGGTTTTCCGGGGACGACGTTAGGGCAGATCGCAGCTATGTTTCCATTGGTTCTGGGTACTACTTTTACCGATTTTATGCTCAACACGCAACATGGTCCAACATTTTGGTGGGCTACACTATGTTTTCAAGGTGCGATCAACTAACAAAAAATTAACGAACAATAATTAATCAGTAGGGCCATTTTATTTTAACCTAAAAATAAAAAAAATTATCTTTATTTTTATCAAATTTTAACTTTATTTTAACCTAACGAAAATGCTTGTTTGTAGAGGCCACAGTTCTTCCTTGAATTGATGCAAGTTACCCAAACATAATATTTTGTCGATTTCAGACCCAAACGTGATATTTTGTCGCAAAGTCAAGGTGTTTTATGGATTATAAAAAGTGCATCTTTTTTTGGCGATAGATTTAGCTTGCTTAGGCATTTTTGTATTACAGAATGTCAGTAGGCTATTCCTAAAATTCAAACTGTTGATCTTCGAAAAGACCACGATTATGAAAAGGAAGTGTTTTATAAGAATTATTTAAATACGTAACAACCAATAAAAAATGGACGATTTGCGATTAAAGTTACTGCTGATCCAAGTGGGCATTGTGTCATTTTGCCTGCTTTTATGGGTTAATGTGGTTTAATTGTGTCGCAGTTCCTGATTTACAATGCTTCCACGACGATGTTTACAAAAACTGCTCTCAAGAAACACAAAAACGTTGTCAAAAGCCATAATTTGACAAATTTTGACTTTATTAATAAATTTTAACTTTATTGTAAATTTTAACTTTATTTTAACCTATGAACTTCTTAGTAACAGTCCCCTCGGTGCTGAAAACAACTTTATTCTTTGATTTGTGGACAGACGAGGTCCTTAAAAAAGTTTAACTTTATTTACTTTTGCGGGCCCTATTAATCAGTATACCGAAAGCCATTGCAGACTCTTAATGATTAATCAGTTTATAATAAATTCAACTGCTTTATTTTCTTTTAAGAACTGGTGGTCGACTGGTCACGGAAGTTCAGCTGAGGAGCGCAATGAACAAGATCATGGCGATTGTAGCAGAAGTTGGCGAAATAGGTACTTTAGTTCAAACCTAATGAAACGCAGGCCTGTGGAGTCGGTTAAAAATAACCCAAATCCAACTCCAGATCCGACTTCGGCCACATGTGCGATTTTGTCGAGTCCGGAGTCCGTTTGCGACTGTACAGCGTGCATTTAATCCATGTACATAACTGAATTAAGCGGATTTTTAGCAATTACCTTATAGATTTAGAACGGCTGACCTGCAGGCCAAGTTTCACAAAGTGGGCTGTCACGTTGAAACGTGCATCCTGCGCCCTAACGTACACTGACGACACTCTCCAGATCCTGGTGTAATGACGCTAATTCACACAGTACACACTAGCACGATGACAGGATGATAAAACAAAGCACGGTTTCTAAACAAGAAATTTAACTGTTAGACAAGGAACATAAACGTTTTCACAAAGTAAATAAACTCACCAATTGTTTTTGTGACGCAGGTCTATCCAATCAAAATTCAGTTTTTCAAAGTAGGCGATGCCTATTTGTTAAGTTTCGCTAAACACAAATTCCAACAACTAGTTACTTAGCGGTTTACAGTACAACTTGCTTCAACATTATTTAGTAAATGAACGCAAAACATAGCAATTAAGAAAACAAAACAAATTTAAAAACCCTTTTGGCTAGTAAACAACAGCATTGGAATAACGTGAACGTGGAGATGTAACACACCTCATAGGGGTGTCACATAATTCAACCACTAACAATACATGATTGGAAAATATCCACCATATGTTACCGATTGGAAAATATCCACCATATGTTATTATTCCTTTTGCATCCCAAACCCAGTTCCAGACTGTAAATCTACGGATAATTTGGTTGTTCCTGTGACATTCTCGGTGGGCAAAGATGCTTTTAACTTTTCTATTCCACCTTCCATGCCTAAAGCTACTCCTGGCTATCTTCAGTTTAGGAGATATGGAATGTCGGGAAGCGCCTATGCTATGTGCCCCGGTGTAAAGTAAGTTTTAATAAATTACCCAACATGTTTAACTTAATAATAAATTTCAAAGCCAAAAAGGTCTAGTAGATCGACAGCATCTTGATTAAGACGTTTCGATACGAACTTGTATCATCTTCAGTTAGTGTGACTGAAAAGCAAATCAAAGCTTCACTTATAAATGGCCGAGTGAAGTAAATAAAATTGTATTAATTAAATTAAACTGAATGCATTTATAAATTACATGTTTGAAACATGCATTAAATACAGTCTTGAAGTTCAACAATATCTACAACACACAAACAATCAGCCAAATTACAAATGGCTTTTTTGTTGTTGCTTTTCGCAAATTACGCGTTCTTCACAAATATGCCTAATGTGCGCATAATTTCACACTACATGTCGTACACCCTGCTCTGGTGCTTCGTACCACCAAGGGGTACACGTACCCCTGGTTAAGAACCCCTGGATTAGGCCTATGTCTTACTTTTTCAAACACTGTTTCTTAATGCTAATCGTAATGAAATATCCTGGGAAACAAATAACACTATTTTCATAAAATAATTGTAAATATTTTTAGAGCAATGGTTTTACTTAATATTTGCGCAAATAAATATGCATTTAAACAACAATGGTCTATTAATTGTTTCCACAAATATGTTTAATTCTGACACTAATAAGGACTTCTTCATCCGAAACGTAGCGATATTATTGTGATAGTCAACCCACGTTGGCAAAGGGTTTTATACTGTTCGTATTGCACCAACTTAATCGTCCATATTTTACAGGGTTAATAACTGTTATGGAGAATTTGCTTGCATCGGAGGCGTAATGAACAGCACTTCGACTTACAAAAGTGATTGCAACGATTTTCTAAGTAAGTTGAAAGTTGTTCGTTATAACAAATTTAAAGATACACAAATGTAACCGAAAATACAAGCGGTTTCCTTACATAATTTTACTTAAAATTCCTTATTCCATAAGAATTTATCTTTATTGCAAACTTTAGTTTAAAATCATTCAATGCATCTGTATTTTCGAAATTTAATATTCATAGCTACCTATTTACAGATTGGGATGGAATTGCTAGTAACACCGTTCTGAATTCACCACCAAATGACTTGGCACACTCGCAAAATGACATCAACTCTACCATTATGATATTTTATAAATAAAACTTGAAATTGTTGTTACAGATTTTTTGATACTTATCGCTTTTTAAAAGGTTGTAGTAACTAAATATCTCCAACATTGATTACTGTACTCACTTGCTTGACATATACAGCCTATCTATTGTTACATTATGATGTTTCTGTTGTTATATCAAATCAAGTTCCGATGTTTTAAAAAGTACTTTACGAAAACATGGAACACAAAAATTTCTCACAGACATAATTCATTACTTTGCTTAAAGTTTTTTTCAAGATTCTTGCCCCATATGTATGTTTTAAGAGCTTCACACTTTAAAGTTTAAACAATCACTACCTTCCCGATTCTACTGCTATACACCGACAACGTTTTTATCGCGTTTTCAGGCCCATAATGCGATTGTCAGCTAGTTTTTTGCCTTGCATCTTCGGAAATATTTAATTTTGGGTCTTATTGCTGTCGATATGTATGACGTTTTCGCTTGCTTGAATAACCTAATTATGTGCCCCGAAAAAAAAATTTTGTTGGACACATGTTGATTTTTTTGGCGTTGTTTTGC
The DNA here is from genome assembly GCF_963924565.1 of Ascidiella aspersa. NCBI lineage: Eukaryota > Metazoa > Chordata > Ascidiacea > Phlebobranchia > Ascidiidae > Ascidiella > Ascidiella aspersa. The sequence continues at coordinate 28,860,247 of NC_139448.1, read as the reverse complement.
GTCTGCTGCTGTGTTATGTATACATATCCTAATTCTTCTTTCGCTTTATTTTGCAGTCTTGTGTTGGGTTGGATTTAAAAGTCGAGTCAAGTTTTACTGCTCGTTTTATTTTTTTTCAGGATTTTGCTTCAAAGTATGGCGCCCCTATAATTTCGGAATCCAAAATACATTTATTTTACGGCATCTAAGATCGGCCTTAATCCGATCTTATAACAAACTTCTAGAATTGAATGTATTCCATTTGAATGGTGTTTTTGTTTAACCGCCCTTGTTTTAAAAGCACAGTTGCTTGCAAATCGTGCTTTTTTATATTTCAAGTTAAACTGATTAAACTCATTATATGATTGCAATGCGATTCTTTGATGTTTGTCATCGTTAACTTTAGATGATTGGTATTAATTAAGTAGAACATTATTGATCAATCTATATTCTTTAGGAATGACATTAGGCCGGATTAAACCTTTTTTATATAAGTTTGAGGGAGTCTAAGCTGGATTTAAAGGATGGTTGGGACTGAACGGAGTTAGCCTAATCGAATTTGTCAAACAAGCGATTTCACTTCGCTTGACGTGTGATATATTTTAAAAATGTGTAGAAATACAACACATTACATGCGACAGGAATATTAAAAAGTGAAGAAAAAATATATATCAAATCGCTTATTGGCAATGTTCGGCTTTTTGACACTAATGTATATCAGGAGTTTACCAAGTTGAGGCTAATGGTATTCGAACTTCAGCTAAAAACGCATTTCTACGCGAAAATTCGGAAATGTATCGTTTGGGTAATGACGACTGAACGTGACACAATAAAGTGACACAGCACGTAGTAAAGTGAATCGCATGACCGTTGCGGGAATAAAAAGCTTGAGAACCACTGATCTAGTATGTTTGCGTTTATGCGAATGTGTTAAGCCCTTGGAAGACGTGCATAACGTGACATTTGAACAATAAAACCAGCATAGTATATTACAAAACATTTTATACGTTTCGCACGAATTCATTGGGTATTTTATATTCAAACATAGAACACAACTTTTTATTGTGATTGTGTATGACGTCCTGTGGACTGGAATTTAAGCCAAATAAACGCAATTGTTTACGCCCTTTGCGCGAACGCTGTCTTCTTGAATGTAATTAAACCCAATTTAAATCATAAATAATCCTAGATCCGCCCAACAAAATGTTAAAAATATATGTTTTAACAGCAGAATTGTGAGATAAAATCTATTGCAGTCCGCCGACACCTTTCTCAATTTAGTATAGGCCCGCGGCTAAATAAAGCTAAACTATAGGTCTGGTTTAAAACGATTGAAAAGTCCTCTTGTTCAACCTAATAAGTTGCTGTCATTGTTTTTCTGTAAGCTTTATGCGTCTCGTAAGCTTTATGCGTCTTTTGTTTTATTGCTAAGCAAAGTGTTACTGTTTCGCATCAACTCCTCGTTCCAGACATGGGAAGCAAAAAAGGTTATTTTGTACCACAACTTTAGAAAAAACTCTTTGTTTCGCCGTCAATCAATTTCTTCGTCAGGTGATGAGAATTCATTTTAGGAAACGAGGTACAAACAGGCAGGAATTTATTGGTAAAAGAGTGTGAGTTTAAATAAAAGTGATACTGTTATTTTAACAGATAGTATAAAGCAGCCTTTCTTAACCTAGGCTAAATTTACCCCATGGGGGTTATATCCTCGTTTTAGGGCAGGGGTCGGCAACCTACGGCCGATGAAATTGATCCGGCCCGCCGCCTCTTTGATAAATTAGAAACGAATCTATTTCACATACTTTTTGACTATTTTAACTACGTAAGAGCGAAAAATTTTCGCGCTTCGCGCGAATGACCATTCTACGTCCGGATTGTTTACGTTTTGATGCTGTATTTTGAACTAGATTAGCTCTTTATTACCGTTGCGCCGTGGAAGGTTGCCAAATGCGTCGCGGAAAAACGAAAAAACGTACTTATTCTAAAATATTGGACATATATTTTTTAACGTTTTATTTATTTTTCATTTTCGGCAATGTATGAAAACTTGCAAGAAATTTAGAAGAAATGCCCCTATACAACAAAAAAAATCCCGCTCGCTTCGCTCGCCAGGTCTACTTTGACCCAAAAGGATAACAAACACTGAGCTATAGATGAAGTGTTATCGCGTTCCATCAAAGTAGTTTTATTACACTTTTCATTCGTTGCACGGATGACGACGTGTGAACTCGAATTTTAAACCAAACAAACGCTTTTTTCGCGCTTTGCGTCAACACTTTACTGCCTCCTTAAATGTAATTAAACACGTTTTTAAGCGCAAAAACGATCCGAGGCCTGCCTGATTTACATTTCTAACATGTTAATAACACAGTTATTAGTTAACATTTTGTGCGGCCCGCAGAGACCTTTCTGAGTTTCCTTTTGGCCCGCGACTAGAAAAAGGTTGCCGACCCCTGTTTTAGGGGGTAAATCCAAGGCTATGTATTCAAGCTCTATATATTGTGGTTCTGTTTTCTTTAACTAACCAATGCGAACTGACTTTTCTGCATTGCTTACTATAAAATCTAAAGCACGAAACCGACTTAACATGTTGAATCTGATATTCCTTGTGCATTATCTACTAATTTGCCAGACCTTGAACAACTCGTTGCCCAATAGCAAGGGTAGCCGTCGCACTGTATATAACTGATGTAATTTGTTACTTTCGTTTTTTTAATAAATGAGAACCACTTTATATATTGGGGGTAAATGTGATGTTCATTTTTGTCCAGTGGGTAAATCATACAAAAAAGGTTAAGAATCCCTGGTATAAGGTGTTTTATCCCAGAGAAACGCGAGTTGTTATGCAATACTTCAAGCATTATTTCATTTGCGGTAACTAACATTAACTTCGATTTTTTTAATATTCTCAAGATATAGACCAGTTACGGTGGTAATTTTGTTGATTAAAATTACACGTAAACGGGCTTCTTTTATCATTATACTAATTTGTCGCCATTTGTTAGCTGTCTAGCTATTGATGACACAAACCAGTAGACTTCACTAATCTAGTGAACAACACAGTGATAATTTCCCATAGTTTCCTGTATAAAACCAGAATAAACACAGTTTAAGTTTCTTTAGTGACCCAGATTAAAAAGTTAGGGGCGAGTTGCACTTGAATTGCACTTTTAGCCGCGGGTGTAGGTCTGAAATGCGTTCAGCCACGCCAAGTAACTATACTATAGAGTTGTTGTAAGTTATCAATATGTTAATATTTATTTTAAGTTGCTCATTGCAAGGTATACAAGTTGTAAAATGAGCAGATTTAGATACGCCTTTGAAAGCGTCAAGGTTTTTTTGCGACAAAGAATCAAAAGTATTTAACCCAACCCAAAACCCAACCAAACACTCAACCAAAAACCACTGTATTCGGCATCTTAGCAAAACAAACCCAACTGTAAAATAACTATTGCTGGCATGTTTTAAGAGCAAAAAAGCTGTTTTATGTTAAGATTTTAGACCCAAATTATATTTGCCAATTTTAATAAAGTTATGCAATTTACATTTTATAACAAATACTGATCCATGTGCAACACTTTTTTAGTTCTACTAATGTATTACATCAGTTTAACTCGAATAAGTCTCGTCGCGAAAAAGGTTTGTCGCTAACTGTTTAAAAATGCATTTAGACAAAAATTTCATCTCGATAACGAATGACAACCTCAAGTTTTCTAAAGTTGCTTGTATTAGGAAATGTAATGTGTGACGTCATCTCTAACAATTTCTATACGTTAGGTTACGAATCTTTTATGCGTTCTGTATAAAATTATTCTACTATTGCCGCTGGCCTGGACCCAAATCAACTCTTAAAACAAACCTTTCTCCAACCCAAAAGTTACACAACTCAAGAAGCAAAGTTTAACCAACCGTATAGCCTAGTAGAAAATCCTAAGCCAACTACTGACTAAGCCACTAACTCTAACTACAATGTAACACCAAACATGTTGTACCGAAATAATTATATTTGCTCGTGTTGTAACAACCCTAAATTGATCCATTTTCGTAGCAGCCTTTGACCTAGTGACTCGGCCTTATCGATAAATTATGAAGACCGTCATTATAACGCACAGTTCGGAGTAAGACAAATATTGTACTAATACCTATAGTTGCAATACGGTCTAAGAATAAGTTCTAAATTGTCAGGATAAAACCTATTTAAGCAGAATCAGGCCAATACAACAGTTTACCTATCCCCAAACCCCACCCCCAAGTACATCTAATTCCCCTAATAATTTCAACCCTAACCCATTTTTTAACTCCACCCATTACCCGCCATTAACCACAAACAGGGCCAAAAAATACGGTGCCAAAACAGCGGCGCCCCAACGGCGCCATATAAACTAGCGCGCCCAAACGTCGACAGCAAAACGGCCGATGCCAGACCCCCGATTGTCCCATACCCTCCCCCACAGTTTTCGGCGTTATTTTAAACTTAGGGCCCATTCAGACAGGTTTAAATATTATTCAGACGAGTAAGTTCTCGTTGTATCGTGGATATTACTGCGTATTTGGCTTTATTATGTCGTTAATTTTAATAATATGTTTTGATAGATTTTTCTGCTTTAGACCTTATTGCTTTTGAGGTCTTATTGTCTGTTTCCAGTTTATCATATTGACGCATGTGATGCTATCGTTAGAGTAAACGCAATTTTAACAAACATTATAGCCTACTTTCGGTCTCCCATGAAAATTTCTTACAGCCCAATTCTAATTCATTTTCATAACACAGATTAAATGATTTTTATAACAGTGAAAAAAATCAATGCTTTTGAAGAATTTTAATTGCTTATTGGCCAGATATGGACATGTTATTACTCTGACCTGTATGGGCTTTGCTTTGCTGTTACTGTACAAATGCTACGTTATCACTGCGGAAGAGAAATTAAAAAGCAATATTGAACATAGCTACAATAAACTTGAAGTTGAGCCCGCACATATTTCGCAGAAAGATGTGCTTTTTACTGTTAAAACTAGCAAAAAATTCCATCGGTCAAGTGGAAGACTGGAAATGATTCTCAACACTTGATTCAAGCAAGTTTCAAGAGATTAGGTTTGTGATATGTTATGCATATTTTTTGAAAAGCAGTTATCAGGTCTTGTGTAGAGTTTTTTATGCAAAGTGTTATATGCAGATCTATTTTATAACCGATGATTTTGACGAAGAATATTGACTAAAAACCAATGATCGTATGCACAGCACATCTTGCGGAAATATCACGACAGGTTGGACACTTATTTATCAAATTAAGGAAGTGACAAACCGGTGTTAGGTAAAATGGAGCTTTCAGTTGTTTTAAATATATACTTCGAGAAACAACATGTCGTTAAACATTGTTTTTTTTTACTTTTTGCATTTTAGAGTTGATTTGTGCTGCAAAACAAGTGCAGAGTTTAAAAACCGAGTGAAACCAGAATCAGACATTTATAAAGGAATGTATATTTCTCTTATACTGGATTCGTCAGTTCTATAGTAAAATAAAATACATACAATATACTTAGCAAATTATTATAAAATCAATAAAAAAAAATATGTTTTTGACTTTTATATTAATTTTATTATTACTCTGCTATATAACATCTTTACACTCATATATTGTATATGTATTTTACTTTACTTGTAGGAACTGACGATGCCAGTATAGGCAAAATATACATCCTTTAACAAATATCTACATAAACCTTCTGCCAATGGTTTTGGCTTTCATAAAGATTAGCCCTTTTATATGTTTTTAACTAAACAAAAACTTATGAAACGATATATCCCAGTGATTCTCAACCGGGGTGTCATTTTTCAATTTTCAAGTGTGCTAAGAGATATTTGAGAATCTTTAAAAATTTGATTTTTGTTAAACTATTACAAATTTTAGTGTTCGATGAGAGTGGAATAAATCCATATCCACTTGTAGCTTCCTACCTTGTATAGATGAGTTTGGTGTGTGTTGCTCCAGTTCTGTTTATTGCGACATTATAGTGAATTACCTATGGTAAAATGCTATAGGGGTGCAGCAATATATTTATTATTGCTGAGGGGTGTTGGTAGCCATAAAAAGCTGAGAAGCACTGAATTATAACCTTTTAGTTTTTTGCCGATATGAAAAAAATATTTCGTCATAAAGATGGTGGTATCGCTTCGATGACGACAACTACGTGAATCCTCAAACCTTTTGGAGGAACTCAACAAACATCGCTGGAACGAGCCCATTTACCTTGGCCGTAAAAGAATGGACCATTGGCAGTTAAATGTGGTAAAATATGTAAGAAAATAGAGGTGATAACGTCAAAACAAAGTACATTATTTGTAGCTTTGTTCAAAGAACGAAAATAATATATTGAGGTGATTTTTTTCGCTGCCTGTATTTAGGTCCCAACAGTTTTATGTTTGGTGATGAAAATTTAAAGAATTTTCATCAATTTTGATTAAGCGGTCAATTTAAAGAAATAAGGCGTCATTTAAATTTGTCATCAATGTTAAGATTTTGTCCATTAATGTTGAACTGTGTAACTTAAAATCGCACATTTCGTTTAAACGTGCTTTTAAATAGGGATTCTTTTATTCCATAAATTTTATTTGTTAGAATGTTGTGCCAAAGATGGTTGATCATACTTTACATTCAAAACGGCATTTCTTTAGTTAGGCCGACTATCATTTTGTTATCTATAGCGACAAAATCAAATTTTACATACCTCGGGGTCAAGCTTGACAGAACGCTGCGTTCAAGCATCACGTCGACAGCGTCAGGGCGAAGGCAACCGCTCGCATTGCGCTTATACGCCGTCTGGCCGGTACTGCGTGGGGAGGCTCAACTAAGGTGCTGCGTATATCTGTTCAGGCACTGGTGCTATCCGCTGCTGAGTACTGTGCCCCTGTGTGGTGCCGAAGTAGCCACGCTAAGAAGGTGGACACTACCCTTAATAGTGCGTTGCGTGTCATATCTGGCTGCCTACGTGCCACGCCAACCGAGCAGCTGCCCGTGCTGGCCGGCATAGCACCGCCTGACATCCGCCGAGAGGCAGCGACCCTAGCCCTCTGTAGAAAAGCGCTCTGCAACGAACAACATCTACTGCACAGAGTTCTCACTAATAAGACTTGCCATCAACGCCTAAAATCGAGGCACTCCTTTGCTGCCCAGGCAAAGACGATGCTACAGGTCGTCAGAGATGGCATGTCCAAGGACACCTGGGTAAAGAACCGGTGGACGGAGAGGTGGTCAGCAGCACCACAAACAAGATTACATCGCTACATAGACAGCCCTTATGAAGTAACAGGCCTGGACCTTCCACGGCGACAGTGGGTTAATCTTAACCGCCTCCGCACTGGAGTCGGCTGTTTCGGAGCGTCGATGCTGAAGTGGGGCTTGACCGACAATCCAGCTTGCATATGTGGCGCCCAACACCAAACTGCGGATCACATCGTGGAGGAATGTACCACCTACCGTCCACCCCATGGGGAACGAGGCCTCAGAGACCTCGACAATGACACTCTGAAATGGCTCTCGTCAACAGAGCTCCGTGTTTGACACACGAAAGAAGAAGAAGAAGAAGCGACAAAATCTCCTTAACTGGACAATATCTCCTTTAACTAGACTTGGTTAGCTTTTAAACTGTTTGTCCGGCAGACCTCGTTGTCCTTTGCCCTTTGGTGGTTCCAAGAGGGAAACCGTGAGACCATGACCGCCACATTTGTATTTCTTACCTAATTAAATAACCTAAATCTCAACATTTTCTTACGTATATATCTCTATAATAAGATAACTATCTCTAGTAAGTTTTCGCCCGTTTTCCAAAATCTTTTCAGCCCAAAGGCGCCCTATACTTGTCACCGCCCCCTAAAAATAAACATCACAGTTTTGTCAACTTACACAATGAGAGTTTTTTGTCTGTGTTATCAGATGTTGCGTCATTTTAGTGACTGCATCGTCATTGCGAAAGTTGCGGCTTGCGTAGTGCACCACTTGCATAGGACAGTTGGTTAAAGTTTTTATTAGCGCACCTCTTGATTTATATTGTGGTATGTTTTTAGATACTAATGATGCTTTTAGGAGCGAAATATGTTTATCATAGTTCTGTACTTAGTTTGACGTAATAAGAATATCAAAGCCCATACAGAAGTAGGTATCATTTTGGACGTTTCGAATAACTCTTTATTCATTTTCAACATGTTGAAAATGAATAAAGAGTTATTCGAAACGTCCAAAATGATACCTACTTCTGTATGGGCTTTGATATTCTTATTACGTCTTACTACAACCTCCAACCATTATGCTCCAAAGTGTACTTAGTTTAATATTTAAAATGGGTGAGCGTGATCCTTATTCGAATTTTATTCTAGAAAATAAATTGAATTTTTTAATATCGTCCGGTTTTCAACAAAAACAATACGCCCTTTAAAATAGATAAATGGTAAAATTATCGCGGTTCGAAAGAGATTTTTCTCTAATTCTCTACGTAACCGTAGGCCAGGGGGGCCTATGGCTCTTTTTGTAACGCCATATTGCTCTTCTTGCTTGCAGACAAATCTAAGCTATCATTTCTCAGCATGATCTTAAATAAAACAGCACGCGGCCACGGTCGCTTTCCTAACTTTATATTACCTTTTTTATTACACATGTAGTAGAACATTTTCGGCACTTTGCGCTAATCCTGTTTGTTGTTCAAAACTGTTATCCCGTTTAAGGGAATCTCTTAAAATTCAATAAAAGGCCCTATTCTTTCAACAGAACTCCGTAATCAAAGGTGTGCAAACTTATAGCTAATTCATTTTCGGTGCATAACATGTTCTGTCCTTTAACTTAGAATAAAATAAACGGCCCTGCTCATTTTACTAGTTTTTGCCAAACTATAACTAGATGTTAAAAAAGTATTATATCGCTCCCATGGAAATACAACCAAGAATATTAGGCTTTTATGGCCCACTTCCTCGTGACCCCACCTTTGACGTAACCTTGTGACGTCACGTTTTGATGTTTGACCGGCGTGAATAAGTCTTCCAGCACGCATAATATAAACTATAGGTAATAATTGTATTAAACATAATCTAAACTTAGTGGGAATACTATATTTACCGGTATATATAAAATATATTTTGCTCTCAGTGCATAGCATGGATATACCATGTCCAACCCCATAGGCCTATACTTCTTTGGACATATACATTAACCTTAAATTGCTATATATACGATTGTTTTGAAACTGGACCAGACACCTTAAACTGGCACAGAAATGATTGTTACACGCGGCAGTTGTGATTTTTTGTCCACTTGGTGCTGAATATCCTTCTGGAACGTTTATTATTACGTCACAGTTGAACGGAAATCAATTCGAATTTGTGACCGGTGGTGGGGGAACGTGTGTTACAAGACCTCTGGCGCAAAAGATGATTTCGCATGTTGGGTGAGTTAACTTTTAAGGATTAAAATGCTTAAAAGCCTCCGGGAAGATGAAAACAAAAAACACTGAAGGAAACCAGAAGTAAAAAATCTTATAGGCTAGATAATTTAAGAAGAGTCGCAAGGTATTTGATTTTTGTTTGTTTAATCTCAGATCATAAACGTTATATGTATAATGTGAACTGCTACATTTTTATTATCAACCCGACTTCACTTGATGTTTTTGTGTGATTGGCCAGCTCTGTTAAAATCCAAGTTGATTTGAATTTCAATTGCAATTACCGTCGACAATTAGTTTATTATATAAAGTAAAGCAGCAGATTCCAAAATTTGCGAGAAAGCAGTATTGCCAAAGAACGATTGAAAAGCAGTGTTATAAGGACTTAAGTCAGTAAGCCCGTTTATATGCACGTTTAAGCCGGATTCGAATCCGTTAATCTATTCTCTCTCGTTTTGGCACTGGAATGGATTAAGTTCTCTTGTTTCTCAATCCGTCAAAAGGAGTGGTTTCAATCCGTTCACCGCTTAATCTGTTCGTTTTGTTGACGGCCGAAATCGAGCGAGGAGTATTGTTTTTAACAGTTACAACAGCAAAGTGTAAAGTAGAGTATTTCCGAAGTGAAACGTAGTTGCTAGTGTTTGACATGGGAGAACAACAAATGCACTGGTTAGGCTGCTAAAGTATATCTAGTGTGGTTTTTAGTCTTATTTTTATAGTAAGGAAAATGAAGGCGCTGGTCGAGAATTCTGCGACAATGAACATTAAGTTGGCCCACTTTCACCCAAATCGTGTGCATTGCTTTAATAATTGTCTCAACGCTGAGTAGGATTCTAGGGCAGCGCCAAATAAAGTTTTTATTAGTCATGTTCGGTACATCTTTTCCATGTTTCGGTACATCTTTGTTTTGTTCTCTCTGCCTTGTTTATCGTCGACCAGTACACAAAAGCTTAAATTTCCTGCACTTAAATTCTGTGTGCTAGGCAAACTGAAGCACTATACCATTACCAGGGGTCGGCAACCTACGGCCCGCCGATGAAATTCATCCGGCCCGCCGCCTCTTTGACAAACTAGGCACGATTCCATTTCAAATAATTTTTAACTATTTTAACTACGTAAGTGCGAAAAATTTTCGCGCTTCGCGCGAATGATCGATTTCCATTCGGCTTGTTCACGTTTTGACGCTGTCTTTTAAAATATAGATAAGCGCTTCTTTACCGTTGGGCCGTGGAAGGCTGACAAGTGCGTCGCGGACAAACGGAAAACGTATTCACAAATATTGGACATATATTTTTCAGAATTTTTTTCTTTTTTATTAACTTGCAAGAAATGGCGTTATGCCAAATAAAATCGCGCTCGCTTCGCTCGCCAGGTGTGCCCCAACTTTAAAAGGTTGACAAACACTCAACTAGATTAACTATTGTTATTGCTTTTCCTCAAAGTAGTTTTATTACACGACGATGTGTGGATTTTAAATCAAACAAACGCATTTTATACGTGCTTTGCGCCAATACTTTATTACTGCCTCCTTAAATGTAATTAAACACGTTTTTTTAAGATCCGAGGTCCGCCTGATTCACGGTAGTTTTAGCATTTTAATGACATAATTCTTAGTTAACATTTTGTGCGGCCCGCAGAGACCATTCTGAGGTTGGTTTTGGCCCGCGACTACAAAAAGGTTGCCGACCCCTGCACTATACAATGCAGTCAAGAACGTACTTTATCGGCAAACCTAAAGCAAGTAATTCTTGTTTTACTATTTTCAGGTTATTAAAAACGAACAAGCAGCAATAGATTGCTAACGCAAGGAGTAGGCCTGAGACGAAAAAGCGGTTGTGCGTCATAAGCTTACTGGAATATTATGTAATAATGCATATCAGTGCAGTTTATACACCTAAGCTCGCTTGAATTTCGCACCGTGTAATTACGATGCTGGAACGGATTACTTTTCCATCCGGATTGAACCTTAATCTAATATGCCCGCGAAAGATGCATATAAACCAGCTTAATGACTTTAATGACTTTACATAAGTCCTTTGGGTAAAATGATGTAACTTAACTTATTCTTTCGGAGAAATGACTTTACTTTACTTAAGTCTTTTGGACAAATGACTTGGGTAGAAATCAAGCGTTTTCTTTAATATGTTTATATAACATTGAGCTATTTAACCAAATGTTTGCACATAAAACAAATCTCTAAATTGGTATATCGGTGTTTTAAAAGTGTTTAGAGTGTGTTGCTACGGGTAAGTAAGGCGATGGCCGACAGGGCGAGGGCCGACGGCGGCTTGAGTGTCTCGCACGTTTTTTGTTACACCTGACTCTAAGGAGCAGGCTGCCAAAACACCTGTCCTTAACTTGTTGAACTCTAGACAGAGTTACTTCACTCATATGATATTGCTCATTGAGTATATTCACAAATCTCAGTACACAGGATAACACAGTGATTCAAGCTTTTCGAAAAGGCTGCATTTAATCGAATAGCATAAACTAGAGTGAATCGCGAAACGCCGAACACGCTCGGTTCGAGAGTTGGTCACACGTCAGTGGACACCGGTCACGTGTATTGTGACGTTGAGTTGGGCAACGTAGTGGAGTTATGCCTACTAAAGGCTACAGCAGGGGTCGGGAACATTTTTAGCTAACGGAGCCATATAAGTAAAAAATTCTTGGTTTTATTTCTATGGGAGCCATATAATACTTTTTTAACATCTATTTATAGGCTTCTTATTTTGTTCACATTTAAACTTTCAACATGCTATGCACCAAATATGAATTAGCTAAGTTTGCGTAACTTTGATTACGGAGTTCCGTTAAAAGAAAACGGTCTTTTGGATATTAAGGTATTCCTTCAAACAGGATAACAGTCTCGAAAAACAAATATGATTCGCGCGAAGCGCCAAAATTTGCTATTATGTGTGTTAAAAATGGAAAGTTAGGAAAGCGGTCGTGCCGCGTGCAGTTTTATTTGAGATCATACTGAGAAATGATAGTTTAGATTTTTCTGCAAGCAAGATTCTTTCATCAAAAGAGTCATATGTCGTCACCGAAAGAGCCATATATGGCTCGCGAGCCATAGGTTCCCGACCCCTGGGCTACAGTATGTAAAACAAAATTAGGAACAAGACCAAACATAAAATGCTTTTAACAACTGCAGGAACTGAACTAAAACTTCTAAACTTAAAAATCTGGAAAAAAATTCTTTAAACGCATAGGGCATCCGTATGAAACAGATATATCTAGTTGTAATTTGCTATCTTAGTTTAATCGTGTTTTATTTGCAATAAGAAATATCACAATATGAGATATAACCAAAGGAGCGATAAGATGTTCCTGGCGTTTTTGCGGGTGTTGTATTTTCAAGCTGCACAATTTGTTTTAAATAGCGCGCCATTGAAAACAGACCCTATACGTGTCTTTATTATTACGAATATATTTTCCATTCAAATGCGGAAATCAAGCAATAACAGAAAAAAAATAATGTCGACTTCAATCAAGGCTTCTTGTAACTTTAATACATTTGTTTGAATTGCAGGGACTGTAAGAAAAAGCATTTGACATTTGCGAAGTTTTTTTTTACAGGTTTCGCATAATACTAATGCAGTCTGCAGATCAAATCATTTTCAGATGACGCACGAAACAGAAACTGACTAGAAGCACGACAAAGATACATATTTGCATGGACTGGTTAGGTGTCGTCACAGCGAAATTTTATTTTAAAAGTGGTTGCACTATTTACCAGTGAGTTGTAATGCAGGTTATCATAACTCGACTCCTCCACAGATCTGGTATGTTGCGTTACTGTATACGTTGGGAGAGGAAATCTCGCCAAGCCTCACTATTATTATTATCAGTATTTTTTTATTATAGCGATTAGTCCAGGGGTCGGCAACCTTTCGTACGCAGTGTGCCAGTTTATGACTAATGCCAAAATGTTAACAACTCGCGTGTCCAACATTTTTCTATATTTGGTTTCGCACTGGCAATCAGGGCTGCGGAGTTGGTTAAAAACAACCAGAGTCCCACTCTGCCCGAATATGAGATTTCATCGCGTGCCGAGTCCGACTCAGCCTCTGTATTTCACCAATTTACGTAACTAAAATAAGGTGGATATTCCGCAATCCACTCATAGGGAAAAAAATATGCCACGAGCATATCCTATTCCACCTTTACAATGTACAGTTTGCTGCCTAAATCAGTTTTAAAATTTGGTAGTGCGCACGTCGGACTCGGGTAGTTTTACCTGGTCTTACTCGAGTCTCGAGTGCGACTCAGCAGCCCTGCTGTGATCTGACATCTAATTTACGTATCTTTTTCGAAATATACTTCGATGCTTTTTAAGCTGATACTTAGAAGTGTTAACTATCAGTTTCGCTTTTTGTTGGTTTCTAAGTCGCACAAAAACACACGTGCTTACTTTTATTGCAGAACAGTGGTTCTCAACCAGTTTTGCTTACGAACCGATAAAATTTTAAAACAATTTTTGCGGACCACTGAACCTTCAAAAAGTAAAATCACCCCAAAATGTTATTGTGACAAAAGTATACAACTTAAAAGCAAATAACGAAAACTTCAATCTAATGAGAAATTTGCTGCTGTCTTATTGATATCACACGTTATACGTGGTTCTATTAAAGTTTTTCACATACAACTGATCTTAAAGTTTAAGACTTAAACAAGTTGTAGCCTACTTTTAAACAGTTGGGTACAACACTTGCAGCATTGTGACGTACGATAAAGTCCAAAGTAGAACATTAACTCTATGTTACGTCACAATGCTGCAAATTACGGACCTATATATAAGTTCTAAATTGGATGGACAAGCCGCCTTCAACATCTTGCTTTTTGCAATTGAGATATAAATTTATACTATATTTGGCGGACCGGCAGGAAATTTGACGCGGACCCGGCGGTTGAGAACCACTGATGTAGAATGCCATGCTTTAACGTAGTAAACGTTAAAAAAATTGGGGCATTGTGACGTAATAGGAACGGTTAGTGGTAAACAACAAGTATAACGCCCACAAAACATAATATTAAGTACAACACAGTAATTTGTGACACGAACTGGCAGTGTGTGCAACCATTTAGTTAGTGTTAGTGATGTAATAGTAAGTTAATGATTTGGTAGTGATGTAATGGTTGCACTTTCTTAAGGTGATACGACGTGCGCGTTAAATCATTACGACGTGCGCGTTAAATCATCGCGTGCCATGCAAAATCATCTTGCGTGCCACAAGTGGCTCGCGTGCCAGGGGTTGACGACCCCTGGATTAGTCAATGTATTGTTGCAACACCTTACCTTGTAATAGCATTGCGCACGCGTGACTCATGTATACCTACATAAAGCTTTTACCGTATATATATCGATGCAATCGTTGGAAAATACTCACACTGAATTCATTCAAAATGGAACAAATTTACGAAGAAAGTATGGCGGATATGCATGACTTGTCGAGAAGCCCGGCCGAAATAAAAATAGCTGACAAAAGTAAGTGAAAAAAACAACTGTTGCTTTGCCGTTTTTTTCTTGTTTACCACCAAAAATTTTACGGCCTGTGACGTATGATGATACCTGATTGGCTTCTAAAATATCGGGGGGGGGGGGGGGGGGGGCTAAAAATATCAAAGCCACAATATTCGCTTTAACACTGATGATGGCATGAGTTATTGCTGAAACGTCTGAAATTGCGAAATGTCGATTTTATCGAATTTATGGCTGTGATATTTTTATTGAAATTACCTGGTGTCAGATTCCAAATAAAATAATTCCATTCAACCAAACCCACTGGATTTGATTGGTTTATTTGTTCTATACTGTTTTGTAATAAAATACTTTGATGAGTAAGGGAACCTTAAGCGTTTTACGAATAACCGATTTGTTCAAAAAGATATTCGTCCATCATGTAGTTTTCTACACTAGAAAGAAAGAGGTTAGATATAATTGTGCGCCCTCGATTAGGCTGAACGGTTTCGAATTTCTTTGCCGCCAAAATAACAAAACCCCAATCCAGATTTTGTTCGATGATCGAATAAAATTTATTTAATTTATTTATAAGCGACCCATGTATTTGTTGGTAAACCTCATTGGACTTATAGTCCTATGCCAGTGTCGCGACGCCGCGAAAAAAGGTTGAGAAGCACTGTCATATGCGGATCGGTAATACATTAATTCAGTGTTTCTTAACCTTTTTTACTTGGGGTCGCACCTATAGAGACGTATGAAAACGCACCTTGCATGCGAAACGAGTGCGAAATGTTTGAGGTATACCGGTATTTCTCTTAAATTGCCTACAATTTTTTTATTACATAGGTTTTATAGTTGCATATCTTTGAAGGGACTCCAGCCTTTAAGACTAAAAATGTTATTTTGTCCATTTAAGTCTTATTTCGATTAATTTTGGACTTATTTCGACATATTTAGGTCTTATCTGGACTATTTAAGATCTTATTCTGTCGTGATTATTACTGCGAATTTGGCGTTTATGTCAGTGGTCTTAATAGGCCTACTGTGGTAGCCTATTATAGATTAATTATCTGATTTAGATATTGTTGCTTTGTAGGTCTTATTGCGTTTTCTACTTGAAAGGCTTATGAAATCAATGAGCTAAGCTTAATAGGAAAGTAAAAAATATATGTTTTATATAATAGGACCTACATTATTTTTTTCTTTTGCTCGCGGCGCCCCTGGCAGCCTTCACTGGCGCACCAGCGCGCCGCGGCTCACCGGTTGAGAAACGCTGCATTAATTTAACAAGATCTATGTTATGCTTAAGACAATGTGGCAACTCCCAAGAAGCGAAATAAATCATTGATTGCAATGTACGTGGTAAACGGAGTGTTGCTGCTGATCATTATTGGACTATCTACTGCATTTTACTTGGATCATAAGGTAATTTTTTACCTAATGATATTTATTGATAATTGCAGCAACTCTTTTGTATGATAAATTTTAGTTTTACGTTATTCTAGTATGAGAAGTGGTTTCCAATCTTTAACGAAGCTAGTTAAACTACTATAGGGTTATTGTGTCAAGGAGTGGCATACAATTTTTTAAACATGATGGGACAAAGTTACGTTATAGCATGTCATTTAGCAAAAAAACATAGGAGAGCTCTTGTTGTCGGTCAAACGTGATAAACTGAAAGTATTTAAATTAATTAATGAATCATAAATTTAAAACAAAGGATTAAGTATCAGGCTCACAACAAAGATTTGCAAATTGCTCGACATACTGTCATTTGTCAAGATGATTTTGCTAAATCGCAAGACTTGTTAGGGCCATTGTGTATGAACCCAACAGCCGTATGTCGATACATATGACTTAATAGTTGGGTGTCCTAGCTATTAGGCCGGCCCAAAACAAGCTCCGAATAAAAAAAACATTGCAAAATCCTATTTTTGTTTTACCACTATAATTTTTTTTTGCTTTTTGCAGACTACCATGCACAGTCTTCAACAGAATTGTAAGTTAAGTTAAACCCATTGCGCTATTCATACGTAATTTGGCAAAAGTTTTGATTAGGCATAATGCAGTTTTGTGTTATTTACGCTAACAAACAATTTCAAATACAAAACAAAGCACTGTTTACCAAAGGTCCGAACGCGGTTATGGAAAATCCTACAGTGCTTCCGACTCACAAAGCACAGTCAATTCCAGAAGTAACTACCAATAGCGCTCTGGGTCAAAATTACAACGCCACCAACTCACCACTCTATCAAGAAACCACCCGAAGTTCATCTTCGCCAACTGCCACTTGTGCTGTTCCGCTTGAATCTTGTCTGGCTCTGAGAAACGAAGGAACGACAAAAAGTGGATTCTATGTAATCCAGCCAAAGGGCTATAATCAACAAATTACTGTAAGTGCTAAATAATAGTATTTGAATCGCTCTATACTAAACAGAGGCGTGTAAAATACTATAAGTTGTCGAGATAGATTTTTAGGGCTTTGCCGCGGCGTCTTGGCCAGGCAACCAAGCTTTTTTAGTCAGTCAACATTTTCCTGCACTATACATATATTATAGAATGCTGTAAGATGTTTAACTGACCCGCTGTTAACCCCGGGACAGACCTGTCGACCTCTGAATATTTGTTGGCGTTTCTGTCGAAAATTTGTTGGCATTTCTGTTTTTAGTACATTTTGATTAAAAAGGCCACATAGACTCATGGTTGAATATCATTAAAATATTTCATGATCCATGATCTCAACGAGAAAAAAAAATAATTATTTTGATTTGCGGTGCACCTCGCAAACTCCTATCACGCACCACTGTGCCGCGGTGTGCCTATATATAAGAAAGCGCTGCGCTAGAGTGATATGCCTTTTATTTCCTTGTGTCAAATGTGAAAACAGTTATATTCGGTATTTTTTTTTAGTTACGGCACCTTAAATACATGGTCATTCTTTAGGACCCCTATATTAAACTTAAAACAACCTATAACCTTTAAGTTTGTAAAACTGTCCTTCAATAAATAGGTTTAATGAAATATTGTAGTAAAATTATTATTAAAAAAATGCTATAAAATGTTGGTTTGAAGAACTGTTCTAGACTTAAAAACATATGTGTAATTTGCGTTACACTTGCAGGGACAACTGGGTTGTTGTATTAGCATTCAGTCCAGCAGTGGATTGATTAGTAAGTCATATATCAAAATAAAAAAGAGCTTTATCGTTATTGGTCCTAAATTGCCCCCTAACTTCATTGCTTACTCGATTAAATAATTCTATCGTGAAACCTACTTTTAACTCCTCAAATAACCCATCCTAAATCAAGTTCAACAGTACGCTGCATGGTGACCAGGCACGGATCAAGGAGTTTTGTTTGGTGAACCATGACAATATTCTGTGAGAGATGATGTCACAAAATTTCGTCATAACGCAACGTTACAATGTTACGTTATTCCGTAACCTCACAAAGTTACATCAAAATGTGACGTTATAAATAAATAAATATGCTGTTGCTACCAGGCATAGTATATTTAAAACAGGTTCCTCTGGCAATTTATATTATTTTCTACCAACGTTTCGGTCCCTGACGAAGGCTTGCCGGATAGTAAGCCGAAACGTTGGTAGAAAATAATATAAATTGCCAGAGGAACCTGTTTTAAATAATGTGACGTTATAAAGTTATATCTGCACGTGACGTCAAAAAAGGACCATTATAAACACCACACGTTTAGTTTCTTATAGTTTTAGATTGGATAGGTGTTACCTTCAATACAAAAGCTACATCGGCACAAATGCCTTTATATTGTTTTTGGATCGTTCCAAACATTTATTTTCAAGTGTTTGATGGGGGGCACAACTCCTTTGGGTTAAAACGATTTTTAATGGGGTAAGACATCATTTACATTTACTTGTTGCTTTGTAGGTCTTATCCTAGAAAACATAATTAGATTCGCGAAACTTTTTTTTTCTTTTACTCAGTTAAAATAAGCCAAAAAAGTACGGTTTTGGAGGACCATGGCCACATTTTAAACTTTTATAAACCTCCGACGAATTTAAACTTTTTTTACGCTCTCCGTGGAATGTATATTAATCTTAAAACTTTGGCTGTGCATTGCAGATTAACAGATAAAGCACATGGCTTTGCAGCTATGAAACATATTATTTGTAGAGGAGAGTTATAAATGATTTCAAGTGGGCGAAGCTTTAAATGGCATTAATGTTTTCGGAGATGACGTAATAAATTACCTTATTACGTGACGTCATGAAACAAGTAACATGGAAGATGATCTTTTAATCTTGGTTAAGACGTTTCGATAGCTGCTTGTATCGCCATCAGGTAATTTCAGTAACACATCCAAAACCTTACTTACAAATGGTGGAACACAAATCTTATCGCTTCGAATTCCTATTATTTGGAGCACTAATTAGCACCTTCAGGTGGTAAACAGATAGAGGCATGTTGATGTAGTGTCAACAGTATATCAAAGGTTATCGGACTTTAAAGGATATTTAAAATTTAAAAAAATTCTACTCTTGCTACATTACGAGTATATTGTGAAGTTTATTGAACGATGGTTTTAAACAAATTCAAACTGCTCTACATAGGTTTATTGCGATATGGTGTCAAGTGGTGGCGGCTGGACGTTGGTTGCAATGATCAGCGAAGACAACATAAAAAGTGAATGTTCAAGTGGAGATGTCTGGTTTAGTCATGGGTCATCTTCTGGTACAGGTAAAGTGTAATTTTAATCAATATTGTGATAGTTTCAAACAATATACGCTCTTCTCATTCACATTTTTGATAATTAATTTAAGTTATTTAATAAAAGTTCTAATAACAGCCATAAAATGCTCTATAAAGCCATAAATGCTCTGCTCGGTTTTTCCATGTTTGAACCTGTAGCCTAAGGGTAGATTACAAAAAACGAACCTTGATGTTAATTGCATCAATAAAAACACTTTTAGTATTTGTGAAATACCAGAGTGCAGAATTTATGAAAATTTGACGGGAAAGATTTTATGCCTGCTTCCCGAGAAGATTACACTTTACCAAACGCCATATATCTTTGCGGTTTTGTAGCTTATTGAGTATTTCGAAAAACATTGTTTCTCAACTTTTTTTCGTGGCGACCCAAACATTTAGCGTAAGTATAACAACGAAGCTTGGAAATCGTCGTCAGAACCAGTTTCACTAAATCTAAACATATTACCTAAGTCGGGGACCCAACCAAACGACAATTCAAGTCACAATCCAACTATTTAGATATCCGAAACGATTCCCAGTCTAGTCGTTATTAGAGCAAGTCAATTCCAAGTCAAGTCATTGATATCAAAACAAAACGTTAAACTATTAAAATTGATAAACTGGTACGATTATAACAAATAACTTCAAAATATATCAAAAACCCAACATATAGCAAGCTAATTGTTTTACGTACAGAAAACTTAGATAAATAGCTATTGCTTTAATACAAACAAATAATATTGCAACCACGTCATTTGCCTTGATGACTTAAGTCAAAGTCAAGCCATTTGTGCAAAAGACTTACGTGAAGTCAAGTCAAGTTAATTTACGGAAACGACTTACATTAGTCAATTGTTTCAAAACAATGACTTAGGTGCAATTAAGTCAGGCCTTTGACTTAAGTCACTACAACGCTGGCATTATTATTAAGTTAATATCTTATTCGTTAATTTGTATTTCCGCAGATACTAGAAACTGGGAAAATTACAACGTTTTCGAATCTGCCAGTTTTGCCACAAATTTCGATTACAAAAGCCCGGCTTACTTTCAGTTACAAGTATGTAATATTGTAATACTTGAATGTAAAATGTATAGATAGTGAGATATAAGATCCTTGTGCACACAGGCTTCCAATGTGATGGTCAAACACAGTACGAAAAACTCGTTAATTAATGAAACGAAACCTTTTATTCAATACGAAACAACCAACAATTTCTTGGAAACCTTTGGAGGCAACTTGTATAATTTATACACTGTTCATTACCCGCTTAATCCGAAACCAGGTGAACCACAATAAACATAAATAAAGTGGAAACAGTAAAAGTAAAACATGTTTATTTCAGCATTTTACTTTGACGTTGACAAGATTCTAAATCAGTTGGTTTTACGTGCATCTGAAATTTCATCTCTTATTCCTGATTTCTATAATTATCAATATGGAACCCATCCCTATTATGCTACAGATACCATGTTCACGAGAAGTGGAATGCAGGTTGGGTATTTATTTTAATTTATTTACTAGAATAAATAACTCACATATAACATCGTAGAAATTTTATATAAAATACAAGGTGTTCGGAAAGTCACTGCGAACTGTTCTAATAACTTTTATTTTCATTTTGTTTATTTTCTTATTTTTGTGTAAGTCCGCCAGAATTTAACTAGGGCCTATAGGCCTATATTATAGCAAAGTCTGCAATGCATCGATATTGTCCGTGCCGCTAAATAACTTACAAGCAGCTATAACAGTATTCATGTAGTGCAGTGCTTTGTCAACTAATTTCGGAGTGGTACACTCTTTTTACGTTTACTCAAAACTTGTACATCCTAGTCCACGCAGTACACCGAATCTGTACTAATCCTAATCGTATAAGCAGAGCTACAAGTATAGGAAGCTGTAGCATATCTTTATATAAAAACAAAATTTCATCAGTCATTTAATGCGAGCGTTGCTGTTGAATGTTTTCAGTCAATTGTGTGAACTAAGGCAGTATCCTTGTTTCGAGTGTTCTTCTCATAAGCGTAATAACATCCTTGCTAGAATTTCTTTGTTGGTTTTAAATTTAACAAGAGCAGAAAATCTTTGCTCGCAAAGGTATGTCGAGCGCATGCAAACAAGAATGGAAATCGCCATTTGACTGAGTTTTTGGTATTTATGAATGTTGACAAGCAAAATCCAAAATTCAGTATAGTTTTTGAACTGTTTAAACTCTGCCTTTTGAACCAAATATGATCGTAGTTCAAAAAGTTCACCGGTTAAGTAGCCCAAGTTACTCTTCCAAATGCGGCCCGCGGAACCAAAATATGTGGCCGCTTGTGCTACGCGCACCACAAAACATTAAGATGCAGGCTTTTTAAATTTTGACTCGGGGCATTGTTGCAACCAAATTTTACACTAACTAGTTTGTCACAAACTTTTAATGCAGGTATTCTGAAGTTACTATTTTGTGCTGGCAAAGTTTAAACGTGTACAGCACTGGTCGTCAAACTTTTTTGACGCTGCCCAAAGTACTCTTTTCAGAGTTATTCAAGGCCCACTACGAAAAACCACTACGAAAACAGTGGCGGATTGGAGATATTTGGTTTTAAGGTCAAATATTTTACGGCGCCCTGATGATCAAAACACTGCCATGTCATAATGTAAAACATAATATAAAAACAGAATGTACTCGCGAACCGCGAACAAATAGGCCATATATATAGTTCGGCATGCTCTCAGGATCACATTTGGCACGAGGGCCTTTACAAGCTAAGCCAATTTAAAAATTCATTTGTCATGCGTTATATGGTAGGACTTGAGCCATAAGAAAGAGATAAGAACAACACCAACGTCAGACTAAAACACAATTCGGAATAATGCTAAAATAGGACTAATACCTAATGCCCAATTGTATTAGTAACCTCTAATTCGGAGTAATTCCCAAAAGGTCTGAATCAAGCCTAAACAACACTTTAACTAACCCCAAACCCCACCACCAAGTGCATCACCGACTCCTCTAATAACTTCAACACTAACCCATTTTTTAACCCCAACCATTACCGACCAATAATCGCAAACAGGACCAACAATCCGGTGCCAAAACAGCGGCGCCCGTCAGACTATATCGGCCTTATTCCGATGAATTTAGCCTGGATTTCGATAAATTTAGGGTTTATTCTGACATATTTAGATCTTATTCAGACGATTTTGATCTTATGCTGTAGTGGATATTACTGTGTATTTGGCTGTATTATGTATATGTTCTTTATACTATGGTTTTATATTTTGTTCTGCTTTAGGCATTGTTGCTTTTTAAGTCCTATTGTGTGTTCCCAACTGGTACACCCCTGTACACCCCATAAAGTGGTACACCATTAAAATATTATGCTACACCCTGGGGTGTACGATACACCCGGTTGATAAGCACTGATGTAGTCTATGTCATGTAAGCAGTTGATTGAGTTGTGTTGAAACAAAAAAGAAGGGTACAAACTTTATGAATGCTAAGGCGGTCACTTTATTGTCATTCATATTTACCTCCTGGTTTTTATACTAAAACATTTCTGTTAATAAATGTGTAAGCCCAGCAACTTTCCAAAGACTCGGTTGTCCAATATCTTTTTTTCCGCCGGTGGATGTTCGCGTTGCAAGAGACTTGCCTGAAGGAAAGGGAAAAGGAGTCGTGCGAGGCGAAAGCAAGAGTCCCGATTACTCAAATAAAATAGCTTTTAGAGAACTCCTTTTTAAGGACAAACAGAATAATGAAGTTTATCAACTGGTTGAAATGCGGTATTTTTGGTAGTATGTTTGTCTTGCTTTGCAAAGTGTGGTGCGCTACAGACACGCATTTAGCCGGGTTTTCCTGTTTTTTACTTCACGCATAGCTACTGAAGATGTTTAGGAATGGAATTGATTGCGCACCAACCATTCCAAACCGCCGCGAAAACGTTTTTGGCATACCAGTTTTCTTTTGAATTTCAATTTTTATTACACAGGCCAAAAATCTCGTATGCTAAGACCAGTGCTCCATTTTTTCCCTAACGTAGTGTTTTTTATTTTATTTTTTGGAACAGATGCCAAATTATTTTTGCAAACTGAGGAAATAGTAAAGGACAAAAACTGATGATAATCTTACAATACTATAAGAGAATGAATGATCCCCCGTTTCGCTTTAAAAATAAAGTTTTAAAATGTACTCTTGCCAAAAACGAAAGTAAGACACAAAAATAATGCGCGGCACACCAGTGTGCCTCGGAACACCGGTTCTAACTAGAAAATATTGCAACATAAGCAAGGACCCATGGAACGGATATGTTTTTTCGGTAATACCTTTCGAATTACAACTTAAAAATACTTGCTTCTATTAATTGCTTGCGAAATCAATGGCAATTGCGAACATACAATTTTCGCACAGTAGTAAGCAATATCAGTATAGGTGCAGGTTTTCGGTAAGGCGAAAAAGATATGTTTAGCGCACAATACATCATATATAAACAAAAAGTTGGGAAAAATAAAACATACCAAAGTTTGCTGTCTGGCGTGTATAATGTCTTCGTAGTGATGCTGGTTTCGACTGCACCGGGCACCGAAAAACAAAAGTTTTAAATAGCAACCAAATGAGCCCAAAGGCTAGAAGCTCATTGCATTCTTTATTTGGAAGGCGCGCACTACCGCGCCTAATTAGTGATTGTGCCTATGCGACGCGTCGCGCCATTATGCGCGCGCAAAACGAAAAATGGAGCAATAGGGAAAGGGAAAAAAACTTATAGGTACCTCTACAAGGAAAATTATTGAAATTTAACATATCCTGAGTGTTTTTTTAAATATAAAAAACAACGCTTTTTGTTTCATCGGTCCTACCCCACAGGACCTATTGAACACACCATGGGATCCATGGAACAGAGCGTGGCTACATCCAAAAAAAACTGCGCTGAGTATTGCTGAAGTGCATAACTTGCTTAATTAATGTTGTAGAAATAATGGCACAAGAAAATGAATTTACAAAAATAAATAAAAAACACATGGAACCTAGCATAAAATGTAGAAACGATATTTTTTTAATTCTGCTGTATTTGCAACCCAGGTTTAATATAGAAATTATTTTTCTTCTTCAGACGAACATATCTTCAAAAAGTACCTATAGTCTGACTCTGCAGCCTGCATTCCGCCAATTTACGTAATAAAATACGGTGGATATTCAGTAACTCATTTATAGGGGTGTCATATAATTCATCCACTCACAATTGTGCTTGGAAAATATTCACCATATTATGCTATTCCGCCTTCGCAATTTACAGTTGAAGGCCACATCAGTTTCAAAATTCGGTATTGCGAACGTCTTTCCTTTTTCGCTGTTATGCTTTATAATCGCGTGTCTTTTTTGCGCTGGTTGTTTTTCTATCGACGCAATCTAGCAAATATAGCACGAATGGCTTCTGTGTAATTATTTTTAATATTTTAATATTTTTTCGATTTGCCTGCGGCGTACCTGGTAATTTTCCATGAAATCAGTTTAAGCGTTTACTTCATATGGTTTTTAAATTTGCAGATGTATTTTTACAGCGGAAACGATTGCTCTTTACATCTGTACCACGGAATTGATTACAGGTAAAGCCTTTTTTTTTGGTTAACAGATCTTGGCAGAATCAGTGTGTAATGCTATTTAAAGATAGATTTACTATAACTCTAATTCCTTCGTTCCAACGCATTCCACAAGTCATCGGTAGAAAAACATATTGTTTTCGTGTTTCTTAAACATCTAAACTGCCTAACACTATACTTATGTGTAATATTTTAACTTGTTTACCTTATATCGCCGGGCCAACGCCGGGCCAACGCCGGGCGGCTTGAAGTTGGGTAGTTGTATCACACAAAGTTTGTTTCGTTAAATGTTTGGTATATTTATCCTGTAGTTTCCCTTATTTTAATGATGAAACCCAACATACCTTAATATTTTTGCGGTAATGAAGTTATTCTTTTGATGTCGGCGAATCCCTTAGGCCTACTTACGAAACTGGGGCTACATTTCATACCTCGCTCCCTGAATTGGCCCGACATTACATAAATACCTGCCGGGAATCGTTATTTAAAACCTCTGTTTGTTTCTGTAGTTAATTGCAATACTTAATTATGCTACGTGACAGCTAGTGCGATCCAAAAGCTTTGCACTTAATAGAATGCATCAAATATATTTTAAGTTTTTACACTTTTGTTTTAGATGCCCAAACTACAACATCGTATTTTCAAGCAGAAAATCCCACCCGTTTTTTGTTCTTGGAGCTATTGGAAATATTGGACGAGCATCTCAAACAATGTACTTGAGGGTATGTCCTCTTAACTATGTTACCATCTTTCTATGGTGTACATTTATACAGTGACGTGCGGTGAGGTTCCTATATGGTGAGGCACAAATTTTTTCGAACAACCACAAAAACGGTATCGTAGGAGAAAACCGGAACCTGTGAGCCACTTTTTGAACTTTCGCCCGTAACTTTTGCGTTTCTAACCCATTATGGGTAATAATTGGACAAATGGTGCTTTAGAGCTTTAGGTTGATTGTGTTGAAGTTTTAAATGGTTTACGTTCAAACCCTTTAATTAAGAAACTGAAACGTCGGGGTATTTAAAATGGCTCAAGGAACCCTCATAGTCGGGTCCGTTGAACCACGATGAAGGGAGCCTTAAGACACGCTATTTAAAGGTTAATTCTTCTTCAAAACCAAGTCAAACAGCACATTGCTTTAATATGGTATATTTAATAGACTTAAAACAACATTTCAAATTACAATAAGTTTTCATTTGGAAGCAGCATTGGTACTCAGAAAGTTGCACAGAATATCTTTCATTGAGGACTTAACAAATCCGCTTTTATTGTCCTTACTTAAAAATATACATTAAAATCACCATCTTTATCATTAACAAATAACATAATGCACACTTTAATTATCTTTATACTTATACACAACAACATAATAACTATTCATTTTTGCAGTTGAAGAAACTGTTAGTATCCTTAACTTCACGATTTTGCTGCAATCTTTTTTGTTTTAGACTTGTGGTTCTAACAGGTATAGTAGTAGATAAATAAAGCCTTTAAACACATCTTTTTTATCTAAAGAGGGGGCATTTTAGGCTTGAAACAGCAAACTAAAAATCAGGCTCTTGAAATCCAACTTGGCCATTAGACATAATTTGGAAACATCTTATGGTGCAAATAGTTGTTACTTGCAAGAGATTTAATCTCAATGTTTGTAAATGCCTGTAAAATGTATTAAATAAAGTTATTTGACAAAACCCAAACTATCAACAGCTCAAAAAGAAAATAATGGGTAAAAACTAGACAAATAAACAAACTAAACAGCTAAATTTATTTCAAAAGTTATGTAGAAGAAAATGCCATTTCAATATTAAACTTTATAAGTCCACATTGTGGTATTTTTTTACATTTTCTTACCTGCATTGTGACATTTTAAAACCAACTTGATGTTATCCCTTTAGGCTTGTGTCTTTAACATATATTGACAGGGTTCTTCGGTCAACAGTGTGAGCTTCTGCTTACAATCTTATTGATTAAAATTTTTTTTTTCAAGTTTGTAAAGTATTGGCTAATCTGACAGAGTACTGTCCTTACTTTGTATACTAAGTAAAGATAATTTTAATAATAACTCTACGAAACACATAAAACAAAAATAGTAAACACCAAAAAATTTAGTTTCAACATGACAAAATGCATTTTTCTACCTAAATTTTACAACATACGATCAATCCTGCTGATTGCGTTGTTACGAAGCCATTATAACATGCTTGAAAGAATAAACTAAGTTGGTGGCGCTAAAGTGTTAAAATATTAAAGTTATTGGAGGTGGCTCATCGGTCCGGGCTGATCATAGGTCCCGGTTTTGGCCTACTAATAAAAATAAAAAAAAGTTTGAACTTTGTTTTAGCTTTTGCCATTGTATGAAGTGCGCATCAAACACAAATAAATATGCTAGCAGCTCGTTTCGAGCAACAACTGGCTGAGTTTTACCGCAATACTCAAAAACCATTCAGAGAGCAAAAACAAAATTACTAAAAAGTAGTAAACTATATTAATATAGCAAACGTAATAAAGACTACATCGTTTCATAACAATTGGAGGTGTGGCATACCTGTGATCGACTGTTGTGGTAGGCTACTGCTCATAAAACCTACAAAACAAATTATTGCAAAAAGGTTCACAACCCGAGGGTTAAAATCTATGACGAACTTTACTAAGGAGATTGGTATTTCGGGGAAGCGTCACATCATAAAGTCATATTGAAAAAATGCAATTTTCAGCCTGCATTAACCGCTAAGATTACTAACTCATTGAAACCAACCAAAAGAAAAATAGCGTGACTATAGAATTATAGTCAAATTATCCATATGGGTATAGCGGAGTGAAAAAGCAATTCGATTAAAGCAGATGGGTTATTATTAGAATGTTATTTTTACAACTAAATTAAACTGAGAATTTATCAAGCTCAAGTAACACCTAGTTTGAGGACAAGTTAAACTTAAAATAATAATATTGAATATGTAATGAATGAAACATTAACCTTAATACGCTCAAGCAGAAAAAAACTTTTTAACAGACGCACTTATTTATATCAGGTCATTAACTATCGGCCGAACACAGACGAAGTGGCATCATACAATGGAAGTATTAGTCGTGGGAACTTTGAGATGCACTACAAATCCGATTGTCGTTACAACATGACTTCGCCGAGCGTTTGTGATGTATTTTTCACTATAAGCAACAAAAAGGTACACAAATGAAAAGACAAAACTAGGACTGGAATAAATTGATTGCATTTGTAGGAATGGTTTTCTGGAGACGACGTTAGGGCAGATCGCAGCTCAGTTCAAATTTACTCTAACAACTACTATTTCCTTTTATTTTCGCAACACGACACATGGTCCAACATTTTAGTGGGCTACACCATGTTTTCAAGGTGCGAACAATAAATTAACGAATAATGATAAAATATCAATCAGTTTGAATCTAACAGCTTAATTCTTTAAAGAACTGGTGGTCGACTGGTTACGGAAGTTCAGCTAAGGAGCGCAATGAACAAGATCTTGGCGATTGTAGCAGGCGTTGGCGATATAGGTACTTTAGTTCAAACCTAATTAGCAGGGCTGCGAACTCGGTTAAAAATTACCCCAATCCGACTCCGGAGTCCGGCCACACGTGTCATTTTGTCGCGTCTAGAGTTCGGTTGAGACTCTACAGCCTGCATTTAATCCATAAAATACGTAACTAATAACTACTTTAAAGTGGATTTTCAGCAACTTCCTCATAGGGATGTCTTATAATAATTTACAAATCTAAATACATGGTTGCAAAATGATATGTTTTCCGTCTTAACAATTTACAGTTGGCGGCAATATCAGTGTTAAATTTTGAAACTGCCCATGCGCACGTCGGACTCGGGACTCAGGGATAGTTTTACGTGCTTACTCGAGTCCCGAGTCCAGAGTCCAAAGTTCGACTCCAGCAAAACAAACCGATTCCGACTCCGCAGCCCTCAAGGAGGTAGTACGTAACGTCAAAAAACATTTTCCTTTTTACATCCCAAACCCGCAGTTCCAGGCTGTAAGTCTACGGATGGTTTGGTTGTTCCAGTGACATTCTCGTTTGGCAAAGATGCCTTGAACTCTTCTATTCCACCTTCCATGCCTAAAGCTACCTCTGGCTATCTTCAGTTTAGGAGATATGGAATGTCTGGAAGCGCCTATGCTATGTGCCCCGGTGTAAAGTAAGTTTCAATAAATTACCCAACATGGTAACCTTGAACCACAAAAAATAGAGAGCTTATAGAACACCATAAAAATAGCGATTAAGCCTATGTCTCACTTTTTTAAACTCTGTCATCTAATGCTAATCGTATTAAAATCTCCTGGGAAACAACACTATTTCCATTGTAAATATATTTAGAGCAATGGTTTTACTTAGTCTTTGCGCAAATAAACGCCTTGTAAAGCAAAACTGCGCCGCGACGGTAGCATATTAATTAAAATAGGCTTGGAGGAAATCTTATTTCATACGTTAAACAAAAATGGTCTATTATAATTATTCCCACAATTATATTTTAGGTTTTTTTGAGAATTTGTCATTCTGACCCTAAAGGTTTCTTCATCCGAAACGCAGCGATATTATTGTGATAGTTTGTTCGTATTGCACCAACATACTCGTCTATATTCCCCAGGGTTAATAACTGTTATGGAGAATTCGCTTGCATCGGAGGCGTGATGAACAGCACTTCAACTTACAAAAGTGATTGCAACGATTTTTTAAGTAAGTTGAAAGTTGTTCGTTTTAACAAATATAAGATATCGGTATAGAAATATATACTAACATACACGCGGTTTCCATAGATAATTTTACTAAAAATTTCTTATTGGATAATATTTTATCTTTATTGCAAACTTCAGTTTAAAATTATTTGATGCATTTATATTTTCGAAATTTATTATTCATAGCTATTTTTTGACAGATTGGGACGGATCTAATAGTAACACCGTTCTCAACTCATCACCAAATGACTTGGCACACTCGCAAAATGACATCAACTCTACCATTATGATATTTTATAAATAAAATTTGAAATTTTTGTTACAGATTTTTTTGATACTTATATCTTTATAAAAGGTTTCTTTTTTTATACAATATCAATTCAAGTTCCGATATTATGAGCAGTACTTTACGAAAACACAGAACACAGAAATCTCTCACAGAAACAAGTTGTCGCTTTGCTTGAAGTTTGAAACCGCGCAGCCTTTTTCATACTCATTGTAGATTCTTGCCAAAAGCTTCACACATTAAAGTTTAAACATAGCATCACATTTCCGAGCCTACTAGTGAACACCGACAACTTTTTGAACGCGATTTTCAGTTCGGCCAAAGGCGTAGCTTGTCAGCTAGTTTTTTGCCCATGCTCGGAAATAATTAAGGTCGATTAATTTGTGTCTCATGCTGTCCAAATATGTATGACGTTTTCGCTTGCTTGAATAACCTAATTATGTGCCCCCCAAAAAAAATTTTTTTTGCACACATGTTGATTTTTTTGGCGTTGTTTTTGTTATGTATACATATCGTTTTTATTTTGCTTTATTTTTCCTTCGCTTTGTTTTGCAGTCGTGCGTAGGGCTGGATTTTAAAATTCTAGTCAAGTTTATACGATGTAAACAATTCGGACATTTCTGCTTCCTGTGTTAATTTTTTCACGATTTTACTTCAAAGTACGGCACCCCTCATTTCGGAATCAAAAATGCATTTATTTTACGGCATCTAAGATCGACCTTAATCCGATGTTATCAGAAACTTCTAGAAATGAATACCGGTAGTAAATTTGAATGGTGTTTTTGTTTAACCGCCCTTGTTTTAAAAACACAGTTGCTTGCATATCGTGCTTTTTATATTTCAAGTTCAACTCATTAAACTCATTATATGATTGCAATGCAATGTTTTGATGTTTGTCTTTGTTAGTTTTAGATGATTGATATTCATTAAGTAGAACATTATTAATTAATCTATATTTTTTAGGAATGACATTAGGCCGGATTAAACCTTTTTTTGAGGGAGTCTAACCGGGATTTAAAGGATGGTTGGGACTGAACGGAGTTAGCCTAATCGAATTTGTCAAACAAGCGATTTCACTTCGCTTTACGTGTGATATTTTTTTAAAATGTGTAGAAATACAACACACCAAATGCGACAGGAATATCAAAAAGTGAAGAAAAATATATATCAAATCGCTTATTGGCAATGTTCGGCTTTTTGACACAAATGTATATCAGGAGTTTACCAAGTTGAGGCTAATGGTATTCGAACTTAAGCTAAAAACGCATTTCTACGCGAAAATTCGGAAATGTGTCGTTTGGGTAATGACGATTAAACGTGACACAATAAAGTGACACAGCACGCTGTAAAGTGATTCGCATGACTGTTGCGGGAATAAAAAGCTTGAGAACCACTGATCTAGTATGTTTGCGTTTAAGCGAATGTTTTAAGCCCTTGGAAGACGTGCATAACGTGATTATTGAACAATTAAACCAGCATAGTATACTTCAATACATTTTATACGCTTTGCACGAATTCATTGGGTATTTTATATTCAAACATAGAACACACCTTTTTATTGTGATTGTGTATGACGTCCTGTGGACTCGAATTTAAGCCAAAGAAACGCAATTGTTAACGCCCTTTGCGCGAACTCTGTCTTCTTGAATGTATTTAAACCCAATTTCGATCATAAATTAATTCTAGATCCGCCCAACAAAATGATAAAAATACACGTTTTAACAGCAAAATTGTGAGATAAAATCTATTGCAGCACGCCGACACCTTTCTCAATTTAGTATAGGCCCGCGGCTAAATAAAGCTAAACTATTAGTCTGGTTTAAAACGATGGAAAAGTCCTCTTGTTCAACCTAATAAGTTGCTGTCATTGTTTTTCTGTAAGCTTTATGCGTCTCTGCGTCGCCAGACTTTTGTTGTATTGCTAAGCAAAGTGTTACTATTTCGCATCAACTCCTCGTTCCAGACATGGGAAGCAAAAAAGGTTATTTTGTACCACAACTTTAGAAAACACTCTCTGTTTCGCCGTCAATCAATTTCTTCGTCAGATGATGAGAATTCATTTTAGGAAACGAGGTACAAACAGGCAGGAATTTATTGGTAAAAGAGTGTGAGTTTAAATAAAAGTGATACTGTTATTTTAACAGATAGTACAAGGCAGCCTTTCTTAACCTAGGCTAAATTTACCCCATGGGGTAAATATCCTCGTTTTAGGGGGTAAATCCAAGGCTATATGTATTCAAGCTCTAAATATTGTGGTTCTGTTTTCTTTAACTAACCAATGCGAACTGACTTTTGCGCATTGCTTACTATAAAATCTAAAGCACGAAACCGACTTAACATGTTGAATCTGATATTCCTTGTGCATTATCTACTAATTTACCAGACCTTGAACAACTCGTTGCCAAAAAGCAAGGGTAGCCGTCGCACTGACTTTAACTGATGTAATTTGTTACCTTCGTTTTTTTAATAAATGAGCACCACTTATATATTGGGGGTAAATGTGATGTTCATTTTTGTCCAGTGGGTAAAACATAAAAAAAAGGTTAAGAATTCCTGGTATAAGGTGTTTTATCCCAGAGAAACGCAAGTTGTTATGCAATACTTCAAGCATTATTTCATTTGCGGTAACTAACATTAACTTCGATTTTTTTAATATTCTCAAGATATAGACCAGTTACGGTGGTAATTTTGTTGATTAAAATTACACGTAAACGGGCTTCTTTTATCATTATACTAATTTGTCGCCATTTGTTAGCTGTCTAGCTATTGATGACACAAACCAGTAGACTTCACTAATCTAGTGAACAACACAGTGATAATTTCCCATAGTTTCCTGTATAAAACCAGAATAAACACAGTTCAAGTTTCTTTAGTGACCCAGATTAAAAAGTTTGGAGCGAGTTGCACTTGAATTGCACTTTTAGCCGCGGGCATAGGTCTGAAATGCGTTCAGCCACGCCAAGTAACTATACTATAGAGTTGTTGGAAGTTATCAATATGTTAATATTTATTTTAAGTTGCTCGGTGCATGGTATGTAAGTCGTTAAAATGAGCGGATTTAGATCCGACTTTGAAAGCGTTTTTTTGCGACAAAGAATCAAAACTATTTAACCCAATCCAAAAACCAAACCCAAAATCCAACCAAACACAACCAAAAACCACTGTATTCGGCATCTAAGCAAAACAAACCCAACTGTAAAATAACTATTGCTGGCATGTTTTAAGAGTAAAAAATCTGTTTTATCTTAAGATTCTAGACCTAAATCATATTTGCCAATTCTAATAAAGTTATGCAATTTACATTTCATAACAAATGTCGATCCACGAACTTTTTCAGTTCTACTAATACATTACTTCAGTTTAACCCGAATAAGTCTCGTCGCGAAAAAGGTTTGCCGCTAACTGTTTCAATATGCATTTATACAAAAATTTCATGTCGATAACGAATGACAATCTCAAGTTTTCTAAAGTTGCTTGTATTAGGAAATGTAACTGTGTGACGTCATCTCTAACAATTCCTATACGTTAGGTTAGGCTTTCATGCGTTCCTGAAAAATAAAAAATATTCTAGGAGTGCCGCTGGCCTGGACCCAAACCAACTCTTAAATAAACCAAAAAAGTGACCCAACTCAAGAAGTAAACTTTAACCAACCGTATAGCCTAGTAGAAAATCCTAAGCCAACTACTAACTAAGCCACTAACTCTAACTACAATGTAACACCAAACATGTTGTACCGAAATAATTATATTTGCTCGTGTTGTAACAACCCTAAATTGATCTATTTTCGTAGCAGCCTTTGACCTGGTGACACGGGCTTATCGATAAATTATGGAGACCGTCATTATAACGTATTGATACGTTCATCGGACTCCAGGCATAAAACCGAAATAAGGACAACATCAACGTCGCAATAAAACTCAGTTCGGAGTAAGACAAAAATGGGACTAATAACTATAGACGCAATACGGTCTAAGAATAAGTCCTAAATTGTCGGAATAAGATCTAATTGGCCAGAATCAGGCCAATACAATAGTTTACCTATCCCCAAACCCCACCCCCAAGTACATCTAATTCCCCTAATAATTTCAACCCTAACCCATTTTTTAACTCCACCCATTACCCGCCATTAACCACAAACAGGGCCAAAAAATACGGTGCCAAAACAGCGGCGCCCCAACGGCGCCATATAAACTAGCGCGCCCAAACGTCGACAGCAAAACAGCCGATGCCAGACCCCCGATTGTCCCATACCCTCCCCCACAATTTTCGGCATATTTTAAACTTAGGGCCTATTCAGACAGGTTTAGGTATTATTCAGACTAGTAAGTTCTCGTGGATATTACTGCGTATTTAGCTTTATTATGTCGTTGATTTAATAATACGTTTTGATAGATTATTCTGCTTTAGACCTTAT
Organism: Ascidiella aspersa; assembly: GCF_963924565.1. Classification (NCBI taxonomy): domain Eukaryota; kingdom Metazoa; phylum Chordata; class Ascidiacea; order Phlebobranchia; family Ascidiidae; genus Ascidiella; species Ascidiella aspersa. Next base: position 28,825,651 of record NC_139448.1, on the reverse strand, counting down.
TGCTTTTGAGGTCTTATTGTGTGTTTCCAGTTTATCATATTGACGCATGTGATGCTATCGTCAGAGTAAACGCAATTTTAACAAACATTATACTTTCGGTCTACCATGAAAATTTCTTACAACACACTTCTAATTCATTTTTGTAACACAGATTAAATCAGTTTTACAACATTGAAAAAAATCAATGCTTTTAAAGCATTTTAAGTGCTTATTGGCCAGATATGGACATGTTATTGCTCTGACCTGTATGGGCTTTGCTTTGCTATTACTGTACAAATGCTACGCTATCACTGCGGAAGAGAAATTGAAAAGCAATATTGAACATAGCTACAATGAACTTGATGTTGACGCCGCACATGTTTCGCAGAAAGATGTGCTTTTTACTGTGAAATCTAGCAAAAAATTTCATCGGTCAACTGGAAGACTGAAAATGATTCTCAACACTTGGTTCAAGCAAGTTTCAAGAGATTAGGTTTGTGATATGTTATGCATATTTTTTGAAAAGCAGTTATCAGGTCTTGTGTAGAGTTTTTTATGCAAAGTGTTATATGCAGATCTATTTTATAACCGATGATTTTGACGAAGAATATTGACTAAAAACCAATGATCGTATGCACAGCACATCTTGCGGAAATATCACGACAGGTTGGACACTTATTTATCAAATTGAGGAAGTGACAAACCGGTGTTAGGTATAATGGAGCTTTCAGTTGTTTTTAAATATATACTTCGAGAAACAACATGTCGTTAAACATTGTTTTTTTTTACTTTTTGCATTTTAGAGTTGATTTGTGCTGCAAAACAAGTGCAGAGTTCGATTTGTTTCTACCCACAAACAAAAAGTAAGTGACTCATCAAATTTGTTTGTCGTTGTCCAAAAAATGAGACATTTTATAACTTAAAAAAAAACAAACGATAAAACTCAAAAGTTTAAAAACCGAGTGAAACCAGAATCAGACATTTATAAAGGAATGTATATTTCGCTTATACTGGCATCGTCAGTTCTATAAGTAAAGTAAAATACATACAATATACTTATTATAAAATCAAATAAAAAAAATATGTTTTTGACTTTTATATTAATTTTATTATTACTCTGCTATATAACATCTTTACACTCATATATTGTATATGTATTTTACTTTACTTAGGAACTGACGATGCCAGTATAGGCAAAATATACATCCTTTAACAAATATCTGCAGAAACCTTCTGCCAATGGTTTTGGCTTTCATAAAGATTAACGTTTTACATGTTTTTAACTAAACAAAAACTTATGAAACGATATAGCCCAGTGATTCTCAACCGGGGTGTCATTTTTTAATTTTCAAGGGTGCTAAGAGATATTTGAGAATCTTTAAAAATCTGATTTTTGTTAAACTATTACAAATTTTAGTGTTCGATGAGAGTGAAATAAATCCACATCCACTTGTAGCTTCCTACCTTGTATAGATGAGTTTGGTGTGTGTTGCTCCAGTTCTGTTTATTGCGACATTATAGTGAATTACCTATGGTAAAATGCTATAGGGGTGCAGCAATATATTTATTATTGCTGAGGGGTGTTGGTAGCCATAAAAAGCTGAGATGCACTGAATTATAACCTTTTAGTTTTTTGCCGATATGAAAAAAATATTTCGTCATAAAGATGGTGGTATCGCTTCGATGACGACAACTACGTGAATCCTCAAACATTTTGGAGGAACTCAACAAACATCGCTGGAACGAACCCATTTACCTTGGCCGTAAAAGTATGGACCATTGGCAGTTAAATGTGGTAAAATATGTGAGAAAATAGAGGTGATAACGTCAAAACAAAGTACATTATTTGTAGCTTTGTTCAAAGAACGAAACTAATATATTGAGGTGATTTTTTTCGCTGCCTGTATTTAGGTGCAACAGTTTTATGTTTGGTGATGAAAATTTAAAGATTTTTCATCAATTTTGATTAAGCGGTCAATTTAAAGAAATAAGGCGTCATTTAAATTTGTCATCAATGTTAAGATTTTGTCCATCAATGTTGCACTGTGTAACTTAAAATCGCACATTTCGTTTAAACGTGGTTTTAAATAGGGATTCTTTTATAAAGTTCCCATAAATTTTATTTGTTAGAATGTTGTGCCAAAGATGGTTGATCATACTTTACATTCAAAACGGCATTTCTTTAGTTAGGCCGACCTTCATTTTGTTATCTATAGCGATAAAATATCTCCTTAACTGGACAATATCTCCTTTAACTAGACTTGGTTAGCTTTTAAACTGTTTGTCCGGCAGACCTCGTTGTCCTTTGCCCTTTGGTGGATCCAAGAGGGAAACCGTGAGACCATGACCGCCACATTTGTATTTCTTACCTAATTAAATAACCTAAATCTCAACATTTTCTTACGTATATATCTCTATAATAAGATAAATATCTCTAGTAAGTTTTCGCCCGTTTTCCAAAATCTTTTCAGCCCAAAGGCGCCCTATACTTGTCACCGCCCCCTAAAAATAAACATCACAGTTTTGTCAACTTACACAATGAGAGTTTTTTGTCTGTGTTATCAGATGTTGCGTCATTTTAGTGACTGTATCGTCATTGCGAAAGTTGCGGCTTGCGTAGTGCACCACTTGCCTAGGACAGTTGGTTAAAGTTTTTATTAGCGCACCTCTTGATTTATATTGTGGTATGTTTTTAGATACTAATGATGCTTTTAGGAGCGAAATATGTTTATCATAGTTCTGTACTTAGTTCAATATTTAAAAGGGGTAAGCGTGATCCTTATTCGAATTTTATTCTAGAAAATAAATTGAATTTTTTAATATCGTCCGGTTTTCAACAAAAAAAATACGCCCTTTAAAATAGATAAATGGTAAAATTATCGCGGTTCGAAAGAGATTTTTCTCTAATTCTCTACGTAACCGTAGGCCAGGGGGGCCTATGGCTCTTTTTGTAACACCATATGGCTCTTCTTGCTTGCAGACAAATCTAAGCTATCATTTCTCAGCATGATCTTAAATAAAACAGCACGCGGCCACTGTCGCTTTCCTAACTTTATATTACCTTTTTTATTACACATGTAGTAGAACATTTTCGGCACTTTGCGCTAATCCTGTTTGTTGTTCAAAACTGTTATCCCGTTTAAGGGAATCTCTTAAAATTCAATAAAAGGCCCTATTCTTTCAACAGAACTCCGTAATCAAAGTTGTGCAAACTTATAGCTAATTCATTTTCGGTGCATAACATGTTCTGTCCTTTAACTTAGAATAAAATAAACGGCCCGGCTCATTTTACTAGTTTTTGCCAAACTATAACTAGATGTTAAAAAAGTATTATATCGCTCCCATGGAAATACAACCAAGAATATTAGGCTTTTATGGCCCACTTCCTCGTGACCCCACCTTTGACGTAACCTTGTGACGTCACGTTTTGATGTTTGACCGGCGTGAATAAGTCTTCCAGCACGCATAATATAAACTATAGGTAATAATTGTATTAAACATAATCTAAACTTAGTGGGAATACTATATTTACCGGTATATATAAAATATATTTTGCTCTCAGTGCATAGCATGGATATACCATGTCCAACCCCATAGGCCTATACTTCTTTGGACATATACATTAACCTTAAATTGCTATATATACGATTATTTTGAAACTGGACCAGACACCTTAAACTGGCACAGAAATGATTGTTACACGCGGCAGTTGTCATTTTTTGTCCACTTGGTGCTGAATATCATTCTGGAACGTTCATTATTACGTCACAGTTGAACGGAAATCAATTCGAATTTGTGACCGGTGGCGGGGGAACGTGTGTTACAAGACCTCTGGCGCAAAAGATGATTTCGCATGTTGGGTGAGTTAACTTTTAAGGTTTAAAATGCTTGAAAGCCTCCGGCAAGATGAAAACAAAAAGCACTAAAGGAAACTAGAAATAAAAAATCTTATAGGCTAGATAATTTAAGAAGAGTCGCAAGGTATTTGATTTTTGTTTGTTTAATCTCAGATCATAAACGTTATATGTATAATGTGAACTGCTACATTTTTATTATCAACCCGACTTCACTTGATGTTTTTGTGTGATTGGCCAGCTCTGTTAAAATCCAAGTTGATTTGAATTTCAATTGCAATTACCGTCGACGATTAGTTTATTATATAAAGTAAAGCAGCAGATTCCAAAATTTGCGAGAAATCAGTATTGCCAAAGAACGATTGGAAAGCAGTGTTATAAGGACTTAAGTCAGTAAGCCCGTTTATATGCACGTTTAAGCCGGATTCGAATCCGTTAATCTATTCTCTCTCGTTTTGGCGCTGGAATGGATTAAGTTCTCTTGTTTCTCAATCCGTCAAAAGGAGTGGTTTCAATCCGTTCACCGCTTAATCTGTTCGTTTTGTTGACGGCCGAAATCGAGCGAGGAGTATTGTTTTTAACAGTTACAACAGCAAAGTGTAAAGTAGAGTATTTCCGAAGTGAAACGTAGTTGCTAGTGTTTGACATGGGAGAACAACAAATGCACTGGTTAGGCTGCTAAAGTATATCTAGTGTGGTTTTTAGTCTTATTTTTATAGTAAGGAAAATGAAGGCGCTGGTCGAGAATTGTACGACAATGAACATTAAGTTGGCCCACTTTCACCCAAATCGTGTGCATTGCTTTAATAATTGTCTCAACGCTGAGTAGGATTCTATGGCAGCGCCAAATACAGTTTTTATTAGTCATTTTCGGTACATCTTTCCCTTGTTTTGTTCTCTCTGCCTTGTTTATCGTCGACCAGTACACAAAAGCTTAAATTTCCTGCACTTAAATTCTGTGTGCTAGGCAAACTGAAGCACTATACCAGGGGTCGGCAACCTACGGCCCGCCGATGAAATTCATCCGGCCCGCCGCCTCTTTGACAAACTAGGCACGATTCCATTTCAAATAATTTTTAACTATTTTAACTACGTAAGTGCGAAAAATTTTCGCGCTTCGCGCGAATGATCGATTTCCATTCGGCTTGTTCACGTTTTGACGCTGTCTTTTAAAATATAGATCAGCGCTTCTTTACCGTTGGGCCGTGGAAGGCTGACAAGTGCGTCGCGGACAAACGGAAAACGTATTCACAAATATTGGACATATATTTTTCAGAATTTTTTTATTTTTTATTGTCGGCAATGTAGGCTAATGAAAACTTGCAAGAAATGGCGTTATGCCAAATAAAATCGCGCTCGCTTCGCTCGCCAGGTGTGCCCCAACTTTAAAAGGTTGACAAACACTCAACTAGATTAACTATTGTTATTGCTTTTCCTCAAAGTAGTTTTATTACACGACGATGTGTGGATTTTAAATCAAACAAACGCATTTTATACGCGCTTTGCGCCAATACTTTATTACTGCCTCCTTAAATGTAATTAAACACGTTTTTTTAAGATCCGAGGTCCGCCTGATTCACGGTAGTTTTAGCATTTTGATAACAAAATTCTCAGTTAACATTTTGTGCGGCCCGCAGAGACCATTCTGAGGTTGGTTTTGGCCCGCGACTACAAAAAGGTTGCCGACCCCTGCACTATACAATGCAGTCAAGAACGTACTTTATCGGCAAACCTAAAGCAAGTAATTCTTGTTTTACTATTTTCAGGTTATTAAAAACGAACAAGCAGCAATAGATTGCTAACGCAAGGAGTAGGCCTAAGACGAAAAAGCGGTTGTGCGTCATAAGCTTACTGGAATATTATGTAATAATGCATATCAGTGCAGTTTGTACACCTAAGCTCGCTTGAATTTCGCACCGTGTAATTACGATGCTGGAACGGATTACTTTTCCATCCGGATTGAACCTTAATCTAATATGCCCGCGAAAGATGCAAATAAACCAGCTTAATGACTTTAATGACTTCACCTAAGTCATTTGGGTAAAATGATGTAACTTAACTTATTCTTTCGGAGAAATGACTTTGCTTTACTTAAGTCTTTTGGACAAATGACTTGGGTAGAAATCAAGCGTTTTCTTTAAGTATGTTTATATAACATTGAGCTATTTAACCAAATGTTTGCACTTAAAACAAATCTCTAAATTGCTATATCGGTATGTTAAAAGTGTTTAGAGTGTGTTGCTACGGGTAAGTAAGCCGCTGGCCGATAGGGCGAGGGCCGACGGCGGCTTGAGTGTCTCGCACGTCTTTTGTTACACCTGACTCTAAGGAGCAGGCTGCCAAAACACCTGTCCTTAACTTGTTGAACTCTAGACAGAGTTACTTCACTCATATGATATTGCTCATTGAGTATATTCACAAATCTCAGTACACAGGATAACACAGTGATTCAAGCTGTTTTTGGTCACACGTCAGTGGACACCGGTCACGTGCATTGTGACGTTAAGTTGGGCAACGTAGAGGAGTTTTTTCTACTGAAGGCTACAGCAGGGGTCGGGAACATTTTTAGCTAAAGGAGGCATATAAGTCAAAAATTCTTGGTTTTATTTCTATGGGAACCATATAATACTTTTTTAACATCTAGTTATAGGCTTCTTATGTTGTTCACATTTAAACTTTCAACATGCTATGCACCAAAAATGAATTATCTAAGTTTGCGCAACTTTGATTACGGAGTTCCGTTAAAAGAAAACGGTCTTTTGGATATTAAGGCATTTCTTTAAACACGATAACAGTCTCGAAAAACAAATATGATTCGCGCGAAGCGCCAAAATTTGCTATTATGTGTGTTAAAAATGGAAAGTTAGGAAAGCGGTCGTGCCGCGAGCAGTTTTATTTGAGATCATGCTGAGAAATGATAGTTTACATTTTTCTGCAAGCAAGATTCTTTCATCAAAAGAAAAAAACGAACTATATATGACCCGCGATTCGTAGGTTCCCGACCCCTGGGCTACAGTATGTAAAACAAAATTAGGAACAAGAGCAAACATAAAGTGCTTTTAACAACGGAAGAAACTGAACTAAAACTTCTAAACCTAAAAATCTGGAAAAATTTTCTTTAAACGCATCGGGCATCCATGTGAAACAGATATATCAAGTTGTACTTTGCTATCTTATTTAATCGTGTTTTGTTTGCAATAAGAAATATCACAATATGAGTTATAACCAAAGGAACGATAAGATGTTCGTGGCGTAAGTTGTTTTTTCAAGCTGCACAATTAGTTTCAAATAGCGCGCAGTTAAAAACAGACCCTAGGTGTCTTTATTAATACGAATATTTTTGCCATTAAAATGCGGAGAAAAACAATCACAGACGAAAAATGATGGCGACTTCAATCAAAGCTTCTTGTACCTTTAACACATTTGTTTGGATGAAAAGGACTGTAAAAAAGCATTTGTCGTTTGAGAAGTGTTTTGTTCAGGTTTTGCATAATACTAATCAGACTGATGACCAAATCACTTTCAGATGACGAAACAAAAACTGACTATAAGAAGCACGACAAAGATAACTATTAGCATGGACTGGTTA